>NC_133665.1:135280798-135591328 GCF_037893015.1 Macrotis lagotis
ACCAAGGTGACATCCGAGATGAGTCTTGGAAGAATGGGGAGGATCTGAACAAATGGAAGGGGGCTCCTCAGGGAAAGATGTGTTCCAGGTAAAAGCGGAGAGGAAACAATGGTGCTAAATGGGAGAATCGTGGGCTTATCCAAAGGGAAGGCAATGTTTTAGAGGGTACAATGAAAGTACCTCATTAAATTCTGATAGTGACTCTAAGTGAAGCTGGCCTGGGCAGGACAGCCTGGTAGAAGGCCCCTCCCACTCCCCACTCGACCCCGCCCCAGGGGAAACAAACCATCCGCCACTGACGGATGAGCCGGTTGTCCCAAATTTTCATTCTAAGTCAAATCAGTGTTGTCCGGGCCTCTGTGATCAGATGTCACGATGCTATCAGAGCTCAATCCTCCGCTACTGAAACAGCTATGGCGGCGATAAGCTCCGAAATTGGTCCTGTCCTACATGGGTGATCTTATCAGAGATTGCAGAGAAGAAATGGAGCAGGAGGATGGGATGGGAGGCGGAGGAAAATGAAAGGCCCTGCAGATTTCCTCTATCTCACCCAGTCTTACTGGTTTCAACGAAGACCAAGGCCTTGGGAAAGTGGGGACAAGGGCACTCCAGGATGGGGTGGGTGGGGACAAGAGGATGTCTACAGATACAGGAGGCCTTGAAGCCGGCTCCAACTCAGGCTCAAGGACTGTCTGGGACACTCAAAACAACACAACATCCTGTGAATGGGTGGCAGCCAGCTCAGAACCAGCACGAAGAGGTAGTATCAGATCAGGAGAATTCCTGGACTGGCATTAGAGGCTCCCCACCCTGGCCCTTGCCTTCCTCTTGTCACCCACAACTTTCCTCTATATCAGAGAATGCATCTCCCAATGATCAGGCCAGCCTGATCTTCCCTGAATCCCCAGTTTCTACTCCTTTCCTTCCTTCCACCAAGAAATCCCTTCCCACACTTTCTCTAATTTCTCTCCTTCTAAGATTGGACGAGGTTTTACCTCCTCAGGGCAGGTCCTTCCCCTGAGATTGTGCCAGACTCCTCTGTGGAGTTACTGCACCATGATAATTGTGAGTGAGACTAGAGATGCACTGGGGCAGTGGCTGCAGTTGATCCTCCTGAATGTCCCCCAGGTAGACATGAAGCTCATGACTATTACTAACATTTAAGGTAAGGTGCTAAGTGCTTTACAAGCATTGCCTCATCTGATCCTCACAACAACCATACGAATTATTATCCTCATTTTACAGCTGAGGAAACTGAGGCAAGCAACAGCTAAGTTTGTTGCTAAAGGTCACCCAGCTAATGAGAATCACAGGCTACATTTGAATTCGGGTCTTCTTGAGAGATCAATGTAGTTTTTTTTTCAAGACAATGGGGTTAAGTGACTTGCCCAAGGCCACACAGCTAGGTAATTATTAAGTGTCTGAGGCTCAGGTCGGCTAGGTGGCATAGTGGATTAGTGGATAAAGCACCGGCCTTGGAGTCAGGAGTACCTGGGTTCAAATCCAGTCTCAGATACCTAATAATTACCTAGCTGTGTGGCCTTGGGCAAGCTACTTAACCCCATTTGCCTTGCAAAAAAAAAAAAAAGTGTCTGAGGCTGGATTTGAACTCAGGTACATCTGACTCCAAGGCCGGTGCTCTATCCACTGTGCCACCTAGTCGCCCCTGAGAGATCAATTTAATTTCTGTCTAGTTGCCTCTGATGATGACAACTACATTCTCTCTCTCACTGGTATCTCTCATAAACACAAAGAAGAATGGATTAAAGGAAGACTTGCTTATCTGATTAAGAAGACACAATACAGAATCACAGAAAAGAACTCTGAGTTTGAGGTGCAGGGGACCAAGGCTAACAAAAACTGGTTTCGAGGTCTCCTGGTGATCTTTGTGACCCTGAGAAAAATAACTAAAACTCCCTGAGCCTCAGTTTCCTCAACTGTGAAATGGTGTATAACAACTCCTTTGTCACAGAGGTGCTTTGAGAAGTGATCTTTAAACCTTATAGCACTGAGCTGCTATTATCATTATTCCTAGCAAGAATAATTATAGCAAGAATAAAGAGGAAGGAGGATGTGGCTTTAAATGGAGATCTGGAAAGGAAAAATATTCAGATGAAAACGTCAAACTGTATACTATAAGATGGAAAGCTAAGAGACCCCTTGACTCTCAGGGTTCAGAAAGAGCTCAACCAGCTGGAAAAATGGGACTAAAACAACATAGAAGGTGAAACTTTGCAAGAATAAATGTACAGTCCTGAACTGGGTTAAAAAAAAATGAACCAACTACACAAATATCAAGGAAATGAGGGATGTTCATTCAAAAAAAGATCTGGGAGTACTGTTTGACCACAAGTTCAGTGGAGAGATAAAGCTACTTTAAAAATACTAATTCCATCCTGGGTCAGTCACAGAATTTTACTGACCAGAATGAGATGGACAGTAGCATTTCCTTCAATGATATGAACATGTTGGGAGCTCCATAAGCCATGTGTTCACATGGGAAAGATTCTGATAAGTTTAATATATTCAGAGGAAGGACAGGGAAGAGACACCTAGCCAGAGCAAATGAGGAGCATCTTAGGAGGCTGAGGACATGGCCATAATGAGAAGGGTCAATGGGCAGAAGAACAATGATAACAGGTTCTATGAGTGGCAAAATTAGTCCCAATGGAAAGTTCTAGGGAGGCAGATTTCCAATCAATAGAGGAAGCTCAGTGCCATGGTTGTCCCAAAATGGAACTGGTGGCTTCATTAGGTAGGTAATGAGCTGGATGACCACTAGCCAGAAATTGTGCCTTGGATTCATGACCTACTGAACTATTCCCAAATCTTGTAACTCTACATCCTTGCCTAGCAATGCCCACTCAGCCACTGCCAAAAGGTCTGGTCTATCAGGAACAGTCTTCTTTGGGCTAATCCGACTTTTCCACCAATTATCACCATGCTGGGAGAGCACCTCAGGGAGGAAGAGATATTTTTTTCTTTTCTTTTTTTTTTTTGCAAGGCAATGGAGTTAAATGACTTGCTGAAGGTCACACAACTAGGTAATTGTTATATGTCTGAAGCCAGATTTGAACTCAGGCCCTCCTGACTCCAGGGCCAGTGCTCTATTCACTGTGCTGCCTACCTGCCCCAAGGAAGAGATATTTGGGGAGGCCTAAGGGCACTGAGATGAGCTATGGTCATAAGCCTTCAACCCCAATATATTCAGTTTTACATACATACATGTATATATGTGTATAAAATACATATATGGGTATACACACACACACACATATATATACATACACACATTTCATAAAAATATTTTTCTATATATGTTCATAGTAGCAACTTTTGTAATAGAAAAAAATGACAAGAAAGCCAGAGTTCATCAGCTGGCAAATAGCCCAACAGTAGTGGTATATGAGTGCAATGGAATATTACTTTGAAAGAATCAGAGATATGAAGAACTTTAGAGAGGCTCAGAGAGAATGAAATCAAGAGAATGTCCTACACAATAACTGCACTGATAAGAGGGAAAACAACAATGAAAGGCTTCAGAAATTTGATCACTGAGTGACCTGACCACCACCCCCAGAGGCTGACAAAAGGAGCAGGTCTTTTCACTCTTAGTTAAAAGGTGGTGGCCTACAGGCCCAGAATAAGGCATATGTTGTCAGATATGGTCAATGTGTTGATTTGTTTTACTTATTTACTTAAAGGGTTTCATTAAAAGGGGAGGTGGGAACAGCAAATAGAAAAAAACATAAACGCATTATCATATGGACTGAAAAATATGTTCAGAGAACATCAGGTCCAACCTCATCATTTTAAAAAAGTTCTATTTTTAATCAAACCCTCTACTGGACTCTCAAGTCTGGAGAAACCTCCTAGGCATTCCCCTTTCCCCCTGCCTTTCTCAAAATCAGGACAATTAGACTTGCTTATAAAAGAATCCCCATTAACATTCACTTTCTATTCTATTCCAGAATCCTTCAAAGAGATTGTAGTGTTACCAGCCTCTAGGAGTGAAGAGACCTCCCTGAAGAAGGTAACACTCAGGTACGTTTGCCAAAGGACTGACTGATTTCCAAGAAAATGCTCTCCATTCTTCCTCCATGATGGGCCACCTACCTCCATCTCCTTCAGTACCGGGTGATCTTCAATTCCTGGGAAGAGGACCCTCATGGCATAAGTGCGATAATCCAAGAAAGGGATGCCAGCTCCATCCAGGTCATTGGTCAGCTCATGGATGTCTGTCTGCAGTTCTGCAAAGGCTGTTTAGCAAAGGAGAGAAGGAAGAGAGTAAAGGACCAGTGGATGTTGGGCAGGCCCATGCCCAGGATCATCTTGATGCTAGGTAGGCTCAAGCCACAATTTACTGACCAGGGTCCAGATCTGCACAGAGAAGCTGGACCCAAAGGGGCAAGAGTCTCCGATGTTTCCTCCACTTGCCAATCACAGTGTCTAACTTTCCACCATTAACTATCCAATCATTGGGGGAATTTTAGAGATTGCTGCTAAAATGAAAATGTTGACTGGGAGGGGGAGTACATTAAGTTCTAATCAGTTGCTAATTAACACAGTCTGAATTAGCTCCTTAGATTAGCTCTTGTCACCTAGCAGGGCTCTGACAGGCTATGTTTGGGAAAGGGAAGCTTAGACTGATGGGAAGAGAGAGGGAAGATCCTGAAGAGGGCTCTGACCTGACACGCCAATAACCACTAAGAGGAACCTGAGGCTCTCCCTAGCTGGTCAAGGCCTCAGGCTCCCTATCTGTGGACTAGAGAGAACCTCTTACCCATTGCTTAAGGGCAGGAAAAATGATGCACAGTCACCTATAGAAAACATGGATGTTACTGCTACCTTTCAAACAGTGATCACCTCTCAGCCAACACCTCCACCACTAACCTAAGCCCTAGCCATCCTACAAGGCTCAGCTTGAATCTTACCTCCTCTGTCAAGTCAGCTCTGACCTCCCCATGATCTCTCACCTAGTGAACAATTGTGCCCCCCTCCTTATGCCTGCTGCCTGTATCCACAACTAGACTGTGAGGCCCTGGAAGGGTTTGGGATTGGAGTGAGGAAAGATAAAATAGAAACTACAGAAAACAAAAAGCAAAAGGACAGTCACCATGTTTTAGGACTAAAACTCCAGGCAGGAAAATTAAAAGTGACCTCATGAAACTCAGTTTTCTTCTCTATAAAACCATCCTCAACCAGTAAAATATTCTGAGTTCCCTTCCAAAGTCTTCTAGATTCTAAAATTTGACATTCTAAAGCTCCTTCCAGTTTTGATGCTCTAGGTTTGGGCTCTAGCAATTGATGTTTAGAGTGCCTTTCCATTCTGAGGCTCTAGGTTTGGACTCTAACGTTCAAGGTTCTAGAATGCCTTCCAGTTCTGATGCTCTAGGGTTGGACTCTACCATTTGATGTTCTCGAGTGCCCCTTCTGTTCTGAGGCTCTAGGTTTGGACTCTAATATTCAAGGTTGTAGGGTGCCTTCCAGTTATGATGCTTGAGGGTTGGACTCTAGCATTTAATGTTCTAGAGTTCCTTCCTGTTTCGATGCTCTAGGTTTGGACTGTAGCATTTGAAGTTCTAGAGTTCCTTCTAGTTTTGATGCCCTAGATTTGGAGGTTCCACATTCTAAGGTCCAGTTTTGCATTCTATATTCTAAGGCCCCTTATCACTCAAGCGGTCTCTGTTTTAAAACTCAATGTCCTTTCAGGGTCAATGATGTCAATTTTATAGTGAAATGAAATTAGAATTTAGATGGTAAGTGGTATCCAAGAAGGGGAAAGTTGGGGAGAGCAGGAAGTCTTAGGGAGGAAGCTCCTGGGTTAGGGCTTGTATTGGGAAGAGATCACAGTGTAGGTATTCTGAGTGTGTAAGCATGAGCTTCCACACTCTCCAGTCTATCTACTCATAAAGGTCCCACTCTTTCTTCTCTGGTCACTTGCTAAAGGGTATTTCTTGACTCTTCCACTACAAAAAGGGAAGAGAATGAGAAGAAAGGGGGCAGGAAGGGAAGCCACATCTAGTCTGGGACAATGGTTCCTCCATCAACCAGGATGTCTAGGGAGAACCCAAAACCCCGACTTTGTCAGAAAGGAAGGGAACCTAAAAAACCTAAAAAAGACTCAGACTTTATTCATCTACAAAGCCCCCCTGGACTTCCTGAAGCATTTGGACATCAGTGGGGTGGGGGAGTAGAGCCCCACTGATGGGACCATGGAAGCCCAGTTGGGGGAACTGGTGTGGTTGGTTCTTCTCAATCATCATCCTTTCCTCTCCTTACTAGTCCAGGCTTGGTAGAGGCACAGGAAAGCCCATTCATTCCCTATCTCTTAAGGAAAGAATGTTCCGAGATTGGGCCCTTGGAATAGGGTTTTCATGACAGACGGATCCTGAGAAAAGTTCTGGGAGAGATTCTCTGGAGAGGAGAATGCAGGGGGGGGGGGGAAGAGATACTTCACAGCATTGTATGAAATCAAATTAAGGAACTTCAAAGAGACCGTGAGGCCGTGCCAAGCAGGCTGCTCTCAGCCGCCGGAGGCAGGGACCAAGCCAGCAGCAGAGAAGATGCTCTATCTTATCTGGGTCCGGTGGAAGAGGAAAGAGAAAGGCTTCTTCTGCAGAGATGGCAGCTTTTAATTAAAAGCAGCTTCCTTTTATCTCTCTGGCAGCCCAGCACTGTTGTCTCCCCCGCCCCACGCCAAATGCTTTTATTATCCTGTGTCCAGGGCCCTAGTCCCTCCCTGGCTCAGCTGCCTGGCAGGGTCACGGGCCCAAGCAGTTGCTCGCGGAGATAATGGGCAATTAGGGCCTGACAGTGGGACTTGGAGAGGAGTGTGGGCCCTAATCCCAGCAGGCAGCAGCCACATAATAGGTTGCCACCCCCTGCCCCCCCACATACACATGAGCATGCACACACACACACACACACACACACACTCTCATTCACACACACATACACACACACACTCATTCACACTCTACACTCATACACACATACACACACACACACACACACACACACACACACTCCAACTTCCAACTTGGAACCACTTTCAGTCTCTTCATGAAAACTTATCCCTTTCCAAAAATCCCTAGCAAGGGGTTCCAGGCCAGGGCACATGGGAAATTGTCCTGCCTGAGGTGTCTGTGTCTGTTGTGGAAGTCTACCTCCCTGGACTCAAGGGCTGCAGGGGTTACCTGGCACCCGTAGGGCCGAGTTCAAAACACTCAGTCTAATACTCAAGATCACTCCAAGCTTCCTTAAGCATCGCTGTCCCAGACAGACCTCCCCCTGCTGCTGGGTGGGTAAGAGAGGGAAAGGACCAAGGAGACTACTGGGGGCAACCCCTGGCCATAAAAATGTGGTCTACAGCTTGGGTAATACATGCACTCTGTTGATTGACTGACTGGTTGACCTAGAGGAGTTAAGAGACTCCCCTCCAGAACCCACAGGATTTAAGTCTGTTGAATCCAGCTCCCACTCCTCCCAGTCTCCAGGGAAAACCAAGCCCATTTTCATCTACGAAGTTTATTCACATTCCTTAGTATAGACTTTCCTCACCCTCCCAGATTTCTATCCAAATTGCAAGCATTCCTCAAGGCTGACTTCAAGCCCCACCTCATGGGACTCCTGAGTCAGAACCACCAAAAATGGGCCCCAAAGTATAAATCACCTCAGCCCACAAAAATCTCTCCCTGTTCTGACCTCCTGTAGCTATATGGGAGGTGTGTGTGTGTGTGTGTGTGTGTGTGTGTGTGTGTGTGTGTGTGTGTAGAGTTGAATGTATGTGATAGATTGGAGGGAGAGGTGAACACACACACTCACATGTGTACATACATACATACATACTCAACACACACACACACACACACACACCTTCAATCTACTGTCCAAACATAATAACAGCAAAAATCAATAAGGCCCTTAAGGTTTATAAAGCACTTTGCCTCTATAATCTCAACACCCATATGAGGTAGGGGTTCTTATTAACCTCATTTTGAAGATGAAGCTGAGAGGGAAGGTCGGAGGAACAGTTATTTCTTAAGCCCCTAGGCAGGGCCAGGTCTAAACATTTTACAACTCTTTTCTCCTTGGTCTTCACAACAACCCTAGAACGCAGCTACCATTATTTATCCCTATTTATAATCCCCCAAATATAATTTATAACTGAGTCAGGCTAAGTGACTTGCCCCAAATTGAACAGCTGGGGCAGGATTTGAACTCAATTCTTCCTGACTGCCAATTCAGCCCTCTATCCAACACCACCTAGTTACCGATGTACAGACTAGAGCCCTGTGCAGGGGTGGTTAGAGCTCTGGGTTACTGTGCTCAGCTCTAGGTTACTGACTACCTGGGTGACTGACCAAGACAAGCCACTGAACCTTGGAAGGTCTCAGTTTCCCCATCTGTGAAAGGAAATGTGTCTTTTTATCCTAGGATACTGTCACTCCCCATCTCAGAGATCTGTGGTGGGGAAAGTACTTTTGAAACCCTAAAGTGCTTCAGAAACATGAATGGTCAGCATTACTTTTACTAATATTGTTGGAATTACCATGTTCTCATCTTTTTCAATGGGATTCAGAGAAGCAGTTATGGAAAAAGTCACTATCCTTCTATGATTCTTTCATATAAAATATTCTACAGATTGTGCCACAGGTGGATACAGTCACTGTTTCTTATAGCTGAATAGGGTAGGAAGAGGAAGCAAAGTGGCAGCATCCTGGGGACTGCAGGAGCAGCAAGAGGTAGGACCACAAAGATGCAAAGAGCCCCTTCTTGCACAGGGTTGTTTCTGTCATCACCCTGGGGTGGGGGGGATGGTTCCTGTTATCAGCATCATCATGATTCTGAGGGCTCCCTTCCAGAACCACGCAAGGCTTCCTGGAGGGGGTGGCATTTCCTATACTCTTTCATGGGAGCTGAGCAAGGGAGATATTCTGACTTTAGGCCAGGGATCTCAGACAGAACAAAGGGGGGCTGAAATGAGTAAAACCGAGAATGTAGGTTGGGGAGTTGAAGATTCTCAAGATCACAGAAAGAACCTCAGAAGTCATTTAATCCAGAACCCCCATTTTATAGAAGAGGAAGGTCAGATGCAAAGAGATTTAAAGGCTTTTCCAGGGTCACAAATGTGGTAACAAAGGTGTGATTTGAACCCAGACCCTGTGATTCCAACCCTAATCATCTTTTCATTGTGCCAGAGGACAAGGGTTGATTTTGCTGACTGTTTCCCAATTCTCTGGAGTGGTGCTTTCTTCCCAACCCAACTACATGGTCTTTGAGGGCATCCCCTTGTCTCCTCTAAAGCCCCAACAAGAAGAGGTCTGGGACAGAGCAGGTTAGGGAAGGGGTGAGGAAGAATGGGAGCCAAGCTAAAGAGAGGGGTTTTCCTCCTCCATCAGGGAGTCCCCCAGGTAGCCTTTTTGGTTAACTGATTTTCTTTGTTATGTCAGAGAGCTGGAAGAGGGAAGGGGACATCTATCAATATGAAGGAGAAACCAAGAACAAATGTATGATGACACTTTACAATGTGATCCTCACAATATGAAAACACCAAGGAAGGAGAAACTGTCAAGAAGGATATAAAGGTAGGCAGGACCAGGACACCTCAGGCCAAGGGCTAAGCTGAATAGCTGGATTTTTCTCTTCCTCCCTGAATAATGCCCCTCAAGTCAATATTTTTTGCATATAACATACTCATTTTCACTGAATGCACAGAGACCTAGAATATATGAGCTAGAAGTACCCTTAGAGATGATTTCAACTAATCCCTTCATTTTACAGAATAGGAAACTGAGGCATGGGTAAAGGAAGTAACTTGCCCAAGGTCACAGAAGAATTAAGAGAAGAATCAGGACTAGAGTAGTTCCCCCAATCTTCTCCTATCAGCTTTAACCAACTACTTATAAACTTATACTATTAATAAGGATGAAAATAATGACAATGATGATGGCATTTCTTAGGCTTGCAAAAAACTTTAAATGCATCCCCATCTTTTACCCTCATGAAAACCTTATGAGGTCCATTCTGAAACTCACCACAGGGCCCTGGGCTGCAATGCTAATGCATTTTCTAATCCTCAAAGTCAATGAAATTCAATGCTGGCTTAGCTGTCACCATATCTGGCTATGTCACTGTTATCAGCCTTGGTTTTAGGCATCAATGAGGCAGGGCACATGTCGCTGATTCCTGCTGAGCCACATTTAGAATGAGAGAAAGTCTGATGTAGGGGAAGGAGTGGTGGGCAACCATCAATTAGGGAATGGTTGGACTAACTAGAATGCACAAGCCTAAAGGAATATTTCTGTGCAGGAAGAAATGGCAAATGTGAGGAAAGATCTGAGAAATATGGGAAGAGTAGCATGAACTGATGCTGAGGGAAATAAGCCAAAACAAAAGAGAGAGGGAAAGAGGAAAGGCAGGAAGAGGAGTGGGAGATGGAGAGAGAAGGAGGGAGGGGGGGAGGGATGGAGGGAGAGAGAGAGGGAGAGAGGGAAAGAGAGAAAGAAATTAGGGATTCTTAACCTGCGTGTATGACCTTTTTTCCTAATTTTTGATAACTATATTTCAATTCAATACTGCTGTCATCCTCTGTATTTTATTTTACACATTAAAACCATGAGAAAGACTCCACAGGCTATCGGCCAAAGAGGTCTCACAAAAGATACAGATGACATTGTTGAACAGCGTACCCAAAGAGAGTCAAATTCTGAAGAACCATCACAAGCCAATGTTAGAGGCAGAGCATAGATGAAACTCCCTCCTCTGGGCGGGTGGAGGAAGAGTTATGGGGTCAGAATGCTGCATACAGCTTTGGAATTGGCCACTATCAGCCTTTTTGGTTAACTGATTTTCTTTGTTATGTGAGAGAGCTGGAGGAAAGGAGGGGACACATCAATAAGATAGCGAAACCAAAAACAAAAGTCATCAATTAAAAAAACCCTTTCTAAAGAGTCAAAAGATTTGAATTTGGGTCCTGATGTCTTATGAAACTTTCCAGCTGTGACCCTAAACTAACTATTGAATGAGAGAGTAAACAGAGGGCTGGAGTAAGGAAGTCCTGAGTTCAAATCTAGCCTGAGACATTTAATAGTCATGTGCCTGGGTAAGTCATTCACCTCTGTTGCCTCACTTTCCCTGTCTGTAAAATGGAAGTAATAATCCAAGATTGTTGCAAGGATCAAATAAGGTAACATTTGTAAAGTGCTTTTGCAAACCTCAAAGTGATAGAGTAACCCAAAACCTTAGTGCAACTCAAAGATATCATGCCTGGTGGTGATGATGATGATGATGATGATGATGATGATGAAAATGATATCCCCAGCCTAGAGCTCCAGTTCTTGTTCAGGCAGTCAAGAGATTGGCTCCACTTACCTTCCTTGCACTCCAGGGCCACTCGGGACTCCAGGTTGTCCATCTGAAGCTGCAGGCGTTTGAGGGTGCGATCAGCATCCCGGGACTTGCGCTTGTAGGCGATGAGGACAACGATGATGACCAGCAGCAGCAGGCCTCCGCCTCCCCCAATACCGATGATAGCTGGCAGCGTCAGGAGGCTGTCTGAGTAGACCTGTAGCGTCCCTGGGGAGAACTCAAAGCCACCCGCCTTGATCTGGAAGGGAGAAAAACAGATGAAAGTCAGGTGAGGGCACCTATGGGTGAGGAGCTAACAGGATGGAGACATGGGTGTGAAGCATCGGGGGGGTCAAGTTAAAAGAGGGCAGGGGTCCCCAGTTGCTTCCATGCAGGAAGAAATGGCAAATGTGAGAAATATTCTGAGAAACATAGGGAGGGAAGTATGACACGGATGAGGAAGAGAAAAAGGAAGGGAGCCAGGGGAGAGAGAAAGAGAAAGAGAAAGAGAAACTCTTCACCAGTCATTGGGGAGGAACTCCAAGCATCAAAAGCCCAGTGCCCCAGTGCTTTCTCTGATGATGAGATGTCTAGAATCAAGCTACCTTTGTGCCAATACTGGCCCTAAGGTATGCTGTGATTTAACCAGGTAAATGATCAAGTTGACAAGGACTCTCCCTGGAGAGTGAACAGATGTTCTAGAAGATCTCTTGGACAGCCGGAGCTCTCTGTGTCCTTGAGTGGACTGAAAGGGACCATGTAGATCATCTAATCTGGGATGTGGGAACTTGTTTTAAAGAATATTTTAGGGGTGGCTAGGTGGAGCAGTGGATAGAGCACCGGCCCTGGAGTCAGGAGTACCTGAGTTCAAATTCGGTCTCAGACACTTCATAATTACTAGTTGTGTGGTCTTGGGCAAGCCACTTAACCCCAGTGCCTTGCAAAAAAAAAAAAAACCTAAAGAATATTTTGGTAATTTTTTCAAAAGATCTTGTCTCCCTTGTATTCTGCTCATTTCATTCTATACAATTAAACTATGATTTTTTTTTTAGGTTTTTGCAAGGCAATGGGGCTAAGTGGCTTGCCCAAGGCCACACAGCTAGGTAATTATGAAGTGTCTGAGGCCGAATTTGAACTCAGGTACTCCTGACTCCAGGGCCGGTGCTCTATCCAATGCACCACCTAGCTGCTCCCTAAACTATGATTCTGAGAAGAGATTCATAGACTTCACTAAACTGCCTAAGGGGCCCCTTATGAACCTTTGATGAAGAAGGTAAGCTACTTGAGGGCAGGGACGATTCTGAATTTTGCCTTTACATCTTCAGTACTTAGCTCAAACTAGGCATTTACTAAATGTTTATTGGACTGACTTAGATATAATCTATTCCTGTCATCACACAGAGGATGGAACAAAAGTTTTAAAGGAAAGCAAATAGACTCAACATCTCAGAAGAGCATCCATCTTCACTGTCCCATGATACCTTTACCCTGTACCTGTCCTGAATCACTCCTCAATGAGCTGCCAGCTCTCCCCCCAACCCCACAGTACCCCCAGCACAGGACTGGCTCCCCAAAGCCATAGAAGATAGAAATATCAAGGCAATGGGAATGGTCATGGCCAAAGGGAGATGCTTACACTCATCTTCAAGTAGAGGAAGCTGTCCTAAGGCGTCATGGCACAGTCAAGGAGGAGAATAGGAATGATTCTCTGGGTAGTGCCAGGCCTCCTAAATGCTAGACTATTCCTAAAGCTCCATTTTGCTCAGTCTGAATTCCTGGGATATCCTCTTGTTTCCAAGGTCTTAGTCTTATCTTCCAACAGCCCTAAGCAGCAAGGGCTGCAGAAGGGAGGGCACATGTGCATGGGCATCCTCACAGAGAACAGTGCTGTCCAGGAAGGAAAGACCAGAGGCCTGGGTCTAGACCAGTCTGCCATAGACCTTGGTCCAGTCACTTCTTAGGGACCAGGACAGGTTTAAGATCATGGGTTTAGAAATGCCAAAAACCTGAATGGTCATCTAGTCTAACATCCTCATTTTAAGGACAAGAAAACAGGCATATAGGATTGGAACCCAAATTCACTGACTCCAAATCCAATGTTCTCTCCATTGTTTCCCAATGACTCTGCCTAGCTGTGGAACACAAAGCGGGAGCTTAGTAAATGAATGTTAGAATGCATGAATGGATGAATGTCCACGAAGCAGAATTTATACATGAGGGAGGGTCCAGGAGCAGAGTAGCTCCCGAGGATGGGAGCCCCCTTGGCAGATACACGTACCGTGACTTTATGCTGACCAGTGAGATTGGGTGATTCACACAGCAGCTGTGTCTCAGACACGGTCAGTACACAAGGTGTGGACCCAATGAGCACAGTGTAGTTGAGTCTGGAATTCCCTGAGGCAGGAGGGAGGAGGTTCCGGCCCTGGAGGAAGAAGAAGGCTGCTGAATCTCCTGAGACCATAGAGCTCCTGCTCCATCCCTTCCCACCAGACATCCCCTCTCCTTTCAGATTTCCTCAGGATCTGCCTGGCCCTGCCTAGCACCTGCTTCCAAATTGGGAATATAAGGATTTTCAGGGATGGAAACCTACCTTGAGGATGAGGGGGGAGCTTGGCTTGAGTTCCAGGATGCCAGAGGGGCTGAGGGGCTCAAAGACAGGATCGGGGTAGTAGAGGAAGTTGGTACTGTTGATGATGAGCAGGGATCGCACATTGTCCATCACGAAGCCCAATTCGTCCGGCCGGTCACCCAGTTCAGGGGGGCTCCGGGTAGGGTTGTCGATAGATGGGGCCTGGCACACCATGGTGGTGTCATTGTACACTACACAAGTCTGGGGACCCAGAGGAAAGAAGAGGATTGGTTGAGGAGGGGCTTCAGGGGAGCCAGCCTCCTCTGATTTTGGAGCTCAGATGGGGAACCAATGCTCTCCCCCTCCCTTTGGCTCAGAAACCCCTGGCAGAGAATATGCCAAAAATGCAGGAAGGCACCACTTTGCCACAGAAACACTAATACTGGAGACTGTCAATGCACTGGCCCAGCTCTGTGCCCTTCCTTGGAACTCCTCAAAAGCTACAGGACCATCCATCCCTGCCAGTCTCTGTAGACCCTCCTGCGCTATTCTCTGACTCCTGGCTTTTCTCTACTTAGTCCAAGGGAGGATCCGTATCTCTTCCTCCCCCTGCTCCACTGCCCTGGTCTACACTCTCCAACACAGGGTGGGGGACCCCTGAGACCCTTGTGGCTTAAGAAAGGCTTCCTGATCTGTCACCTGGGAGGCCTTTCTGGGAGGGGGAGGAATAAGTGGTGACCATGGAGATGTAAGAAATAGAAAATCTCAATAAAAATTTATTTTAAAAAGTTTTCTGACTTAATTCTGTGTGGACTGTGTAGACATGAGAACTGATCCCAGAAACTGGGCATGTTTAGTTTGGCAAAGAGAAATCCTGGCAACACATAATGGTCTTCTTCAAATAACTGAAGGACAGTCAGTCATGTGTCCCATTTGGCCCCCAAGGGCAGAACCAGGAACAAAGGGTAGATGATCCATCCTATTTAAAGGACTGATGACCAGAGGGACAGACAGATTGCCTCTGCAGTCTGGGGAAGTGGGTCTTCATGCTCTGGACACAAGGACCCCCTAATCTGTTTGATGAGCCAAGGTTCTGGTCTGCTCAATGTTGCTGGAGACACAATAGACAGAAATATGGTGCCCTTCACTCCAGAGCCCGAGGCATTTCTGGAGAGAGGTGGGAAAGCTGCCCCATGTCCCTGCAATCCTGGAGGGGTTTCAAAAAATTCCCAGGCCTGGGCAGCTGCTGAGCCATGAAGGAAGGCACTCAGTCCATCAACATGTCACCCAACAGGAGCTCTGCTGACCTCTGTCATGGGGGCAGGCCTGCGCCAGATGATGAGGAAGACAAAGGGATGAGCAAGAGAGGGGTCCTGGCTCTGGAGGTTATTCCAGTTTACACACAGGGTGACTCACATAGTCAGTTATAACACACAACACAGACTGGAAGGCAATAGAGCTGAGAAGGAAGAGGGGAGCAGGTACCCACAGCCCCAGGTCAGGTCTGCATTTAGGGGTGAATACTCACACTTTCTCTCTCGGCACTGCCGTACTTGGCCCGGATCCGGGGCTCTCGGACGGTGGCCAGGTTGGTGCCCGTGACTGTGAGGAGCGTCCCGCCACTGGAGGCCAGAGGGATAGAGGGGTCATCCTGGAAGGGTGAACTCTGTACTCCCTCCAGACTCTCCCACCGCTAGATCAGACTTTAGCTCCTCCTGGACCAGTCACTGGCTTTGAAAGCAGCCAAGCTAGGCTGACTCTGTCTCTCCCTCCCCCAAAAATCTACCACAGCTTGGAATTCCAACTGGTACAGCAGGACCAAGCTGCTGTCCATTTATCTATGTTGCTGCTCCATTGTACCAGGCCTACTTCCAGAAAGACTCGAGATGATTTAGATTAAAATACATAGTGTGAGATAAGACAATTAAAGATAAACCAGAGGAAAGACCATCTGATGAAGGAGAAGGAACTGACGTGCAGGCACCCAAACAGAGCAGATCTATAATACTTGGTTTGAGTTGAGCTTTTGGGATCCTGACTGCCCCCAAACATGAAGAATTACTCAAGACCTGTTTTCTGACTGGGACAATATATGCACTCATTTGCAGAGATAAATGCTCTTCTTGGCACTAATTTCAGATAGGAATCACACACACAGAAGAAAGGACTGCATAAGGGGCAGGGACTACCCCCTTGCCTCAAGAGCCCATGCTATCCCTACTCCAAAATACCAACTAACAATTCCCGAGGTCAAGGGACAGGTTCCCCTGCCCAGAATTTGTGAGGATACTAGATTTGGAGGTGGAGGAACCCTTAGAAGCAATCTAGTTCAGCCCCCTTAAATTACAGATGAAGAAACTGAGGCAGTAACAGAGTTATCCAGTTAAAATGCAGACTAGGTGGGACTTGAACCTCATTGTCCTGCCTCCAAGTCTGCAAACTTGGCCCCCAACCCCCTCCCCAGTTTTGCTGGCTGAGGTCCAGAGGTAGCTCCTCTCTCTCCCCTCTACCTGTTAATACTCCACTCAGGGTCGATCTTCTGGATGGTGGGGTCCTCGGTGTAATTGTACTTCACTTCAGAGTTGCTGAGTTCAGCCCGGTTAATGTTGATGACAATGCTAGCACCACCAGGGTTCTGGCCTGGAGGGGTACGACAGCGGATTTCCCGCGAATTCCTCCTGTGGAAAAAAGAACAGAGAAAAGTCAGCAGATCTAGGGGGAAAGAGCGTCGGTTCTGGAGTCAGATTCCCAGAGTTTGGATATGAAGTTTGGTCCCTAAAACCGGGCAGCTGTGGACAAACCACTGGACTTCTTGGGCCAAAGTTTCCTCATCCATAAAATAAGGATATTAGACCTGATTGGGGGCCACCTGCACCCCTTACCCTCTTCCTATTCAAAATGTATGGAAATGAATTCTGCCATTTACTCTGCATATTCCCATAAAAATAATTAAGTAGATTAATATATTTCAGTGGGATAATATTACAGCATCTAGGTTGGGGACCCCAAAAAAATATATAAACTGTTTATGTTTTAAGAGGCAGTTAGGTGGCGCAGTGGATAAAGCACCAGCCCTGGAGTCAGGAGTACCTGGGTTCAAATCCAGCCTCAGACACTTAATAATCACCTAGCTGTGTGGCCTTGGGAAAGTCACTTAACCCCCATTTGCCTTGCAAAAACCTTAAAAAAAAAAGAGGCAGCTAGGTGGTACAGTGGACAGAGCACCAGCCCTGGAGTCAGGAGGACCTGAGTTCAAGTATGGCCTCAGACACTTAAGAATTGTCTAGCTGTGTGACCTTGAGCAAGTCACCTAATCTCATTGCCTTAAATAAAATAAAATTTAAAAAAAACAGTATATGCTTTAGTACTGTATGATGGTTTACCCAGAAAAACCCTAGAAAAGGTGCACTAAACTATGATTCTGGTGGAAGGGTGCTTTGATCGGGAGAGTCCAAACATGCTATCTGCCATTTTCCATCAATGGTCCCTTAGAACTCCCTGCTGGTAGGAAAGTTCAAGATCCTGGACTGAATCTTCTTTTGGACAGGAAAGGTCAGCTCCATCCAAAGCTTCACCCCCTCTACTTTCCTGATCACCTTCCTCACCCATCTCTTTCTGGAGCCTGAGCTCTTCACGTCACCTCTGCTTCCACCTGAGCTGGGAAAGTTGGGAAGGGAAGCCAGGATTTCTCTTGGTCTCCTCTGATGGTCACACTTCCCTTCGGTTTTCGTTCCTGATGAGTCCTCCTCTCTTTCATTCCCAGTATCTCTGCTATCAGCCTCTTTATTTTCCCTCTAGAGCATGGCAACATGGAAGGGACACCTTGGTACCCCATTCAGTTATCAAGCCAGAGGTCTGGAGTTTCTTCCTGTCTCTGATCCTTCCTCAGTTTTTTGATTAGTCAAATGAGGTATTTGAACTGAATGATCCCTAAGGTCCCTTCTGTCTCTATTCTATAATTCAACTGTGTGGACTCTCTATTCTTTCCATTAACAATTCTCTTTCCAAGATATACACAAAGAGTGACAGGCATACACACACACCACTTTCCCCCCACAATGGGGATGGACTGGACAGAATCATTCTCACTCCCTCACCAAGGACAGAAAGGTTTCCAAGACACAAGGGTTGAACCCAAAAGTTCACCCCTCAGATACTCCATCACTCCCCTAAGCAGCTGCAGGTAATCAAGGCTTAACTGTACCAACAGTGTAGGCACAGAGAGGGAGGTACCAGCACAGACACACACCCCTCCCAAACTGATGCCAGCATCTCTGCGCCGGCCCTGGGCTGCTGCAAACAGCAATGATTAGTGCTGATAACTGGTAATTACCGCAGGAAAATATTTAAAGAGCCGCTCCATTATCATCCCTAATCTAAAAATTATCCACTTCGAGCCTAGGGGCTTTTGTTAACATTTCTTTTTTTCTCTCTTAAAAAAAAAACCACAAAAATTTAAATACTTTTTCCCCCAGATTCATTTTTCCTGGAAAAGAGTGACTGGGTCTGAGCCAATCCAAAAGCTGACTGGAACTGAAGTGCTCTCACAATCCCAGCCTAACCCCCTCCCACTGCTGCCCTTCTCCATGTTGGGCCCCCTCATGACCCAGACTGTCAGAGACCCTGCTCCCCCACTTCCCTCGGTCTTGTCTGATGGCTTCTGGCGTAGCCCTGCCTCTAGCCTTCCCCATCCCTAGCTGCCTCCCCTCCTCTATCCCTGGGGTTTCCATGGCAACCTTCCCCCTCCTCTGAGTTTCCATGGTGATAGCTCCCCCTAACCCAGGTTCGACATGGCAGCTTTCCCCAACAAGAGCGTCTCTGTGGTTGTCATGACAGCCCTAAGACGCACCCCCAACCTGCCCACATCAGTTGACTGCAGCCCCCCCCCCATTCTTCCTGCAGTGAGCCCCCATGCCCACTGTTCAACATACCAAGAGAAAGTGCAGGGCCGGCCTCCGATGGAGACAGCCACATCACTGCCAGCGTTCAAGTGATTTCCCTCAATACCAATCCAGGTGCCCCCAGAGAGTGGACCGCGAGCAGGGGTCACCCGGTAGAAGGTGGGGGTCTGCAGAGAAAAGGAGGAGGTCAGGGAAGATTTCTGGGTACTCTGGAAGGAGACACTCACTGAGACCCCAGTTCAAGAGTAGGTGGGGAGAGGGGGATGAAGTTGGGGAGGAGGGTTCCACAACAAATCAAACTCTAAGACCCCCTAAGAACAAAGACTGGACTGTGCCCCTTTGAGGAAAGTTGTGCAGCCCCAGGGTAGTCACTCAATACTCTAGCCTGAAAGTCTCCCCGTTATATAAATGGGCAGGTTCTTCCATGTGTATCTTCCTTTCATATAGAACAGTAAATATACTGGGAAAAATATACCAGTCTGTACCAATGCAGGGCAGGTTTATTTTTATATTTCCCTGCTTAGTGAAACTCCATCTGAAGTAATAAGTCTGGAGGTAGTTGGCTTCCTCCCTCATTGAGAACTCTAAGAATATACTCCAGACAGTATGTCATGGTAAGGGAAGGATGGGGCTGGTTGTCGCTTGACCTGGGTTCTAATCTCAGTTCTGCTAAGAACAAACAGGGTGACCAGGCCAGTCCCCTCCCTCTTCCAGACCTCAGCCTTGAGTTGCTGAGATTCCTCTCAGATCCAGATGCTGGGGACCCCAGTGGGGAGAGGAAGAAAGGAATGACTTACCACAAATGTGAACCTCTTGGGGGACATGGCACGGTAGTGAGGGGAACAGTCTCGCACGCACACCTCCACCAGGGCATCGTGAGCTCGGCCGGGGCTCGCATCTCCGATCTCACAGACGATCCTGGGGGAAACCAAGGCAGTCCCTGCTACTGGTTCTCAGAGAGAAGAGAGTGGGGCCAGGGTGGAGAAACAAGAGCCTGGGAGTGGAGACCTAAGCCAGGGAAGACCTCTGAGATTATCTGGCCCAACCCCACTCATTTTACACATAGGAAGACTAATGTCCAGAAGTCAAGTGACTTATTATGGGCACAAAGGAAGGAAATAATGGTTGATCCAGGACTTGAACTCAGAACCTCTGACTCTATTCTTTCCATTCCTTCCTGATGTTGTGGCCAGAAGAGGAGTGTTGCCTCGGCTCAGGGTGGAGCAAAGGCTTCTCTCGGGTCCTAGAGCCAGAAGGGATGTCACCCAGCTCAATCCTGTCATTTTGCAGATGAGGGAAGTGGCCACTAGCAAGGGTCAGAGGAGGTGTTGAATAAGTCCAGTACTGCCTCCACCAGGCCCTCCTGAGCGTCCATTCGCTCTCAGGCTGACCCCTTGCAAACTGGGCAAAACTTAAAAGCAACTCTGCTAACCTTTTCAAGGCCCAGTCCTCTCCCCACCTAAACCAAGATGTCCATTCATCCTTTATAAATAAAGCCAGTGAGAAATACTACATTGAGTGGGAAATTTTAAGTCAGAGGATCCGAGTTTGAATCCGAGCTCACTCAAAAAATGAGCATTTATTAAGTGTCTACTGGGTATCATAGGTTTACTATGTATGTTCTGAGTGATCTCAGACAAGTCATTTCACTTCTCTAGAAAATGACAGGGTTGGAAGAGATAATCTCTGATCTACATTCCAGCAACTTGAAGGTTTGAACGAGTGGAGAATACTCTAGGAAATACTGGCCAACCTGAGTTGGAGTCCAGGCCTCCCAGAAGAGGCAGGGCCTTCAGTTCCATGAAGAAAAGAGAACCACTGGCAAAATGTAACCCTCATCCATGCCTCTTTCTAGGGCCTGCCTGGTCATCAACTGAAATCAAATACCTCCAATCTCAAAGGAAAGTGGCCGGGTCAATGGAAATAATGAATAATAATTATAAATGACAAAACAACAATAAAAATTTCCATTTCCATACTGCTTTAGGGTCTACAAAGCTCCTTTTCACCCAATATCTCCAAGAGGCAATTGGGACAGTCCTCAGTTACACATTTTTAGTTCTTATTATGTACAAATACAATTACACCTTCCCTCAAGGGGTTCATATCCTAAAAAGGAGACAGACAAGATAGAGACAGGGTAAATGGAAGGGGTCAATGTTCATGTGCCCATTTTATAACTGTTAAGGGGAAGCCTGCAGAGCTCTTCCCCATGGTCACCGTTATAACAGTCAATAGCAATCAGAATTCACATACAGGTCTTCAGACATATCTGTTGTTCTTTCTACTACCCTCAAGAAAGTTCTAAATTGGGAGTTAAGAGATCTGCATTTTAATTCTAGCTCTTGTACTAACTCATTAGACAAGTAATTTCAACTCTCTGAGCCTCAATTTTCTCACCTGTAAAATGGATGCATTATTTCTTGCCCTGCCATCATCACAATTTGGTGCAAGGATAAAATGAAGCAACACACGCAAAAGGACTTTGGGAAGGATACAGACTTAATGAATGTGAGGGGCTGTTATTAATCATTAAATCATATTCCTCCCTAGGATTTGACTCAGGGGCTCCAAGAGCTCCAGTGCACTAAGGACCTTTTCTCCATCATATATCAGTCCCCCTCCTCCCTAACCCACTGCCCCCACTCACTGCTCAGCACTGATATATTCACTCTCGATGGGATTGCAGATCACCTTTCCCACACGTACACCCAACCTCACGTCCTCAAACTTCAGGCCGAGGTTCTCACCAGTGATGGTGAGTCGAGTACCGCCCTGCCGAGGGCCCGTCTCTGGTGAAAGCTGAGGAGAAAGGAAAAGGAGCAATGATATCACCTTGGGGCGAGGCCAAGGGATTAGCAGAGCATGGTTTGTGTGATCAGATGAGGGCTGGGGCTTGGTAATAGTGCCACAGGGGGCAGGGCTCAAAAAGTGGGTCAGTTTTAAGGCGAAGGCCACAAATTTATTGAGGATCAGGATGGGCAGGTGGGCTATGGTTAGAGAAGATGAGATGTCCAGTGAAATGTGGTCCATGTGTCATTTATTTGGTTTGAGACTTGGCCTCCCGAGAAAAGACAAAACCATTCTAGAAGGATGTGATGAATTCTGTCTTCCCCTCTGGTTTTCTCTTAGTAACAACTGCATGTAGAAAGGAAGCATGGTTCGGGACCTTGGGCATGTTCATGGAATCTCAGGGATGCTCCTAAAGCACAGCATGTACATCCAGCTTGGGGTCTGACTCATACCACTGGGGCATGAACAGGTTCATGGTCATGTCCCAAGTGAGGGACAGGAGACAGAAAGACTGAATGGAGAGAATCCTAATTCTCATCATGTGAACAAGGACACTCTCTTTTGTATAATAGATAATTGGTGAAACAGGATTAGCTGGTTTTCAGGGTTAAGGGTCAGTCTATGGCCTGGATTAGGGGTCAGCCTGTGACCAATGCTTGTGATCAGAATATAGTCATAGAAATCAGGAGAGTCACCCTGTAACTATAGTTTGTGGTGAAACTATGACCAAATAGTAGGGATGAGTCTGTGGATAGGATCAGTGGTCAGTACGTGGCAAGGACTAGTGGGTCAATCTGCAACCAAAAATAGAGCTCAGTCTCTGGTTAGGGGTTGGCTCAGTCTGTGGATGGGAATTGTCAAGTTGAGGATTCAGCAGCTCCAATTAGCCCTCCCTTTTCACCATCTGCCTCTAGGATCCCCACATGACCCTCCCTTTCTTCATCATCCTCATCCTGGACCTTTATCACAATCATGATTCCCACTGCCATTCCCCTCCTCCTCCCTTCCCTCTGCTCTTTCCAGGAGCCCCGTCCTACCTTGAGGATCTTAGGGTCTGCGCATCGGCTGTTGCCACTACTGGCGTGCATCCAGCCAACGTCTGGGGCAGGGCAGTGGTGGCGCAGGGAGCATCGCTTCTCAGCCACACACCAGCCACACTCGAATCGTGGGTCTGCTTTGAGGCAGAGCCCACAGCTCTCACGAAGGGCAGAACACTTATACAGATGAGCTGAAGACCAGAAGAAGATAAGCAGGGGTCAGAGAAGGCCCCTGACATTTTTCTCCCAAGCCTGCTTAGGACAGGGAGGTGGACAGGATTGAGCTGGTAGAGCTGGGCTGACCTGACCCCTCTTGTCCCTTACAAATCAATCCTGTTGTTCTACCATCCCAGGGTCTTTGTGAGGCTCATCCATTGGTAATTTCTTAATTCTTCCCCCTAAAAGCTCTCCCCTGAAGATGGAGGTCATGGTCAGCTTGGGGTGCAGGTCCCTCCACTCACCTTGGATGTTCTGGGGGTTGTCAATGACAAAGTTGCCATTCCACACCACGGAGAGGTTGACGGGCAGGTCACTGATGTCATTCCCTTCATAGGTGTACTGCAGGAGGGGATAAAGAGAGCACCTAGTCAGGAAGGTGGGTGACTGATGCTGGGTTGAACCAAGTGCTCCAGAGCCCCCAGAAGGGAAGCTCTGAATGATTTGGGGTCAGAAGGCTCCCAAGGTGTGAATTCATCCCTGCACCCCTGACCCAGAGGCTTTTCTGATTCTCCTCTAAGTTGAGTTTTTGGAGTCAGTCGCCCCAGGGTCACTTTCTGTCCAGGCTCTAGCCAGGCTGACTGTGCTCCCAGCCTCAGCAGGGTGGGCACACTCCCCAAACAAAAGACTCTCCACTTTCCCTGAAGCCACTTGAGTTCAAACAAAGTGCTAACTCCCTCATTTTCAGCAGCTCCCCTTGACTTTAAAGTCTGGCTAGCAGCTGACCCACCCATAGAACTGGACGGCAGCAGATCTGCCCCTACCCCAGCTTCCCACCTTGACCCGTTTCTCTAAAGAGTGACCCTTCCTTATGTTAGGGGAATTTCCTAATCACTGGAAGGCCCTGACTCTGCTCCTTCAGTCTTTTCCTACCTAGGTCAGTCTTGTGGAGAATCTCTGCAGGGAAGGGAGGCTTGGAATACTTCTTGTGAGCTCCTGTGCAAATGGATGTGGTTCTTCACTGACAAGGCAGCTCAGCTAATGCTACAGTCAGGAAGACCTGGGTTAGACCCAACCCAGACCTTTACTGACTGTGTGACCCTAGGCAAATCACTGGACCTTATGTTGCCTGTCATTAGGTTATATAGACTGTTTTTTTTGAGAAATAACCAGGGTTGGGGCGGCTAGGTGGCGCAGTGGATAAAGCACCAGCCCTGAAGTCAGGAGCACCTGGGTTCAAATCCGGTCTCAGACACTTAATAATTACCTAGCCATGTGGCCTTGGGCAAGCCACTTAACCCCATTTGCCTTGCAAAAAAAAAAAAATAAAAAAGAGAAATAACCAGGGTCAAGTGACTTGTCCAGGGTCACACAGCTAGAAAGAGCTGGATCTGAACTGAAATCCTCCTGACACCAGGGTCAGTACTCTATTCGGCATACCATAGCTGCCCCTGCCTCCATGACTTCTAAAGTCTATCCCAGATAAAGGTGCATCTTCCAGCTCCTGCATAGAGCCCTGACTCTCCACACTGATAGTCAAGGCCCCCACAAGGGAGCCCACCATCACTTTCAAGTCTGGCTCCCTCCTAAGTGTCTCCCATCCCAGGAAGACAAGCTATCTCACTGTTCTCCCAACACATTATCTTCTTCCTCACTGAGGTGTGGGCTCATAATTCTCCAGCTTAGGAAGAAGCCTTGAGATAGCTCTCTCTCTCACCACCTCCTTGAAAATTCTTCCCTTTCTTCTTTCCCCTTAGGACACCAGTACCAGAGGGTCAAAGAAAGGAACGGGAACAGGCTTGCAAAAAAACTCTTGGAAGAAATGACATATGAAAGAGGCCCTAGAGGAAGCCAGGAATTCCAAGAGCAAGGATGGAGAACATTCAAGGCCAAGCCCTGGACAGGACAGAAAACGAGAGACAGGGAAGAGAACACCAAAGGCGAGGATCGGCATTCGTATCCTTCCCTCTCAAAGAGAACTAGGACATGAAAACTTAGCCAGACAGTCCCTGCCTGCCCTCAGGACACTTCCAGGCTAGCTGTCCAGAAGCAGTGATGCAGTGGAGACTAGGCTCCAGGCTCAAGAGGGGTGGGTGAGAACTGCTATGTGAGTCCAGAGGAGGGAGAGGGCCTGGTGGGGAGGGCTGGGGGACCCAAGAAAAAACTGGATTTAGGGCTGGAAGGACATCAAATCCAACATCCTCATTTTGTGATGAGGAAATGGCTTGAAGACAGAAGAGGAAGCTTTATGAAAATGCCTCAAGTTAAGTTGGGGTCTTTAAAGATTCTGACATGGAAGAAGGGAGTATTTGGGACATGGTAGGTAGCCAGGTTTGACTATGGCATAAAGCAGGAGGCCTCAGATTCCTCATCTATAAAATGAGGGCAATGGCTTAGAGCAGGAATTCTTTTTTTTTAATTTTATTTATTTAAGGCAATGGAGTTAAGTGACTTGTCCAAGGTCACACAGTGAGGTAATTATTAAGTGTCTGAGGTCGACTCCAGGACCTGTGCTCTCTATCCACTGCACCACCTAGTTGATCCCAGATCAGGAATTCTTACTGATTTTTGTGTCATGGACCCTCTTGGACAGTTTTCTGAAACTGAAGGATACTTCCCAGAATAATGTTTTTAAATGCATAAAATAAAATTCAGAGGATTGCAAAGGAAACTAATTATATTGAAATATAGTCCTCAAATGACAAAACACAAAAGAAGAGAAAACAGTTCACATGACCCAGTTTAAAAACTAAGAGCATCTTTAGGCTCCCTTCTTCTGTCTCTACCATTCCAGGGTTCTATTACACAGAAAACAAGTGAGAAAAACTTCACATTGAAATAACAGGGGACACTAGTCTAACCTTCATATCTGACTTAGGAGTCAGGAGGACCTGAGTTCAAATCCAACCTCAGACACTTAATAGTTGCCTAGCTGTGTGACCATGGGCAAGTCATTTAACCCCATCACCTTAAATAAATATTAAAAAAATAACTGAGGGTAGAAACAAGCCAGAAAGAGATAAGAGGGGCAAAAATAGGGGGTGAGCCACCCTCGGTAAGTGAAGAAGGTAGACTGAGGTCCAATGAGGATATGGGAGCACCTGGTAGGGAGGAGGTCCCGTCAGGAGGTGGTGGTAGTATCTGGAGGGTCTGGTGGTGAGGAGAAGGGAGTGGGGAGAGGGTCCGGTGAAGCCCAGCTGATCGATGGGCAGTGAAGGTCTCTAACTGAAACTGGCATTTCCAATTTGTATTCTGACACGTCTCATTTGGGGCCGGGCCAAGCTGGAGTCATCCAGCCTGTCGCTGTCTACCAAGCTTTCTTGCATCTCATGGTTTTGGTTTCCCCCAGAAATGAACTACAATGGGGCTGGGGGGGTGTCCTGTATTAACCCTTAGTGATGCAGGTGAGAAGCTTATCTCCTTGAGAAAAGAGAGGGCCCTGGGAGTCAGAGGACCTGTGGATGAATCTGGGTGCTTCCCTTTACTGACCCTGGGGAAGGCAGCTAGGTGCTGCAATGGATAGAGCACAGGCCCTGGAGTCAGAGAACCGAGTTCAAATTCAGTCTCAAACACTAACTTGCTATATGACCCTGGGCAAATCACTTCACCTTGTGTTTCCTCACACATGAGCTGGAGAAGGAAATGGCAAGCCACTCCATTATTTTGCCAAGAAGGGGTTACAGAGATTTGGATGGGATGAAAAATGACAACAAAAACAGTAAATGTCTCTTTGCTCCTAAGTCAGATGTGAAGGTTAGACTAAGTCAGAGGTATCAAACTCAAAAACCTACAGAACAGATCAGGATAGAACCTTGGGAAAGGTTAACAGAACAAATAAAAAAAAAAAACATTACAATATAGATGATGTTAATTTGTAGTTTTCTAAGTCAATAAGCAGCCCCCTGGAGGAATCCCTTTCCATTTGAGTTTGACAAGATGGGACCAGATGATTTTTAAAGTCCCTTCAAAGTTCAGATCTATGGATGGAATAATGAGATCCAATAACTGCAAAAGTGGTTCCTAGCATCCATATCCAGGTATATCTGAGTGAGGGACTGAGGGAATGACAATGTCCGGAATCAAAGTTCTGTCTTCAAGGCATGGGAAGTCAGAAAGCCAGAGGAAGAAGTTCCAGAGACATCAATGTATCCCCCCAAAGATCACTCCCCATTTCCCTACATATTCTTCTCTCTGAAACTGGTCTCCCAGGAGGGTCTGCTCACCATTCAATACCTACACATGTAGCCCTTCATTCCTCCTTTTCTTCCTCCTTCCTTCCCTGGGTCCATCCAGTCCTCAGGTCCTGGCCCACAGTCTCCCATTGGACCCATCCCCTGTGAGCCCATCCTCTGCAGAGCTCACACAGGATGCCAACCATCTATACATCCATAATTCAGCTCCTACCACTCACACTTCCACAGTGTGTGAAAACGCCCATGTCCTCTCACTTCCATCCTGCACACCTCCCTCTGACTTACTCAGATCACACACTTTTCTCTTCACCACATTCTCTATACACAAGTTTATGCAGATAAACATGGGCACGTGTATTCATTTTTATTATTTATTAAGCACCTACCATGTGAATTCCATTAGCCCAAGACTTCCTTGGGACAAAGGATTATTTTTTGCCCTTCTTGAAATCCTTAGTGCCTAGTAAACGATCTGGCCCAAAAACACGAGCTCAGAACAGATTTGTTGACTGACTGAAAAACTCTTCTTGAAGGAGCCATATCCCAGCTCACTTTTATTCTTCACATTCTGTCTTATGTCCCCCTATGCACCACCCTGCCCAACCTCCCTCTCCACACCAGTGTTTTGCTGATCCCTATATTGTCTTACACTTGTGTGCGTCACTCATTCCCACAAAACATTACGTCCATTCAAAAAGTATTGATTTATTGCCTCCCAGGGATGAAATGAGACTATTTATAAAATATTTTGCTGTAAAGCACCCTTTAACCACTAATTATTATTATCACCGTCATTATTATTAACTAACTATGTGCAAGGAGCTACTGAGGCAAAGAAAAAAAGAAACAAAGAAGTTCCTCCTGCCCTCAGGAAAGAATGGGTAGGCATATAAATTCAAATGATAAATAATGTCATTCTATAAATAATCATCTACATAAACAATTTTAAATTGATTTTTAAATAAAAATTCTATAAAATCATTCCATAAAGAAACTGGAGGGGGTGAGAGGTACCACCTCTTACCCACCACACACAGACAACACTCACACTTGCATATTGAGTCTATGGGGTCTGGCTTTACCATTCTACATACACCCACATCCACACACCCTCACATATAACCCTTTCCTTATACAAACAATACACACACACACACACACACACACACACACACACACACAGAGCATTCATTAGCACTCCCCTCCCCTTTCCCAATGCCCTTGTGTCTGTCTTATGGACACCTAAGAGGAAACATGTTGTCTCTCCAAGTTGGACAAGTTCTTGAAATCTTGAGAATGAAGAGAGAATGAGGCTTTGAACTGACCAGGAGTAGTCAGCCGGATGAGCCCCAGGGCACCTCCTTATCCTCTCTTGTCTCAACTCCCACATCCATACAATGGATGCTCAGGCCACTTACCTCCCAGGGCAGTTGGGAAGTTCCATTGAGACCAGATGATGGATAGAGAGAAAGAGAGCACTTTGGATGCCCCCAAGGGTCAGGGGAAATGAGAAAATGAGAATAACCACAGCACCTCCCTTGAAGGGTCATTGAAAGGATCACCTGAGATAACACTTGTAAAGCAGTTAGCTCAGTGCCTAATAAAACAGTAAGAGTTTAATAATTGCTTGTTCCCTTCCTCTTCCCCAGTGGCATCATCAGTTACCTAGACATCATTATACTTGCTTTATATAGACACATTTCCTTCACTCCAGCTCCCTTTTTTTTCACTCTCTTCCTTCCTCTTTCTTTCCCCTCCCATGTCATCTCTTCTGTCTTTCTTCCCTCTTCTTTCTCCTCTCTCCCTCTTCCTCTTTTCTCTCCCCCATCTTCCCTCCCATCTCTCTTCCCTGTATCCCTCTCTTTTCTTCCCTCCTTCCCTCTCCTCCAATACTGCACTGCCTCTTCTCTCCCCTCCCCTCCCCTCTCTGTCTGTCTCTCTCAATCTCTCTATCTCTGTGTGTCTCCCCTCCTCTCATGGTCTCCGTCTCTCCCCTCCTCTCATGGTCTCCGTCTCTCCCCTCCCCTCATCGTCTCTGCCTCTCCCCTCCCCTCATGGTCTCTGCCTCTCCCCTCCCCTCATCGTCTCTGCCTCTCCCCTCCCCTCATCGTCTCTGTCTCTCCCCTCCCCTCATCGTCTCTGCCTCTCCCCTCCCCTCATCGTCTCTGCCTCTCCCCTCCCCTCATCGTCTCTGCCTCTCCCCTCCCCTCATCGTCTCCGTCTCTCCCCTCCTCTCATGGTCTCCGTCTCTCCCCTCCCCTCATCGTCTCCGTCTCTCCCCTCCCCTCATGGTCTCTGCCTCTCCCCTCCCCTCATGGTCTCCGCCTCTCCCCTCCCCTCATGGTCTCTGCCTCTCCCCTCCCCTCATGGTCTCCGCCTCTCCCCTCCCCTCATCGTCTCTGCCTCTCCCCTCCCCTCATCGTCTCTGTCTCTCCCCTCCCCTCATCGTCTCTGCCTCTCCCCTCCCCTCATCGTCTCTGTCTCTCCCCTCCCCTCATCGTCTCTGCCTCTCCCCTCCCCTCATGGTCTCCGTCTCTCCCCTCCCCTCATGGTCTCCGTCTCTCCCCTCCCCTCATGGTCTCCGTCTCTCCCCTCCCCTCATCGTCTCTGTCTCTCCCCTCCCCTCATCGTCTCTGTCTCTCCCCTCCCCTCATCGTCTCTGCCTCTCCCCTCCCCTCATCGTCTCTGTCTCTCCCCTCCCCTCATGGTCTCCGTCTCTCCCCTCCCCTCATCGTCTCTGTCTCTCCCCTCCCCACATCGTCTCTGCCTCTCCCCTCCCCTCATGGTCTCTGTCTCTCCCCTCCCCTCATGGTCTCCGTCTCTCCCCTCCCCTCATGGTCTCTGCCTCTCCCCCCAGACACCCCGGCTCCCCCCTCCCCCGTGCCCCCTCCCCTCCGGGATCCCTCCAACTCCGGCCTCTCCAGCTGTGTCCTATTTTTCTGTAGCTGATGACCTCAACTCCTTTCCAGTACTTGGGGGACTGAAGTAATGTACATCGTGTCTCGCCGGGGCTCAACTGCAATTCATCATTATTTTATCTGCAGGAATTTAATTGGATCCTATCAAACTCTCCTGATACTCCCTCTTCACTTTAAACACTGCTGCAGGAAAGATAAATGCGGGCCCGGCCAGGAGAAAGAGAGCCAGGCGGCCGAGGGCGAGAGCAGGCGGCCCAAGGAAATTCTGGAGCTGGAGCCCGGGACTCTCATTTCCTCGTGCCTCGCTGCGTAATTGGGGCTCGCCGAGGACCCCGCTCTTGGAGGGGGGGCTATGATTTATGGAGCCCAGAAATCCTCGGCAGCCTGGCGAAGCCCTGACAAGCAAGGTGAGGCGCAGTGGCGGCTGTGGCAGGAGCGGCCGCGCTCCTCCGGGGGCTTCTTCCTGCCCCCCCGCCCTTCCTTCGGGGGCTCAGTGCCCCGGGATGGCCTGCACCGAGGGCACACAACAGGGGGCAGCCCAGCCCCAGAGATGTCCCCAGTCCGCTCCAGTGTCAGCATCCCTAAGGGAGAGAATACTCTCATCTAGGCCAGGCCGCCTGAGCTCCCGAAGCTGCATCCTCCGGACAATTCGGAGAAGTAGGCAGCCCGAGGACCAGGAGCCCCATTTTACAGGCAAGGAAACTGAGGCTCATAGAGGGAGAAAAATCCTACCCACAATCACACTGCCAGGGACCCAGATCTCCCAAGGGTCACGATGATGGGCTCTCCCAGTCACCCTGACTTGGAAAGTGGGGTGCAGATGAAGGTGAAGCAGGGTTCAAGGACTTAGAGAGTGAGGAATGAAAGCAACCTGAAACCCCACTTCACTTTCCTGATGAATAACCAAACTCTCCACCACTCCAGACATCTGGACTGATGTTTTACTAATGTGGAAACTGAGGCACAAAGGAGCCAGGTCACCTAGGTAACAAACAGCAAAGTCATTCAGTGAGAACTCAGGTTCCCTGAGTTCCAGCATCCTGGGGAGGTCCAGGTACTTTGGACCCCAGTTCCACTGTTCCACAATGAGCTAGGACCTCCATCTCAAAATCCAGCCCTGTTCCACTGTCCCACAATGCCAAGAGCAAGACAAAGTCCAGATTAAATCCAAGCAGACAGCCTGCACTCAAAGGTAAGCTTCTTGGGGGCCAGCACTGCCTTTTGTCTTTTTCATCCAGGGGCTCTGCCAATGGACTCAAAGTGAAAGGGAAGCTGGCAGCATCTGATTAGAGCCAGTGAAGGTGGTAAAGGGGGGTAAGAGCTCCTTTCCTTCCTTCATCAATCACCCTTCTAAACAATCCTTTGCACCTTCTCCCCCAGGGCTTCCCAGGTAAGAACAGGTAGAACAGAGGGAAAACTCCATCAGGACAGATTTAACCAAATCTCAGAAGGTTCCTGGTAACAGGGACCAGAAGCCAGTCAGTCAAACTCCCTTCATTTGACAGATGAGAAAATCAAGAAAGGAGATGCCTGGAGCCATAGTCAGCAATTCCTGAAGCACCTACTATGTGCTGGTTATACAAACACCTGGGGGAAGGGCTGGCCCTGAGAACCAGGTCTCTCAATACTCCATCCACAGCTCTAGATGATCCTGGGACTGCAGGTAGGAAGATGAGTTCAAATCCTGCCTTGGTGAGCTAGGTGACCCTGGCATCTAGTTAAGGGAAACTCTGGCTTCCTCAGTTAATTCATCAATAAAGTAGGGATGACAATAATAGTACCCACCTCTAAGGAATACTGTTGGATAAAATGCATATAATAAATGGCATTAATACAATATGTGCAAAGGGCATTGTAAGTCTTAAACTTCCATATAAACATTAGTCATTGTTATTATTTCCACTGTCCCACAATGCCTCTCGAACCATCTGCTAAATCAGTTAAAATTTTTTTAATGGTTTGGATTTTTTTAAACTACATATATCTGACTAAATTACTCTTAAGACTGCCAGGTGGTACACTGCTCAGAGGGTTGAACCTGAAGCCAGGAAGCCTCATCTTCCTAAGTCCCAATTTGGCTTCAGACACTTATATAAACTACGTGACCCTGGGCAAGTCACTCAGTTTCCTCATAGGTCAAATGAGCAAGAGAAGAAAATGGCAAACCACTCATGTCTCTCTGCCAAGAAAATCCCAAATGGGTCACAAAGAATCAGACATGACTGAAATGACTGAACAACATCACTGCTCTTGAACTAAAAAAAAAAAAGTCTTTTTTAATTAGGTTTCGTATATTTTAAGTCCTGAAAGTCTTTCCCCTGTGCTTGGGGAACCCCCAATTTGCACACAAAAAGGCCAACTTGAAATTTGGAGTAATTCTACGCATGGGCAGATCATGGGCACAAACCACATTCATAGGGATTCCCCATTCGGGTAGCCCCATCACAGAATGGAAGGGTTTTCCATAAGTGGATGTTCTCATTGGAGGGCAAAACCCGTCTTCTTTGAATCACTGCTAATAAAAATCCTTCTCCCAATAGCCCACACTTCCCTGGCCTCACAAACAGGGGCAGAAAACAAAACTCATTCTTTTATTTTGTGAGGTCCTTATTCTGAGCATCTATAGCCCTCCTCAATCTGCCTCCAAGCTACCTGCCTAGCCTTGACCCTCCCCTTCACATTGCCATGTTCTTCCTCCCTGTCCCCATGTCTTCCATGTTTGGAACATGCTTCCTCATTGAATGTGCCTGTTGAAAACATTTCTAGGCTTAGTTCAGGCAACACCTCCTCCAGGGAACCCTCTCATATCCCCATAGTTTCTCTCTTCTTCTGCAAATGACCTACCTTTTATTGATTTGTCTGCATACCATTCCTCATGCTTGCAGCATGGGAGTCATGGAAAGAACATTTGGGAAAGGGAATTCAGAAATCCAAAGGTCCTGGGTTCAAATCTTAGCTCAGCTGCTTGCTCCCAAATGATCTTGGGCAAGTTATTTCACCTGGGTGAGCTTCAGATTCTTCAGCTTAGTGACATCTATCTATAGTAACTTCTGATTAAATCCACACTCCCATGACCCCCCCCCCCCAATATTTTTCTCTGTATTTCTGCTAGGCACTCAATAAAGGGATGTTGGAGTAAATATAACTGAATCTCTGGTCAAGGGCTTTCAGGCTGACAGGATGAAGAGGATGAGGATAATTTTTAGGTGTGAAAAGTGCTTTGCATTTGATGCAAGATCCTATTTGGGGTTTTCTTGGTTAAGATATAGGAAAGGTTTGCCATTTCCTTCTCCAGCTCATTTGACAGATGAGGAAATTGAGGCAAGCAGGGTTAAGTGACTTGACCAGGGTCCCACAACTAGGAAGTTTATGAGGCAGGATTTGAACTCGAATCTTCCTGACTCCAGGTCCAGCTCTCTAACCCCTGCACCACTTAGGTGCCTTTGCCTTACATATTTGATTCTCATAATGACTCTAGGAGTTAAGTACCAGCATTATCCCATTTTTACAGAGAAGGAAACTGAGGTTAAATGTTAAATGTCTTGCCCAGGGTCACACAGTTAGTAGTCTCTGGGCTAGGATTTGAACCCAGATCTTCCTGACTCCAAATCAGTATCTCACCTACCATGTCACTTCTTTCTCTTATCCACAAATATCTAGTTCCTTCCTCCTCTGTGGCCACTGAGAGGAAGGCCTCAATAACTGGAACATTAGGGACCTTTATGACTCTACATCGATGCTCTATTTTCACCCTCCAGGATCCAAGGGTCGCTTATTCTCTTCCACTTCCTAACTCTGATCTGCAACAGCTCCAATCACCCCAAATTCTCAATTTCCACAGCTCTAAAATGAGTTGGATTTGATAAATTCCTCTTTAAAAAATGTCCTTCTCTGTTAACACTTGTGGGAAAAGTCCCTGACTTGGGGGTCAAAGGAAATCCAAGTTTGCCACTTCTAATCCTTGGTGATAATTGGGGCTCCTTCTATCTCTAAAGGATTGATTATCTCTCAAGCTTCCAAGACCCTGTCCAGGTACTGACACTATGATGTTTGCAAGCTCCAACATTTTAAGGTTCTAAAGTTTCTTCCAGTTCTAAGTCTTGATCTCATGGTTCTAGATAATAAGTGACCTTTGGATCCCTAGAACTAGGTGGTATAGTAGATAGAGCACCGGCCCTGGAGTCAGGAGTACCTGAATTCAAATTTGACCTCAGACACTTAATAATTAATTACCTAGCTGTGTGGTCTTGGGCAAGCCACTTAATCCCATTTGCCTTGCAAAAACCTAAAATAAAATAAAATAAACAAATAAACAATCTGTCACTACTGAACTAGTCTGATCCTCTCATTTTATAAATAAGAAAACAGTTCTATAATGATTGACTTTCCAAAGCCACTCAGGTAGCCTGGACACAAATCATGTATATGCAAGAATGTACAAACACTCCCTCCCTCGCTCATTCCTATAATTCTTGGTTCTACCTGACACCATTGCAGAATTGAATGCAAAATAAATATCTGCATATTCTCTTTTTCCATGATCAGTGTTCCAGTAGGAAGCCCACCCATCTCCGTTTCATAGGCATCTACTAGGCAGACCTTTCCATTAGCCTGCACTCCTCCATGTCTACGTACAATGATAACTGACATTCACAATGACGGCCTGGAGGCTCTGCAAGAAGCTGAAGTGTCTTTTGAATCATCAAAGAAAGATTCAATTAGGCTCCGTGTAGTTTCACTGTTAAGAGTGTTTTATTATATCCTAATTCTTGAAAAATGGGGAATCCACGCATGGTACCTTTCTAATAATCAGAACCTTAGATTAGCCAGAACACTGCATTCTTTGACTCAGCCGGAGAACAGAGTGTTTTGTTAGAGATATCTGCTCCAAGCATTAAACAGCTGCTAGGAGAAGGTTGATGGCAAATCCAGGTGGCCCACTCTGGTCCAACACTACAACCCTGGAGGTCTCTTTCCAAATCATAAAAAGATAATGATCACTCTTATCTGAACAGAGAGTTAAAAATCCTTGGAGCACTTCCTATCTGTAACCTAATGGGATTCTTGTAATTATCCTAAAAGATGGGTAAGAAAGGGATAGTTATACCTGAGTTCAAATCCAGCCTCAGACACTTAATAATTACCTAGCCATGTGGCTTAACCCCATTGCCTTGAAAAATCTAAAAAAAAAAGAAAAGAAAAAAAAGAAAGGGATAGTTGGACCCATTTTGTGGAGGAAACTTGAGTTTCTCATCCTCTTCAAATAGCCTCTTCCACCTCAGAGAAGTCATAAGAAAGGTGAAATGCACTAAAATAATCTCAACAACATCTTTTATGGAAGCCCCAAAATGGAAATGATATGAGTTCTCTCCCAGCTGGGGAATGAATGGACAGACTATGATATAGTGAAAGTGTTTCAGAGAAAGATGGAAGATTTACATGAACTGAGACAAGGTGAAGTGGCAAGAGAACCCTATAAATAGTGATAACAATTCCAAGTTCAGAACTTTTACCATTGCTCAAGGCTGCTATCAAAGGTTTTGGTTAAATGTTTTTCTTCATTCCAAGAAGGGTTGGTAGGGGAACATGGATAGGAGGATGGGTCTACAAATGACTGTGGCATAAGAATAACAAAATGTCTACATTATGTGAATGAAGGGATCACAAAAATCTAAGTTCTTAAGTAATAAGAATAACCAACTGTGGTCCAAGAGACCAGGTAATAAAACATAGAGAGAAGTGGGTGGTGTGAGGGTGGAATGGGATATACACTGTGTTTTTGCTGAACCTTTTTTTGTCTTTGTTACAAGAGTAGATTCAAGGAGTTTGGGCAAAGGTCTTTATCTGGAAATGTCTGAGAATTTTTTTAAGTTTCAATATAATTATTCTTAAAAATAGTGTTCTACTTGTATGAATTCCATTTCCCCACCCAAACTCCTTCAATGTCTGAACATAAAAGCCATAGAACTTATACAGGTGAGCAATGACTAAAGCCATTACTTCAGAAACAAGAAAAGGAGATCCATGAAGAGATCTGTTCAAGTAAGCACAAGGAGTTAGGAGCAGAGCTCAAATCTCAATCTCTCCTGGTACCAGGAGGTCTCAAGATTTCATCCTCCACCAACATGTCCATAACATAAAGGTTTAGAGACTTGTCTTGGTTTCAGAAACTATATGCTTTGCCCATAGAGACCCAGCAGTAATAATCAGAGAAGCATCAGAGGGAAGATTTGAATCCAAGTCCTTCTGAAAATAATAGCACCAACCTGCTTCCCATTTCTGTCATGTCTCAGACAAAACAGGCCACTGACATACACCTCTCTGAAGGTCAAGGTGCTGTTTAACTCCCCATTTTGGGGACAATTCTCCCCAGACTCTGGCTTTGGAATGTTTAAGCAGCTAACCTAGAAAAGGTATTGCCCCCTGGCCTTCAGCTGGGGATGTTTCCCAGAAGGACCAAAGAGATTGGGGCTTCTTTTCTTTTCCTTTCTCTTTCCAAAGCTCAAAAATCCAGGTCTCTGATTTATACTCTAACAGGAAAGGTGTTACCCTGCTATCAATAAACATTTGCTGACCTAAATGACTAAATAATTGATCATAAAGAAGTACTAAGTACCTTGTATCTCATTAGAAGAGCATCTGTAGTGTTGACTAAGCCAGCAGGGGGTTCCTAACTTTTTTTTTCTTGCTATTCATTGGCCTGCTTTATTAAGTGTGTATACTCCCAGCTAAGGAAAAGTGTGCAAATCAAAGTGGATCCATATTTCATGCTGGACTAGCTTTCCCATTCAAAGCATACCCCCTCCAACTAAAAGAGGTTATCACAAAAATATGAGTATTTCACTCTTCCCTGAATTCATTGCCTTGTCCTAGGAAAGAGAATTGAATCATCAGGAGTTCTAAAATCGACCCAAGCAGGGTTAATCCCCAGTTCTCATTGCAACCAGAAAAAAATTGAGGCCCTAAGTGGGTCTTCAAACAACTTCCTCCGAGGTTTTAAAGTCAATTAATGTTAAAGTTAGGACAAAAACCAAGATCTCCAAGTCTCCCAGGGCTATTCTCTTTTCACTATATCAACCTATTTTGGGGGAGGGAGAGCGTTGGGGAGGGAGTCTTCCAAATCACAAGAATCAGTCTCTTAAAGTGAGAAAGAGACATAATACAGTCCACTATGGTGTCCACTTCTAAGCCATATTTCACTCTACATTATTTTCATGGATACAGTCATAAAACTTGTTCATAGAGACAAATTGGTTCAGTGATTTCATTGGGAAAAGTGAGAAAACTCCTCTACCACTAGAATACCTTAAGATGTTATGACTTATCCACCACCACAAGGACAATATACATGTCCAAGGTAGAATGGGAAACCAACCTTAGTTCCTTGGCCAACTCTACATGTACAAGAGGTGTCAGACCTCTCCATGTCTGAGAGATAAAACAGATAATTTCACATTTTAAAACTAAGTCACTCTGTGGCCCTGCAGGGATCTTATGTACAGATCCGTAGCCCTCATTTAAGTCTGACACTGATTGATTAGCCCAGGCTGCCACTTCCTATGTTCATGAGTCAGGTTCTTTCCCCTCAGAATGGCTGGATTCCATTCCCTTTGCTGGTATTCACAGCAGGTTATTAGGTGTATGATTATGTGATAATTAAAGCCAATCCAGTGTCCTGGATGGGACATCTGAGGATCCCAGGTCAAAGCTCATCTCTGCCACTTTACTAACCACATGACTGTGGGCAAAAGAAACTTATTCTCTCTGGATCTTAGTTTCTTCATTGGAAAATTGAAGGGAGCCAGACTTGATGGCTTCTGAGGTCCCTCCTCACTCAAAATCTATGATCTTCTGAGCTCTGGGCCCCACATTTCTCCTTTGTAAAATGAAGGGGGGTGGACTTGATGGTCTCTAAGGTACCTTTTGGCTCCAAGACCCATACATTTTTATGACTGGCTGTGCAAGCATCCATGTAAGCACAGAAAAGAAAGCAGAGAGAGAGAGAGAGAGAGAGAGAGAGAGAGAGAGAGAGAGAGAGAGATGCAGGGGGAGGGAAGGAAGGAAGGAAGGAAGGGAGGGAGGGAGGGAGGGAGGGAGGAGGGAGGAGGGAAAGAAGGGGGAGGGAGGGAGGAGGGAGGGGGAGGAGAGAGAGATTGCCTCCACCTTACTCTTATTGTTAACTCATAAAGAATTTACAGATGGTGCAGATTTGTCTTGTTCTCTCTTTTCTTTCCTTAAGACAGAATCAGTAATTGTGCTTCAGCATTCTTGCTTGACACATATGCCCTCATTCCCCATTCCTTCATTTCTGGGGAGTCCTAGTCTAGCCTTCCTATCCAATATTGCCTTTGAGGCTTGGGGGCATCAGAGTTTCCAGTTGGTGCTGACAATGAACAGAAAGCTCAAAGGTACCTTGGGGTGGCTAGGTGGCACATTGGATAAAGCACTGGTCCTGGAGTCAGGAGGACCTGAGTTCAAATCCAACCTCAGATACTTAATAATTACCTAGCTGTGTGGCCTTGGGCAAGCCACTTAACCCCATTGCCTTGCAAAATAACCCCTAAGAAACAAAAAGGTACCTTGATTTTCAGTTCCCTTGGAAGAGCCCTTGGGACTGAGCTGGACCTGGTACAAGATATATCAGGCCTCTCCATGCCCTCAAGGGGAAACAAAGGCCTGACACACAAATAGCCAAAGGAAGATAGCAGTCTTTGGACTGGGACCACTGGTCTAAATTCTGAGTCAAGTTTGTCTTGAGCTTTGGTTTGTGCTTGCAGTTACACTTCTGGAAGACCTCTGATGGGGGCCTCATTTTGACCATGGTCCTAAAGTTTCAAGTTGCAGAAACCAGGTCTACATTTGAACTCAGGTCTCCTGACTCCCGGATGACGGTTACTTTCCATTAGACCCCATTAGGAACTTGCCGGGATTCAGAATCACAGAATCTGAATGGGGAAGAACTCCCAAGTTCCTGTAAACCTCACCAGAGCCAGAATCTTCTTTAAAGCATTCCTAACAAACAGAAACCAGCCTCTGCTTGAAGAATTCAGAGGAGAAATCCATTGACTGTGACTTGAGCCCAAATTTCTATGCTCCAGAGTTCACAACTGGCACCCACTTCTCTCTCTTTGGGAAAGCAGGAATAGAGGGAATCCTTCTTCCATATAACAACTCTTCAAATGCTTGGAGACATTTCTATTGTTCCCTCTGAGTCTACCCTTCACTAAGTCAGCATACTGATTGAATGGGACTCCCAACCCCCTCATCCCCCTGGTCATTCTCAAGTGGTTCAGAGGCCAATTGCTGACATAGAACACAAAGCCCAGGGGTGGGTCAGAGCTAAACCTTGCAGAGACCCCAGGGCTTCTGGAACTGACCTGGGCAAGGGTCTCCAAAGGCTTGGCACACAGGCAAGCAGCCGGCCACCAAAGGAGCACGTGGTCATTTGGCTGAGGGCCTGGGCATTCATAAACCTCCAACACAGCACACTTTACAAACGCAACTAAAGCACCCACCACCCACACAGCTGGTCACAAAAGAGACCCACACTAATGCACAGAGATGTAAAGAGCCAGACGTCTTAGCGTCGGGTGGGGGCTGGTGAGATAAAGGGAGGGAAGGAAAGGACCTTACCGGGATAGAAATAGAAATGCCTATTATGCTTTTAATGTGTTTACAGATTCAGAATCACCTCCCTGGCTAATGAAAATTTAAAAATACATTTTTCATAACTAGGTTGAAAGGTAAAATGATCATGTTGATATATTAGAGATGGAAAGGCATGGGGAAACCTAGAAATTCTTCAGATGAGAAACTGCTTCTTGTTACTTCAAATATCAACACAATTTTTTAAAAAGAAGTTTTAGAAAAGCCCCCCATCCTCCAGAAGTAATGGTTTTTTTTTTTCTTACTGAACTCTGGCATCCTTTCCTTCCCTGTGGATGTTCCCTAAATGATCTTTCTCATTTCAATGAACATACCTATTGTACTTATACCTGGGGGCACTGGATGCAACTCTTTGTCCACCATACTAACCCCAAGTCATGACCTCTGGGGGTGGGAGGGAAGGACAGCCTGCCCATGGACCAGTCACTCTTAGTGGCTGGGATGCCCCGACCTTTAAGGGATCATGTGTGAGAGAGCTGCTACTGTACAGTGTGACTCCAGGGTAAAGGAGCATCCTTGGAATGGGGGAGAAAAGCTTCTCTGAGGCAAGGGAGTCACAAAAGACCCTCCTATGTTTGTCCTTCATTCTGGAAGACCAAGACATCAGGGAGAAATGAAAAGGAGAGTGGGATAAGACAGGGAGATATGCAGGAGAGACCCCTTGGACCAAGGAGTTAGAAAGACCCGAATTCAAATCTAGTTTCAGACACTGACCAGCTGGGCGAGTCATTTAATCTTTCTCAGGCTCAAGTTCCTCATCTGAAAAACCAGGTATAATAAGAGTGCCAGATCTGTGGTGAAGATCAGCCAGAATGTAAAGTCCTTTCTAGACCTTCAAATCTGATAGAAATGCAGCTGATCTGGTAGACTCTGCAGCCCAGCTGTCTTGACACTGCACTCTCCAAGCCAGGGTGGTTCAGCTGGTGGTGCCCCCTGAAGTCCCGGCCCTCAGAGGCTAAGAACAGTCCCAAGGATGCTCAACTAGTTAGGAACGTGATCAGGATTAGAACTCGAGTCTCTAGACTCTCGGTCCCAGGCTCTCCTTGCACCCCCCCCACCCCTTGGTCCCCGGCCCAGCTTTTTCCAGCTGGGCAGAGATGGGGGCACACTCACCGAGGTGTTCTGACACTGGATGCTGGTACTGTTGAAGCGCAGAGCAGTGACACGGGCCGGGTTGCCGGGGATGTGGAAGATACACTCGTAATTGCGCTGACCAGACTGAGGCTGGGGCAGGTTCTTGGCTGTTAGCGTGATGGGCTTCACCACTCCCACAGGGACATAGATCTGTGTAGATGGCAGGATCTGAGGGCAGTCCTGGAGGAGCAAAGAGAAAGGGGTTTAGAAAGCAGCACCCAGAGTAAGAGCATCACTGATGAAGACCTGGGAGGGACAGAAAGGTTACTGGAAACAACCTCTCCATTTTATATTTGAGGAAACTGAGGTGTGGAAGGGTTAAATTGACTAGCCTAAGGTTACATAAGGAATTATGGGGTAGAGCAAGAAGGAATGTAAGAGGTCACTGGATCCTATCTCATTTTACAGTTGGATTGCCCAGGGTCACATAGCCAAAGTCAAGGAATTCAAGCTACAGAACATTAGAATAGACTTCAAGCATCATATAGTCCTACCCCCTGATTTTACAGATGAGGAAACTGAGGCTTAGAAGAGTGGGGTGACCCCCCCAAGCCATAGAAGTAATTCAGAGCCAAGCTGGGATCTGAAAGCGGGTCTCTGGACTCTGATTCAGCACACAATGTGCTGCATTGCAGTCCTGCCTTGGGAGGACAGTTCATCAGCTTAGAGGACACAGAATAATGTTTTCTACCCATTCAGGACAGCACTGCCACAGCCTGATTTTCCACCATCTCTCTGATGATGAGACAGAGGAGATCAGAGGCCTTCTCCTCTGCCTTCCCCCTATTACAGAGAATAAATGACAAGCCCAGGGTCACCAAAGAAGTGGGGCCTGAATCCAGGCTTTCTGACCCCACATCCAAAGCTCTTTCCACAAAATGACGTCGTATTTTTCTGCTGGTCCCACAAGTGAGAACAAGTACCCGTGGTTGGGGTTGACAGCAAGACAGATAGATTCATAACTAGAACGGACCTCAGAGATCACCTAGAAAAGCCTCCTGCCATTTTAAAGATGATAAACAGAGCCCTGCATCCTCCCAAATACTAACTCACAGACTTGCCGCACCAGATTTCAGGCTCTGACCGCAGCAAACCTAGGAGATTCAAGCACCCCAATCCCCACCACCACACCTCCAGGGCCTCGAGCCCACATTAAGAAATAATAATAACTTGTCCCGAGATCTCCTGGAGCACCTTCTTATCCATTATCTAACTCAAACCTCACTAAGACATAAAAATAATTAAAAATAAAATGTACCAGTTGATCATTTTACAGATGAATATTCATTAATCTGGAAAGGTCAAGTTCTCAGGTGGCACAATGGATGGCAAGAGACCTGGATTCTATGTGCTACCAGGCCATGTTGGATTGGTTAACTCACCTAAGTAGGCTTCAGTTTCCTCATTTGTAAAAAAGAGGATTGAACCAGATCAAAGATATAGGAATGGAGAGGGTCTTAGGGATAATTTAATCTAAGCTCCTCATTTTACATGTGAGAAAACGTGAGGTCCACAAGGATAAATGAGCTTGCCCAAGTTCACAGAGAGAATAAGAGCTGGGATTAGAATCTGGGTCGTCTTCCTCCAAATCTGGCAGTGTTTCTAAGATGTCTTGTGGCCTCAGAGACCTCTTGGACCCCCTTAATGACTACTAGCACCTTCTTGTTCTAGCAGGATGAGCATCCAGGGGTCTGATCACATGGTAGCCACTACTACCCTGATGGGCACAACTGGCCAATTACAAGGAGAGTCAATTTAGGGCATTGTTGCAGGGATTTGAGAGTGTACTAGCTTAGGTTTCAGGTGGGAGGGAAATTGGGAGTCAGTTTGGACTGGGATGATGTGGCCCCAAGCTTTGGGAATCCCTGGGAGTGATAAAGGGGAAGACCAGTTGAGGTTTGGGGGTGAGAGGGAAATGAGACACCATTTTGAACTGGATAGTGTGGCCCCAGGCTTTGGGAGTGAGAAGGGGGAAGGGGAAACTGCTCCAAAGATAAGGCTAGAGAAGGGAGAGAGTACAGAAATAGCCTAGAGTCAGGCAGAAAAACAGCTCTGGGTCTCTGGGGTCAGCCCCTTCGGCAACAAGAACCTGATGCAATCCCCTCTGCCTGCTTGCAGTGCCCAAGGTGGCAAGGGAATACCAGGCCACGGGAGCTGGGGTCCCCAAGAGCTACTCACTTAAAATAGAGAGAATTAATAACCTGTTTTGAAAGTAGGCAATCCAGGAACCCCAATCCTTGGGCTCCCTAGGGAAGGTGTCTCAGACCCAGATCCCATGGGGTCTCCTGACTGCATGGAGAGACTTGAGACAAGTTTACTTTTCCTGCCCACAATGGAAAAGCTAATTCTGGGAAGTGTCACCAAGGCAAGAAGCACTGAGGCAGGTTGGTGCAAGATCTGCTCTTTCTAGGTCTGACCTTCTCTAGGCTCGGGCCTCTCCCCGCTCTACCAGGCAATCCAATTCCAATCTTCTACAGCTCATAAGGGTCTCTGATGATGAATGACTCCTTACAGGATTTCTTACCCCAGAGCTGCCCATCATCTCTCACTGGTGCCTTGGCAATTCACCAGTGGGGAGGATGCCTTGCCAGTTCTCAAGGCACTCTCCTGGCTTCCCCTCATCCCAGGGACCAGGTTTTTTCTGATAAACGGTTTCTCTGATGCCTCCATCACCCTATTTCCTAGAGGACATCTGCTCAACACTCTTTCATCTGGTCCCCATCCTCTTGCCACTGGCCTCCAAGGCAGAGCCGCCTGTCTCAACAGCATTCATTTTCCTATCATAGAATGGAACAAGACATCCCTCTTCCATTGTCGGCTCTTCCTGGATACTCCCGTATGCTTGTTTCCACTAGGAAGTTATCCCAGATTGGTCAGACAATGGCCATTGTCTCCTTGTCCTCGCCTGCCAAGAAGTAGAGATGGCTGTCAGACCCCTTCCAACCCCATTCTATGTCATTCCTTTATGGTCAAGATGTATCTCATGTTCTCCCCAATATCTGGTCTCACAGAGGGCCTCGGGGTAGTATCTTACATTAGGAGGGTCTGCCTTAGACATTAGGCTCCAATTTAGAACTAAAAATTCAGTCTTAAACCCTTTGCCACAAGTTGAGAAGAGTTTCTCGAACACTCTGCAATTTCTGAAATCTGAAGAAAGTTGATGGAGTCAAGAGGACTTGAATTCAAATCCTATTTCAGACATTTACAAGTTATATGAACCAGAGCAAGTCACTTAATTCTTCACTCAGTCTCAATTCCTTCACCTAAAAGATGAGAATAATAGAGCCCTTACCTCTCAGAGATGATGTGAGGGTCAAATGAAATAATATTTGTAAAGAAATACATAAGCACCACTGTTATCATTTTTAGCCTTTTGTTGTTATTATTATCTTGCTAAAACTGGTGACTGAGTTTCTCTATATCAGCCACTAGTCCCTGGGCCCTCACTGGTCTCAGAACCATTGACCAAGGCTGGAGAGTAAAGGCAAGAAGAATCATGGCAGCCACATACGGAGGGCTGATGGATTCTCTGTAATACCTCCTCTACTCTTCTAACTGAAGGCCTCATTATTATCAGTATTTCTTTTTGAGTCTTTTGCCTCCCCCCTCCATAGGAAGTACAGTCTCCCTGAGATTAGAGACCCTCCAGGTCCACTATTTCCCCATTACTTCCCAACAGCAAAATACAAAGTAAATGATCAGGGAAGATTTGTTTAACAGGAGGGGCTGAATGAATGATTGATTTGTTCATTGATTCAATGAATAGTTATAGAAAACCTGCTCTGGGCAGAGGTGTTATATTTCTGGGGGTGTTCCAGATGTGCCTCCAGCTGTTGCTTAGTTTCAATGTTTGTGCTGACATTGCTACAAGGGAAAGAATCTATCTTTATTCCACTGCCCATTGGAGATGGAGATGGGAGTTAAAGGCAAGAAAAGGAGGGTCTCCAGGGTGTACTCTCTAGATGTTCTTTCCCTTGCCCTAAGACAAGAAGGGGAACCCAGAAATTCTTTCAAAGAGTTGAGGAGTCCTTCCTCTTCCATTCTGATTTTCCAAAGAAGAGAACTGTGGCATAAGGAAAACCAGCAGTAGGCACTCCACAAAAGCTTGTTCCCTAACAACAGGATGGCCCTCAGGTGCCTCCATAATGAGCAAAGAATGGTAAAGGGGAGCTGCAGATGTTGTTTCTCAAGTCCAAAGTGACCCCTGGGCCAGGCTGAATGCAAAACGTCATCACTATCTCATCCCTGTCCTTCATCCCATATGCCACAGGAAAGCACTAGACAGGTCTTGTCCATTCCCACCTCCAGTATTCCCTGGGAATGAGGGGTAGGGTCTTATTTCAAGTGAGCTTTAAAGTTGGCCAAGTTCTTTACCCATAAGGAGTACATATGGTGTGATTCTCTTCTGTCTTTGTACCTCTAGTGCTAATCCATATGTCTGTACATAATAAATGCTTCTAACAGGCTATTTTGAGCTAAGTGAATTATTCCCATTTTATAGATGAGGAATCAAGTCTCCCCAGAGGTAAAATGACTTATCCAGGACCACACAGTAAGGATCTGAATCTCCAATTCTCTGTTCTTTACTGCTGTAGGAGGTTGCCCTCTCAGACTTCCTTTCTACCCTCCCCTCAAGACTCACAATCTCCCATTGTTTGCCTTCCCAATGAATGGGGAAGGGACTAGAGGAAAAGAAAGAATGTGGGACTAAGGTCCAGTTCTAAATTGCCACAAGGCTGGGTATCCAAGTGGAACTTGGCAAAGAAGCTGCCTTGACCTGGACTCCTCCCTTCTCCCTCCACTGGGGCAACAAAGCAACAGCAACAGGTCCCCTTGCTCCCAGCAGGTCTTGTCTCCTGTGCTGTCTGCACCGTCAGGGAATGGGACGGAGAATAGATGGCCATTGTACACCCGCCCAGGCACACACCCACACAGTTTCAATCTCACCTCCCAGACTCCCCAATCTCCAGCTCCTTTCTCCGGCCTCAGGTCCCCAGGGACCTCAGTTTCCTCCAGCCTGCATTCCACATACATCCCTCTTGGCCCTGGATCCCCAATCTGCCTCACACCCCCACTTCAAAACAGGAAGCACCTGGCGCTGGCAAGGTGGCCAGAGAGCACCGGCCACTGAGTCGTCCTGCCCCAACAAGCTAGCCTGGGCATCCCTCCAACCGCCCCGGAAAGGCAACCCCCCCCAAGAGAAAGGGCTCCCAACCCTTATCTCCACTGGAACCTTCCATCCCTGGTCTGGCAAAGCTCCTATGGCCAGCAAAATTCCTCCAGCCCTGGGCTGCCCAAGCTGATTCCCATTAACTCTTTACCAACAGGAATGTAAACAGGTGTCCATATAAAATCATAGATCTGAAAGTGAGAATGGTCCTCATGTGATCATTTGGTTCAACTCCCACTACCCCAGAAAAGTTTAAAAGTATTAACTATCAGGACGGTTGGGTGGCACTGTGGATAGAGCATTGGCCCTGGAGTCAAGAGGACCTGAGTTCAAATCCAGCCTCAGACATTTAATAATTACCTAGCTGTGTGACCTTGGGCAAGTCACTTAACTCCACTGCCTTGCAAAAAATAATTTAACTGTCTGCTTTTTGGCAAAAGCAACCTCTGATCCCTAGAGATGTTATATGACCGGCCCAAGTAATACAATCATTAAGTGAGAAAGGAATGGGGAGAGAGGGGATAGAACTCAGAACTCTGAGCATCTGGTATGACCAAGGGAGGCCTCTCAGCTTCACCTTGAAGCTCCATGTGCATGAACACTTCTGGAAAAGGGGTTGGCCTAGCATTGTCTAGAAAGTCAATACCAGAGCTCAGCTTCCAACTCCTCCACCGACCTTGTGAAGGAAGTCACATAGCCTAGGAGGGATGCACTGACTTCATCTGGGGGGGGGGGGGGGTCACAGAATCCTAGCTCAATGGTCCTGACAGCCTCAAAGGCCCCTCCCAGTAATTCTACAATTCTATTATTAAAGAGATGTGTGGTCTAGCTTAGCTTCCTCATCTACTTTTAGAAAAGGGGCAGGCAGGGGGGGGGGGGAGAGGTATGTTGAACTAGAGAATCTCTTGGATACCTTCCAATGGTAATATTCTGGGCTGTTTCCAATATTGTTTCCAAAACTCTGCTGGACCTGAGGCAGGAAGACTGAGTTCAAATTCCGCCTCAGACACTAGCTCTATGAGATGGGGAAAGTCACTAAATCTTTGTCTACCTTAGTTGCTTCATTTAAGAAAGGGGGATAATAAGAATACTTGCCTCCCAGATTTGTTCTGAGGATAAAATGAGATGATATTTGTAAAGTGTTTTTGCAAAGCTCAGAGTGCTTTAGCAATGTCTATTATTTATTATTATTAATTATTAATAACAATCAGTTTGAGGCTTATGAGTCAGCATATGAACTGCTAGGATTCCAGTTGTTAGCTACTCAAAGGACTCAAGTTAGAATCAAGCCAACTCCGGGAATATAATTCCCTTCTCCCAAGTCCCAATTTGGAACAGTCTTTTCCATTCCTTCTTTCTCTCCAATATCAAATCCCAGCCTCTCCCTCCAGGGAGCCCTCCCCCCACCCCCAACTAACTCATCATCATTAATCCCCTCTCCCCCAGGTCCCACCCCAAGCTCAGGTTGATCTCTGCTTTACTTTTTTTTTTAATTCCTCCCTTGGAACTAAAAGACCAAGTCATATAACATTATAATGTACAAAGAATCATGGTTTCCTATAGAATTAAATCTGCATGGGATTATAAAGTCTTGTGTAGTCCAAGTTGCAGATAAAGAAACTGATGATAAGAAGAGTAAGGGACTCACCCAAAGTCACAGACAGAGTCAGTGGCAAAGCAAAGACCAAACCCAAGGCTCTGGATGCATCAGAAAAAGTTAGATGCTCTTTCTAATAAACCACATTGGAGACGTTGGCTAATCAATCAATCAGGAAATAATGGGGACAAGCAATGGGCCAGGTGGTGGAGATACAAAAACATGTATGCATGATGTGAGTCCCTGAACAGCCTGCAAACCCTTTGAGGGCAGGAACATAGCATCGCATAGGATCTGGAATGCCACAAAAATGAGTTCACTCTCTAAAGATGTAGATCCAAACCTTCCCATGTCTTACTTTCCATTAGTGACCAATCATAAATATGCCACAGAGGATTTACCCAAAGGGCTGGTAGCCTTGCTTTAGATCTATTAAGCAACTTTGAAATTTTTCTTTCTCCATATGGAAAACAGCATGAGGAAAAATGTAGGGATGAAAAAAGACACTCAATGAGTGAATGAATAAATGAATGAAACAAAACAGATGACATGACTGAAAACAGTCCTTCTGATCATAAGGACAAATTCATTGCTAGAGGTCACAGTTCCTAGAAAGGAATTTAGAGAGGGAGTCAAGATGCATCCAGAGCCTTGGGTTTGGTCTTTGCTTTGCCACTGACTCCGTCTATGACTTTGGGTGAATCCCTTACCCCCAATCATCTGTTTCTTCATCTGCAACTTGAGGAGGTTGGACTACACAAGAAGTGGTGGTAGTAGTAGCAGCAAAGCAGTAGCAGCAGCAGTAGTAGTAATAGCAATAATAGGAGTAATAGTGGTACAAGTAGTAGAGGTGGTGGTGATGGTAATGGGTGGCAATGAAGGTGATATTGGTAGTGTTGGTGATGTTGGCAGTGTTGATGATGTTGGTAGTGGTAGCAGCAGAAAAAAGAGTACTAGTTAGTACTGAAAGTCATACTAACTAGCCTTTACACAATGCTTTAAGGTTTGTGTGACTTTGGCTAAGTGACGTCCTCACTTTGTGCTTCTATAAAAGGAGGCAGTTGGACGAAGTGACCCCCCAGGCGATCTTCCAGCTCTGACATTCCATGTCTCCATCTGCTAACATTCTGCATGGGAAAGTCCCTTCCAGCCTTAACATTCTATGATTCTAGGAAAAGCCACCAAGACATAAATAAAGTCGATGCCTTACCCAGGAACCAAAATAATTACTACCTAATTACTATCAATTACAAAGCAGCACTTCAAATTACTTGAAGAACAGACAAGCTGCTTTGCCAGTTAATCAAACTGAGTTTTCCTTGCCCCATAGGAAGCCATGGAAACGAGCTTCACTCCCACTGTCCGTGCCCCCATTGGCGGCTGGGTAAGAATTGAGTGACCGGCCCAAGCAGGAAGCACTCACTCTCCTTGGCCTTTTCCCTAAGTCCAGTTACTGTTGGGAGGGATCCGACATTCATTCACTGGCAACCGCCCAGTAGTACACTGCAATGCAAGAAAGTTGGGTCCTGGCCCTTGTTCACTGTGTGGCCTTGGCCAAGTCACACATCTTCTCCAGACCTCAGCCTCTTCCTCTATAAAATGATGGTGAAGGGCTATCTGATTGCTTAGGTCTATACCAAATCTAAAATGGAAAGCCTATTAACTGAGAAGTCTGTCTTTAAGAAGTAAGACACCCCTCAAAGTGTGGAAGACTTAGCAGGAAGATTCTTTCCACCAGTCCCTAGAACTAAGGATTTGAGGCTGATTTACCAAAGCAGATGGGCAGGATCAAACCCTGGGCCCATTGTGATGCCAAACCAAATAAAGACAGGGAGTTCTAATGTCTTCCCTACAAAGGGATGATCCCCTTGTGGTTCTTGGTTATTGATCATGAACTTGCCAAGGGAATTCTAATCAATGTCTCCCTAAGGCCCTCAAGGCCATTGTGGGACAATGTGGTCAGTGTTGAATTCCATATCCCTGGGATCATACAGAGTTCCAGTATCAATTCTAGACCTCTCAGGAGGTAAATTTAGAAAGTATTGGAGCAGCCTAGTCAGCACCTACTCCAATAGAAAGCTAGTGAGGAGATGTGGAATTTGCAGTATGGCTCCTATACCCAACCACTCTGTCTGAGGACCAGCTGAAGGAACTAGTGGTGTTTAACCTAGAGAAAAGAAGATTCCAGAAGGATTCAAGGGTGGACATCAAGAGTCTGAGGGAAGTAGGATTTGGCCCGGAGGAAAGAACTTAGAACAATGGAGGAAAAATGGAGAATTGTTCCCAGAACTAGACAAAGTTAGGAGCAGCAGAGGGAAATGAAAGGAAAATCCTCCTAACAATGAAAGCCAGTTGGAGGGGGTGGGGGTGGGGGATTAGGGTAGGGGCTGCTCAAGACTAGAATCCATGCTCCCTCCTGAGACACTTTCAAACAGAGACTTGATGAGAGAGACACAGAGAAATTGGGGAGGGTAAAGCAGGGAGAGAGAGACTGAGAGAAGGGGAAAAGAGACAGAGATGTAGGGGGAAGGGAGAGGAAGAGATGAGGGAGAAAGGATAGGAATCTCCTGGTCAGAGTTTCAGATGCAGTTGGGGGAAGGATGAGGGCCAATGATGTTGAATCACGTGGGAGGGAAACCAGGAGCCTTGGCCAGCAGGGAGTTGGGAAGGGGGAAGGCAGGAGACAATGAAGGTCTATTGTTCTCTAAAGGTCCATAGAATGTATGTGCAGGGAAAAAAATCTTAGACCATACCCAGTTAAAACACAGAATGTTAGACCTGAAAGAGATCAGAGCAGAGTCCTAGAACCTCCAGCACAGAATGCCAGAGTTGAGCAGGAGTTCTGAGAAAACATCAGAGCTAGGGCTTCCAACCCCTCAATGGTCAAGTGAGGAAAATGAGGTCAGAAAGGGCTCTGGTAACAGAAGTAAACACAGTCAATCGGAAATGGACTGTGAGTTACCTAAGGGCAAGTAACATGTAATCTTTCTCTTTATAGAAATGAGCACAAGTCTGGATATAAAGTAAGTGCTTAATAAAATAAATGAGAATTCAGAAATGAAAACAAAATTGATTTTTAAAAATAACTTTTCCACTCCCAAATGATAAGTAAATAAAATGAGTAAATGAATGAGTGAGGACAGTGCAGATAAAAGGGAGGGGGAAGGCTGGAGAACCTGGGAAGATCCAAAATTCTTCCACAAGGACTGTAAAAGTGTCTTTAGGACTCACCCCCCCCCAACAATATTTCTCACTCCACTCAAGTAGGCATTTTCTATTCTCATAGTCCCAGGAATAAGCTCTTCCCGTTGCTGACCCCCACCACCATCAGACAAAGTGCCTCTGCAAAGTCAGTCCTAAGATTTGCCCTGCCCAAATCCTACTGATTCTCCAAGCATCAACCAGAATTCCACCTCCTCCAAGAAGTCATCCCATCTCTCCTGCCCACTGGCATCCCCCTCCTCTGAATTTCTATAGCTGATATTTTATCATATTCTGCGAAGCTTTGACTGCCATAGATAAACATTCCTTATGGGCCAGGACATGCCTTCTCCCACTGTAGCTCACAGAGAAGCCCTAGAAAAGAGATCTAAATTCAAATCACAGCTCAAGAACTTTATGTATGACCTTGGGCAAGTCACTTCCCCTTCTCCTGAGTTTCCCCCTCTATTAAATGGAGATGGATCTTTACTGTCCATCCCAGCTCTCAATCTATGATCCCTTTACAGACTGATGAGGGGGGAGGAGAGGGCAGGGAGGGGAGGAGCAGCTTCCCTGGTCAGCCCTTACCTCAGACACGTTGACCCGGCCTTCTTGGAAGGAGCAGTCAGCAGCATTGTGAGTGCAGATGTGTCGATATTTGCACCAATGACAAGGGAAGGATCCATTCACACAGGACAGGCAGCTGGAGAGAAGAGGAGAAGGTCAGTTAGGGTGAGTACTGCTCAGATAGCCCTAGTCTCTGGACCATCCCTTGACCCTTCAGGCCTGCCTGCTCTCTGGGACCTCCAACCTCCCTTCGATCCGGGCCCCACCATCTCTCAATCTTCATACTCATTTTGCCTCAACTTTATTTCATACTAAATTCTAGCAAAGAACAAACCTGAATGTAGGACTCTGGGCAAACATTCAACCTCTCTGGGCCTCACCTTCCTATTCTATAAAATGAGAGGTCTGAGAAAGAAGATATTAAAGATGTCTAACGTTCAAAATTCTATGGTCTTACTCTAGGATTACCAGGATCAGAGAGGTGCAGGGCAGGGTTTGGGATGGTCAGAGAGGGTGAATGTAGCCAACATGTGGCTAAATTCACATTTTACCTAGAGTTCCAACTTAGCCAAGGTACTCAAACCTGAACCTTTTCCCTTTTCTAATCCCTTGGGGAGGAGGCAAAACTGAAAATCAGTTGATGTAGGTTCTAATCTTTGGCTGTACCATTAACTAATCAATTATTAGATTAAAGAATCATAGATGTAGATTTGGAAGAGACCTCAGGGGTCACTTTGTCCAACTCTTTAATCTACAAAGGAAGCAAATGAGTCCTAGAAAGGGGTGACTTGTCTAAGGAGAAACAGGTAATCTCAGAAGTGATATATGAATCAAAGCTTCTGAGCCTCAGAGCTACTGTATCATGATACTAGTGAAATATTTGTAAATTATTTCTAAATGTGGTAAAATATTTGTAAAACTATTTAGTATACATAGTAATTTTAGTAAAATATGTGTAAAAATTATAAAATTAAAAGGATGATTCTGAAACTCCAAACCCAATGTTCTATGCTAGAAGTCATGTTAGATTTAACTTATTTTACAGAGAAACATAGGAAGACTTATATGAACTGATACAAGGAAAGGAAAACCTGGAAAATGATATCTATACAACAGCTACAACAAGGTAACCAAAAAGAATAACAACAATAAGTGAATGCTATGTATTATGATGATGAAGCTTGTCTTTCAAAAAGAAAGAAGATGACAGTGCGCCCCTCTCCCTGTTTTAGAGATGAGTGGCTTGGTTGCTATTGATAAGCTACTTCCCTCTCTTCCCATCCTGTTTTAGGCTTTGTTATAATTGTTTAGTCTTTATTACAAGAGATGGCTCTATGGGGAGTGATATATTTGAAATGAAGGGTTTTATAAAATCAAAAGATATCAATTTACCATTTTCAATGAATTAACATGCTATTGTGCTTTCCAAATAAACCATACTATACACCAACATTCTACGCTCAAAGGTCTTTTCTGATATATTCTGTGTTATATAGTCTGATAATGTCTGACCTAAAGTTCCCTTCCAGATATGACTTTTGCAGCTCTAAGCATAAGAACTATACAACTGTCAATGTGTATTATGATGGGTGGATTCCCCCCCCCAAAGTGGGCTGAGTGGGGGGCTCTGATATGCTATTGTGGAGAAGAGATGGGGGTGGTAATGAAAAAAACAACTCAGGCCAACGTGAGTCAAAACAAGAGCCTGTTGGAGTCAAGGTCACAGTTTAGACCTCCAAAAGAAACCCCAGTTTGATTCATAAAGGGAAGCAGGAGTAGACCCTAGCCTGGGCACCAGCAGGGACTGGGCCTTCTTTCTTTCTTGAACAATGGTTTATGTGGAGACTGCCCCCTCACAGGCTGACCCTCCCTTACTCCCCAATCCCAGCTCCCATTCTCAATCAGCCACCCATCAGGGGCGAGGTTAGCTGTCACAGTCAGATGGCCAGCCGCCCACCGGACAGTATGAAGTTGCTCCCTGAGGGACCCAGGGTGAATGGGGCCAAGTTGGGGGAGGGTTGGGTAATTTCCAATGTTATGATGAATATTCAGGGAAGGCAGAAGTAACTTGAATTATGGAACTGCCCAATCAGGCATTGAGGTGATGAGGAACAAGTCAATTAACATATCTGCTTATTAAGTAACTTCTATGAGGCTTTTCTTCTGTTCTAGGTGATATTAGAAATACAAAGGAAAAAGCAGGTAGGTGATACAGTGAAAAAGTAAGGTTAGAGTTCTAATTTAGCCTCAAATACTTACTTGCTATATGATCCTAACATAGGTTAAGACACTAAACTCTGTCTACCTCGGTTTCCTTATCTGCAAAATAGAGATGACAATGATAATAATAATACTTACCTCTCAGAGAACAAAATGTGATAATATTTATAAGGTACTTTGCAAACCTTAAAGCTTTATACAACTGCTAGTAGATTATTTTATTGTTGTTGTTCAGTTGTTTTAATTGAATCTGACTCTTTTTGACCCCATTTTTGGGATTTTCTTGGTAAAGATACTGGAGTCGTTTTCCATTTCCTGATCATTTTACAAATGAGAAAACTGAGGCAAACAGGGTGAGGTGATTTGCCCAAAGTTACAGAAGTAAGGTGTATCTGATGCCAGATTTGAAATCAGGTTTTCTGACTCCATATGTTGCATTCTATCCACCTTGCCACCTATCTGCTCAATTATCATTATTATTTATTAAAGAGGTAGAGCACCTAGGTTGAAGACTGAGACAAACTTTAATTGTGGCACACTGCTCAAGATCTCAGTTTGCACATCACAAAATAAGGGGGCTGGCAAGACTGGCCAAGATTTAAAAAAAAGGAAAATGACAAATGGAGGAAGGGCTACAGGAAACTAGGTACACTAGTACACCGTTGGTGGAATGCTGAACTGTTTACAGCAGCTTGTTTGGTTGTATACACCCTTTGACCCAGCCTAGACCTATCACAACAAAAAGATCAAAGAAAAAGGAAAAGCACCTATATGTACAAAAATATTTATAGAAGTTCTTTTTGTAGTAGCCAAAAATTGGAAGTAAAAAGGCTGTCTTTCTAGTGAGAAATGGCTAAACAAATTATGGCATGTGAATGTAATGGAATATTATTGGGCCATAAGAAATGACAAAGAGGACAATTTCACAAGGAACTGGAAGGACCTATTTGGACTAATGCAGAACTAGCGGAACAATTTATACAATGACAACAACATTATAGAGAAAAACAACCTGGAAAGACTTCAGGGGCCTGATCAATGAAGTGATAACCTATGAGGCTGGAGGACTGAAGATAAAACACACTACTCACCTACTGTCAAAGAGGTGATGAACTTAAAATGAAGAGAAAGATAGGCATTTTCAGTATGGCCAATGTGAGCTATTGTTTATAGGACTCTGTACATTTATTTTGAAGGTTTCATAGGGGGGAGGGGGTATGGATATTAGTTATCAGAAGGGAAAAGAATGAATATAATTCCATATAATATTAAAAAATTAAAAAATAAAAAGTGGAAAAATAAAAGAGAGCCAGGATTGCGCAAATTATCAGAATTCATTAATATGCTGGTTAATTTTACTTAACTATTTTTTCCCCTTTTAATTCTGTGGTGCAAGGGATCGCTCTCTAGGGATGGAGGAGGGTGGGGTATATTTCAAAATGAAGGTCATATAAAAACAAAAGATTTCAACACTTTTTTTTTTTAAAAGGTCCCTTTGAACTCTAAATTCTTATGATCCCAATTAGGAACTGGCACCCAAATCCCTTCTTTTCCGGAATCCTCCCCTGACCAGTCCAGTCTAATTATCTCTTTCTCCTTCAATGTACCACTCATCTGGCAATGTAGGAGACACTGAGGTATGTAGGTGGGGGGTGTAGGGGGTGGACTGGGGATGGGAGTGCTGGCCCTTGAGTCATCCATCCAGAACTGAGGCCTCTGCAATTTAATACCTACATGATCATGGGTTAGTCTCTTAGGCTCTCTTGTGACTCAATTTTCTTACTTGTAAAGCAAGGAAATGGGACTAGATCTGAAGTCTTTGCAGATCTATGGTCCTGTAATCCCAAGATAATTCCTCACAGACTTTTACCAGATATAGTTAGAGATCCTTATGAGCCTTCAAAAGACAGGGGAAGAATATATGCTGAATATCAGTGGCTAGAATAGGGAGATGAAAAACAAAGTGGGAAGAGATATAGAGAAAAGAAAAGAGAGGCAGAAGGGGAAGCAATCCCTGCCTCAGATCCAGAGGGAGCCACAGAGAGAGGATGTGAAGACAGGATGGACATAAGGACCAAAAGAAAAAAGTGATCTAGGGGTGCCATACCAGATCCTGCATTGTTTCATCCTATATCTTGCAAGGACTTAATAAATCTTAATAAATGTTTGTTGCTTATTGACAATGTCTGTTCACAGCAAGCATTTAATAAATGTCTGTTGAATAATTTGATGATAATACAGTAACATAAACAATGACACAGGAACAACTCCAAGTGGCAAATAACAGGATAGATACATTCTATATTCTCAGGCAAGGGTCCTGAGTCTTGCTGTGTTTCAGAGATCCTGCAATAAAATTGTGGATGCTCCCTGATCCATTACTAGGTCTGTATCCCAAAGAGATCACAAAAAAGGGTAAAAAAAAAAAACCACATGTATAAAAATATTTATAGCAGTTCTTTCATAGTGGCAACGAATTGGAAAATAAGGGGATGCTCATCAATTGAGGAAAGGCTGAAGAAATAATGATATATGAATGTGATGGTCATATAAGAATGTCATAGTCATATAAGAAATCATGAGGGATGGGACTTCAGAATAGCCTGAAAAGACTTACACGAAGTAAGCAGAACCAGAAGAATTGTATATACTAACAACAACATTGGGTGATGATCAACTTCAATGGACTTGCTCATCTCCACAATCAAAGAAAATTCTAAAAGACTTGTGATGGAAAAAAATCATCCATAAGAAGGAATTAAATGAAAACCAAAGCTTTCTGCAATTTTTAAAAGTTGTTTTATTTTTTCTCTCTAATGTTTATTTCCAAAAGTAAACAAATGTTGATTTGACTCTTCTTTCACAACATGATTAATATGAATATATATGTAGAGCCTATATTAGATCGCTTTCTATCAGGGGAAGGAGGGTGAAAAATGTAGAACTCAAAATCTTGAGGAAAAAGATGATTGTTGAAAACTACTGTTACAAGGAGCTAGAAAAAGAAATATTTAAAAAACCACCTATTTTTCACTATTTGACCAAAACTTCTGGAGAAACTAGAAAACAATATGGCAGAAACCAGGTAAAGACCAACATCTTACACTACATACTCATATGGCTCTAGAGGAGAAAGTGAGGCTTGTGACTTTGCACTGCCCCCTCCCCCCTTAAATCCAATTCACATGCATGACAGATATCACCTTCTATATGTCATTGAATTTTTTTCAAGAAGGAAGGACAAACATCAATCAATCAATCAAGATAAAATCAAAATGAGTACGAGATTTAGACATAAAGAGTGATAGAAAGGAATAGTTTACCTGCCAGATATATAGAGAAGGGAAAATTTTATGATCAAACAAGAGATAGAGAATATTACAAGATATAAAATGATTGTTTGATTATATTAAATTTAAAAGTTTTGTACAAAAAAGCCAATGCAATAAAGATTAGAAAGAAAACACAGGGACCTCGTGGCGCAATGGTAGCACATCTGACTCCAGATCAGAAGGTTGCGTGTTCAAGGGGCGGCTAGGTGGCGTAGTGGATAAAGCACCGGCCTTGGAGTCAGGAGTACCTGGGTTCAAATCCAGTCTCGGACACTTAATAATTACCTAGCTGTGTGGCCTTGGGAAAGCCACTTAACTCCATTTGCCTTGCAAAAAAAAAAAAAGAAAGAAAGAAAAAAAGTTGGGAAACCATTTTTATAGCAAGAGTCTCTGATAAAAGGCCTCATTTCTAAAATAAATAGAGATTTTATATACTATATTACATAGAGACTACATAAAATGTATAGTCAAATTTCTAAGATACAAGCAATTCCCCAAATGATATATGCTCAAAGAATATGAACGGGCAATTTTCAGATGAAGAAAGCAAAACTATTGTCAAATTTTAAAAATGTTCTAAATCATTATAGATTAGAGAAAAGCAAATCAAAGCAACTCTGAGGTACCACCTTATTCCTGTCAGATTACTAATATGACAGAAAAGGAAGATAATAAATGTTGGAGAGTAAAACCAGGACACTAATAAACATTTGGTGGAGTTGTGAGAATTGATCCAAGCATTCTGGAGATCTATTTGGAACTATGTCCAAAGGGTTATAAAACTGTGCATACCCTTTGATTCAGCAATGCCACTACTAAGTCTGTATCTCTCAGAGATCATAAAAAAGGGCGAAGAACCTACATGTACAGAAATGTTTATAGCAGCTCTTTTTGTAGTGGCAAAGAATTGAAAATTGAGGGGACGCCCATCATTTGGGGAATGGCTGAAAAAGTTGTGATATATGAATATGATAGGATATTTGCCATCAGATTTCTGAAAAACCTGAAAAGATTTATATGAACTGACATATAGTGAAAGGAACAGAACCAGGAGAATATTATATACAATAACAGCAACATTAATACATGGTCAACTCTGAAAGACTTAACTATTCTCAACAATACCATGATCCAAGAAAAATCCAAAAGTCTCTTGAGGAACATAGTTATTCACATTCAAAGAATGGATGGAGTCTGAATGAATATCAAAGCACACTATTTTCACTTTATTTTTTTGTAGTTTTTCTTTTGTTCTTTCTTCTTATACAGTATGACTGATATGGAAATATGTTTTACATGACTACACATATATGATCTATATCAGACTACTTACCATCTTAGGAAGGGAGGATGGTAGGAAGGGATAAGATTTGGAATTCAAAATTTTATTTTAAAATAGAATGTTAAAAATAATCTTTACAAGAAATTAGAAAAAAGAAAAATGCTATTCAAAAGGAAATACTGTTTGATCCAGCAATATCATAACTCGATCTGTATTCCAAAGTGATCACCAAAAAGGGAGAAGGCATTAAGAGGGAATATGATGGAGTATGTGGAGAACTAAACAGCCTGGCCAACCTCAGTCAAATCCTAGCTATGCCATACAACATTTACAAGCTGTGTGAAATATGACCCTCTGCTTTTTTCATCAGTTAAATGTAGATAATGATATTGATATTTATATCCCAAGAGGTTGTCAAGAAGGGAAGAGAGGAGAAGTTTGGATTCTATATATAAAGACTATACCTGTCCCAGTGCTTTAGGAGCCTAAAGGAGAGGTGAGGTTACTGGAGAGCAGAGGGGATGGCCAGGGAAGATATCATGAAGGAGGATCACAGGTCACTGAGCTAAAACACATCTTATCCAACCTTCCTCCTCTCCCTCCTGAAGAAATGAAAAGATTGAGTGACTGTGTTAAGGTAGAACTTAAGAGGACCCTCTAGGTCTCCCCTTCCTTTCCAGCCCTCAATATTCTTACAATCTAGGGAGGACCAGGGGGATGTTCTTTCATTCCCTTAATTCAACATCAGATTGGTCACCCGAAGCATGAACTCCAGTGGGAGGGAAAAGAGGCCCCTCCCAAGATCTTGAAGGCTAGTCTGAGCTAATTCCATCCTTTCCATGCTTGCAGTGCAGGAGCTGGGAAGCCTCTTCTGTTCCCTGTGGATAGCCCAGACCAAGGCTTCCAATGCTTTTTCTGCCAGTCACATCCCAGGGAACGTTCCTGGACAAGGCAGCACTGTTTACCCCCCTGCTGATCACCCAAGTCCATCCACATTCTCCACACAAAGCACTTTGTTTTCCTGTCTTTTTTTTTTCCTCCTGGAGATTTGGAGTTGGGAGCTCAGCTTTCAAAGAGGGACTCAGACCACTTACTAGTTCTTAGGTTAAGCCTCAGTTTCCTCCCCTGTAAAATTGAAGGGTCTCTGAAGTCAATTTAATTCAACTGGATTCATCAAGGCTATATTTAACACTAGTCACAAAACCCTCCCCTTCCTGTCATCTGTAAAATGAAGAGAACAACACATTCACTATCCATTTCACAGGGTTGCTGCAAATTATTAATTACTATTAAAAACTAGCATTTATAACATGCTTTCTCTGACCCAGACTGTGCAAAAACATTTTATAATATCTTATTGGATCTTCAAAACAACACTAGAACGTGGGTACTATTACATTCCCATTTTACAGATGAGGAAACTGAGGAAAACAAAGGTTAAATGATTTGCCCAGGGTCAAAAAGCTAGTAGTAGCCTGAGGCTGGATTTGAACTCAGGTCTTTCTGACTCCAGGTCTGGGGCTGTATCCACTGAACCACCCAGTTGCCCCTTTGTAAACGCTGAAACCCCTGGAAATATGTGTCAATGAGAATTATTTAACTGCCCACTGCAGGCTGGGAATTATATTAGAACTATCTTTGTGGTACAGAATTGGCTGAGGTTGCCCAGGCGGGTTAAGCCTACCCAACCTGCAGATGAGCAGCTCAGAGAGGTTAATTGATTTGACCAAGGTCACACTGCCTGTGCCACCTTGTCTTTGAACTCCATCAGCCAAACTCCTAAGCCAATCACCAGATCAGAGAGGCTACTGATGCCACACCTGAGAATGAATGAACTTGATCCTTAAAAGATTCTGGAACTGGGGGAAGGTGAAGGTGAGAGAAGCAGAGCACAAGAATGCATCATCATCATCATCATCATCATCATCATCAATGAACTGAAGTGTCACAGGAGCTAAGTTTACATGCAGATTCAGTCACTCACTACCTGTATGAACATGAGCAAAACCCTGAACCTCTGTGAGCCTCAGTTTCCTCATTTGCTAAATGAGAAGGGTGAGGAAGATTTGATCTTTAATGTCCTCCTCTCCTCTAGATCTAGGGTCCTTCAAGACCATCTCTCTCCTTCAGCCTGGCAGGCTCGAGATCTAATAACAACAGGTTACAAAACTACCCCGAATCAAGACACACCACCTGCCTAAATGAAGCACTTAAGGGGGAAGCTTTTGGTCCTGTGAAATGCAATCATTTAAATTCAATTTACATCTTGTAAATGTACTTAAAGAATGGATTTCACCAATGTCAGGGTGTTGCTGCTCTGTAAATGATTTTTTTTAGGTGTAAGCCTTAGGTTAAACAATTTTTAAAACGAGTAAGCTTAAAATTAGAAAAAGTAAACACAAACATGCAGAACTCCTTAATTAAGGTCCTAGGAATCCAGTGGAAGGACAGGTATCTCCCCACCTTGTTAGGAACTTCTCCAAAACAAATCTTTGCCTCAGTCTGGCTGGGATCAGTCTATGGGAATCACATCCTTATGATGATGAAGAGACCCAAGCATTAGGGCAAAGGAAGAAAGGAGGACTAACAACTAGTTTAGAGAAGCTGGGAAGATACAGTGAAAAAAGTAGAATGAGGAGAAGGCTTTCCACCTCCACCCACATGATGCTAGCCATGAATGCCATCATCCTCAGTTTCTGCCTGGGGAAACCTGGGTGGTGAATAGGCCATCATCAGACTATGCTGCTCCTATGTCTTGTCTCCTCCCATCTGAATGTAAGCTCCCTCAGGGCAAGAGCCTGGTACGTAGTAGTATGCATTTAATAAGTGCTCTATAATAGCTTGTATAGCCTTTAAATGTTTGCAAAGCACTTTACAAATATTCTTATTTTATTTTCACAATAACCCTGGGCTATTATAAGGTCGAAGTTCTAGCTCTCCATTTATCCATCCAACTTTCCAACTCTAGTTAGGTTTCTCTATCTCTCCATCAAGTTATCTCAATCCATCTATCCATCAATCTCTATCTCTACCCATTCATATCTATCCAGCCATCCTTATCCAGCTCTCCCTTTATCTCCAGCTCTCCTATTTATTTTCCTTCTAAGTCATCTATCTCTCCCTCTATTTAGTTCTCCTATTTCTCCATCTTGATCTCTCCATCTATCTATATTTCTCTATATCTACACACTACTATATATATATATATATATATGTACGTATGTATATAGATAGATAGATAGATAGATAGATAGATAGATTATATAATGATTACCGCAATGAAAATTAACAAATTACTAAAAAGATGATGAACTCTAAGTACTGGAAAGATCAATGAAGGTCTTGGCAAAGATAAAAATGGAACATATGATCCCCAAAGTAGCAGAGAAGTGGAAGGTGAGACAGTCAATGAGAATTTATTCCAGGAGCTATACTAAAAAACAGCAATACACAGGAAAGCAAAAATTTAGTTCCTGACCTCTGGTATTTTTTAATGGAGGCAGCTAAGTCATATGGTGAATAAAACACTGGACTTGGAGTACAGAAGTTCTGGATTCAAATTCTGTCCTCGTCAATGATTAGTTGTGTGGCTCTGATCAAGCACCTTTCTCAGCCTCAGTTTCCTCATCGATGAAAGGAAAGTAAGAATAACCCCTACCTCCCAGGGCTGAAGATCAAATGAGATAATATTTATTAAGTGCTTTTTGTAAAATCAAGGCTGTATAAATGCCAACTATTATTCTAAAGGGGGAGACAACAGGCAACTTGTTAGGTATATATAAGACACAGAAGAAGATATGAAGGCACTAGAATATGACTAGGTGAAGTTTGGAGAACACTTACTGGTCCCAACAGAGGGACAGGAGGGAGAAGACATTTTTTCTGCCAAAACTCCAACCAGAGCTTTGGAAACTGCTCCAGAACAAACTGAATAAGAAGGCAAAGAATCCAAAGGAGTCTGCCTCTCTTTCTGCCTCTGTCAATCTCTCTGTCTTTCTCTTTCTCTGGCTGTTTCTCTGTCTCTGTCTGTCTCTCTATCTCATTTTCTCTGGGACCACCTGGCCCTATCAGCTGTCAGGATAACAGGATTTTGATCTAGAAGGGACCTCAGAGAACATCTCACTCGACCTCCTCCTTTTACAAAAAAGCTCCAGGATGTCAGGGATTTGCCCAAGAAGAAGAAATAAAATGAAGCAAGGATTTGAACTGAGGGCCTCTGACACCAAACTGAATGCCCTTTCCATTATACTATCACATCTATTCTTGGTTCCTTTAGGTATTCCTAGCAGGAACCATGAAACCCGTCAGGGACGAGGGGCATGGTTCTTCTGGAGGGCAGACGGGGACATGGTCATGCAGGCTCTGGCCCAGGACGCACCCCTCCCCACAGCTAGTTGTGTGGTCCCTTGGTCTCCCAGCCCTCCATGCTCATCCGCCCCCTGACATCACCCCCCCAACAGGCCTTGAGTCTATTCTGGCTCCATGAAGGATTCCCCACAAGGGGCCCTGCCCTTCTCCACAAGGGCAGCAGCAGCAACAGCCCTTGGCTGGAAGCCTGTCCTCATTCCTGCACCGGCCCCCTCCCCTCTGTGACCCTGAGGGATGGGGTGAAGGCTCATCTGGCAGCCTCTCTCTGCATGTGACAGCTTCCTTGGTTTCCTCCGTCATTGACCTTCTCTGAAGGATGGAAGGTGCCTTGGATATTTCTAGCAGGGCCACAGAGGGCTCCCAAGCCCCTTAAGGCATGGCAGCATACCCCTTCCCATGTTCAAATAAGCACCAGCACAAAGGGGACACAAGGATGGAAAATCCAGCCCCCCCCCATCAATGATTGCTGTAAGAGCTTTTAGGCATCCACCTCCTGATTCTTTCTATAGGTGGTACAGTAGACAGAGCTCAGGGCCTGGAGTCAGGAAGACCTGAGTTCAAATCCAGCCTCAGACCCTTACTAGCTGGGGGAACCCTGGGCAAGTCATGATCTCTGTCTCAATTTCCTCAACTGTAAAACGGGGATAATAGTTGTAATTTTTCCTCAAAAACCACTTCTTTTTTTTCAGGCCCTTCTACTACCACTCTCCCAATTCCTATTAGAGAAAGTCTAAACTCACTGACCCAGCATTTAGGTTCCTCCACTCTTGCCCAAGTCATTTCTATTTTGAAATTCTAGGATTCCTTCTCTTCACCCCCTCCAATCCAGGTGCATCCCCATGCCCAACCTCTTGGGCTCACTGCCACCCAGTCTGTTCACCTTCCCCCTTCCTGTAAGTCTTTGCCCTAGTTCTAGTCCCTTCCAGAACCACCAACATGGTACCTTACACACAATCAGTAATAAATGATTGCCACATACACTTGAACTGAGACCTTTGTCAAAAGTCACTATTGACAGACTCAAGAGCCTCCTGCTGCTGAAGGTCCCTGCAGGAGGATGCTGAATTCCATGGGAGGGTGAAGGTCTAGAAAGTCCCTGTCACCTGGGAATCCCCCAAGGTTCTTCATTCCCATGGGGGCCCCACAGGACATGCCACAATTAGCCCTCATGGAACCCACAGCTGCCTCCTCTGCTATCCCAAGCTTGAAGGTTCCCAGAAGACTGCTGGCCCCCTGAAGGCCTGCCTTGATCTGGAACACCTGTTACCTGTTATCCATCCCCACCTAAAAGGCTTCTTAAACCCAGAATAGAATGCAACCCACGCTCACAGCTCACACACAGCAAAGAAGAGAGTCATTTTCTGGGAGTGACCAAGATTTGGAATATGAATTGCATTTTAGCCTCCTTCACCCTGGTCTATCTCGGCCTCCCTTGGGCCTCTTGGCCTCCCTTCCCCATCCTGAGTCCTTGTGGCCCAGCCCAAATGGTCTCCCTCTGTTCCTCCCCATCTTCATGTCTCTGACTAGCATTCCCATTCCACCCCCCCACCCCCTGCTCCCAGAGAACCTCCCATCCTTTCAGATGAAGCTGGATCACCACCTTGCACATGAAGCCTTTCCTGATCACAGGTTCATAGGGCTGAAGACAGAAATGACCAGGACAATCTGGTCTGATCTCCTCACTTTCCAGATAAGGAAACTGAGTCTCAGACTCTCCCTTAGTAATATAAATAAAAAGTTTCTGAGAGAGGACACAACTCCTTCCAGTGACTCCCTAATTACCTGTATTTATTCTGTATATACTTAAGGACATGCATTTCTCCTACAATACAATAAAAACACTGTGAGACAGAAAAGGCTTCATTCTTCTTCCCAGTAGAACTAACAGGTCCTTGACTGCCATTAAACACTTCTTAGAGATATAAGGGTCACTTAGTGATTGAGAGGTCACCCAGCACTTTCCCTCAGCTGATGTTAAGAATTCTGTGAAGCACCCCCCCACAGTAATCGCTGGAACACCCCCAGATGACCTTCCCAGAATGTCCCCTAATGCCACTGCTGGGAAGTTCTCCTTTTTAGACTGGATTTTATCTTACACTGAACATCTGTCTTGACCTAGCTTTGGGGAACCCTTTGCTTCTCAGCTGGCATGGCTTGCAGACCCCTCCCCTTTTCACATCCCCACTGGCCAGGCCTCCCAACCACCAGTGTATCTTATGGACTCTAGCACCTGAAATGAAAGTTCTCTTGATATAAAATTCAAGGAGCTTCTTGGAAGAATTGAGTGTGACCTCTTCATTTTATAGATTGAGAAAAGCCAGGCGCAGGAAAGAGATATGTTCAAGGTCACACAGTAAGTGCAACCATTTCCTTTCCAACTCTGCCTGCCAGGGTTCATCCCTGACGTTGCCAGTGGTGCAAGAGAAGGAGAGTCAAGAGCTGAGATGCCAGGCTTTGCCTCCCCTGGCTCTGGGCCTCACCCACAGGCAGCTCCTCTTGTTCTCATGACTCAGATCCTTTGGGGTGTTATCCTCCTTTTGTGGTCTGGACCCCAAGAGGAAGGCTGCTCCCAGATATCCCCTTCTGCATTCTGACACACTCCCAAGTCCAAGGCTTTGTTTGTGGTGAGAGGAGGGGGAAGAGGAAGGAGGAAAGGACAGGAAGAGAGAGATAGAGACCAACAGACAGAGAAACAGAGATAGAAAGTGACAGAGACCAAAAGAGAAAGATACGAAGAAAGAAAGGGGGAAGGAGAGAAGAAAGGGAAAAAAACAGAGGAAAAAAAAGACAGAAGCAGGAGGAGAGATAGAAAGGGAACGGCAGAGACAGAGAGAGAGACACCACCAAGACAGAGAGACACAGTAAGACAGAAAAAGACAGAGTGGAAGAAAAGTCCAGGATGAGAAAACTCCAGACCAGGTGTGCACTCTACCCACTCCAACAGGTTTACTATTAGAAATCGATCAATCAAAATCAATAGCTACAAAACCTTGGTATACTGTAAGAACATAATAAGTACTTGCTGATTAAATAATCTTCCCCCACACACACCCCAAGAAGAGCCCAAGGATAGAGGGCAGACATATGAACAATGAGTAATGTAAGGAAATACTGAAACTCAAATGATGCCAGGGAAGGAAATGGAACCAAAATAACCCTCCCAATGTCGTCAGCTTGAGAAGCAGTGACACCAGAACCTTGTAAAGCAGCCCCCAGCCCCCACTTGGCACTTCAAGGACTCAAGGACAGTCTCCTCCCAGTATGAATACTTCTGCATGTGGTCCCCAGAGCAGCACAGGATAAATTGGGGATTGAGGATGGGGGTTTAAAGGAAGGTAAGTGCCAATTCAGTGGAGTGAATCATAGCAATACCAGCTGTTCTAAGGGACATCCATTGGCCACCCAGAAGAAGCTGAGGTCCTTTAGGAGAATCTAAGGTTCTAAGGCCTGGCCCTGTCCTTTCAGTCTGAGGAATGTCTCTTTAAATTGCTGATCTGAAGAGCAGGATGGAAGGGTCCAGGAGGGACCCAATCCAGTTTAAATCACTGGAAATTCAAAATCGAGGTTGTGCATAGTTCAGACTTAAGATTCCCCTACCCTTCCTTGGTTTGTATGTGATCCCATGTCAATATGCACAATCTTCAAGAAACTCCTCAGTCTCATCTGCCCAAAACTTTCCATAGATGTAACAGATACTCCATTTCAAACTGATAAAACTGTATCAGTAACAAGTTTATTGAAAAGACAACAGGGGGGGGGAAACCCATTTTGGTATCTGGGCAGCCCACTGGGCTGGAGGGAATGGCTATCAGGCCTCCCTGTATGGGCCCTGCTTCCAGTCTGGCTCTTCCCATCCTTCCCTCACCTGGCCTCCTTCAGTAGTCATTACAACACCCACCAGGTGCTAGCACAGACTACCTGAGAGGAGAATCTGAGAGAAGTGAATAAGAGTCCTCAGAGAGACCTTCACAATTGCCCAGCCCAATCCTTTCCTTTTACAAATATGGTAGTTGGGTTCCAGAAAAGGGATATGCCCCATCCTGAATCATTCAGCTAGGAGCCAGCTGTTTGTAGATACTTGGGGAGGGTATGATCTAACCTGGGAGAGGATGAAGATAACTGTGATCAGGAAGGAAAGGGAGAGAAGAGGAGGATAAAGGAGAGAGAGGAGGAAGATACAGGAAGAAAAAAGGGGGACACTATGAGAGAGGAACAGAGTTAGGGAGGAGGGAAAGGGAGGAAAGGAGGGAGGAAGGAAGGGATTAAAGGAAAGGATGGGAGAAGAGGTTGAAAGAAGAAGTAAAGGTAAAAGGGATAAGAAGAAAAAAGTGAAAAAAAGAAGGAAAGAGATAGAAGAAAAAGAGAAAAGAAAAGTAAGAAGTCAAGGGAAAGGAGATGAGGAAGGGGAAGAGCAGAAGACAGAAAAAGAAGACGAAAAGGGGAAGAAAGTAAGTTCAAGAAGAAAAAGAAAGGAGGAGGAGGAGGAAGAAGAAGAGGGGAGGAGGGGAGGAGGAGTCAGTTCTACCACTCATGAAGATGAGTTACTTCAGGAAACAATGTGTGCTCCTTTGCCAAGCTCTCCAAGTGGAGGCTGAACGTCCGCTGGTCAGATGTGCTATGAGAGGCTCCTGGGAACAGTGGCCCTGGAGTCAAGAGGGCCTGAGTTCAGATCTGACCTCAAACACTTGATAGATACTAGCTGTGTGACCTTGGGCAAGTCACTTAACCCCATTGCCTCACAAAAACAATAAAATAGAGGGGATCCTTTTATAAGGTTAGGCTGGATTAGGGGGCCTCTGGGCTCCTTCATACCCCAAGGTCTTTTTTACAAAGTTCTTCGCTCACAGCAACATAGTGCAAGCATCCTTACGCCCAGCTAACAGATGAAGCAACAGTTTCAGAAGAGCTGAACAATTCTTCCAAGAGTCACACCGTAAGGAAGTAACAAGACCAGGTCCTACCCCAAGATTCCCTGACTAGATGGTCACCAAGACTAGGGTCATGCTGCCAAGACCATTCATGCAAAGATCCATTCTTGCAAAATTCATAGTAATATAAGTTATGTCATAGATGGAAAAAAAATAGAAATGCAGGCTGAAGAGCCAGGGTCATAAAAGTTCAGATGAGGTTCTGTGAGCTGGATGAAGAAGGAAAGGTTTCACAGAAAGAATGGTCATTGGGACCTGCCTTGAACAATGTATAATATTGGGGCGGCTAGGTGGCGCAGTGGATAAAGCACCAGCCCTGGAGTCAGGAGTACCTGAGTTCAAATCCAGCCTCAGACACTTAATGACCTAGCTGTGTGGCCTTGGGCAAGCCACTTAACCCCATTTGCCTTGCAAAAACTAAAACCAAACAAAAAAACCCAATGTATAATATTCAAAGATATAGGGAATATGGATCACTGGCAAAGACCATAGAGGAGGAAGATCAGGCCTGGTCCCTTTTGGCTGTCTGAAAAACTGGGAGAGCAGGTAAGCTGGGGTCACTTGGGAGTCCCAAAGCTATTCTGAAGCTGTTTCTGGGGATTCTCTGCGGAGTTACCTGGAGGAAATGTCACCTCCTCCTACTTATATTGACTATAAGACAAACAGAGCTGTCACCCACCCCTTGGAAGAAAGCAGAGAAGGAAAGATGGCTCAGAAGCCAGAAGCAGCTTCCTGGTGTAGGAGGCTAGGCATATGAAGTAAAGCAGCATCCCTTGGGGGGAAACCCTACCCACAAAACCCAAGCTGATACCTGGCATTCCCCTTGACCCACAAACCAAGTCTGGGGGACTACACAGTCATTACTGGTCTGACTCAAAAGAACCTCTCTCCTTGCTGAGGTCTCACAGAGGACCCTTAAGTCACTCAACTTCAGAGTTCTCCTAGAAGAGAGACCCCAGACCCAATGTTCCCTTTTACTTTTTTAGACTACAGATTAAACAAGAGACAAGGTGCTCTTTAGACAAAGTATGCAGTGGTGGGGCCAGAGGCAGAAAAGAACAGGTTGAAAGGATAAGTCTAAGAACCACCTGCCTTCTGACAATTCTCTTCCTCATGTACAGGCAAGACATGTGAGAGCCAGAGAAAAGCTTGAAGGCATTTATCATGTCTTCCCAAACTGGCTCTCCTCCCCAGACTGTTGGAGCAAGTCTAAAATTCTTGGCTGGGCCTTCAAAGTCTTCCCTGTGCTGGCAATGCCTCCTCGCCTCCCTTTCTGCCTAAGCCAAGACAACATTCCATCCCCATCGGTTCAGTCCTTGTTCTCCGGATGGGACATTGCATCATAGAGAAAGAACTTGGAGCCAATTGGGTTATCCAATCCAACCCTTTCCATTTTACAGGTGAGGAAACTGAGTCTCAGAGAGGCCCAGGTAGGTGGCCTGTGACTCCAAGTTCAGTATTCTCTCAGCAGCTCCATCATGCTGGGCCACCATGGGTCATTCTCTTTGGCCATCCTTGTCCTCTCTGTTTCCCCAAGTCCTTACCATCCCTCAGATCACCGTCCCTGGCCTTCCTCCTCCTCAAAATTCATCCTGACAAGACCAACCTCTGCTTTCCCTTAAAATGCAACATCACTGGGGGCGGCTAGGTGGCACAGTGGATAAAGCACCGGCCTTGGAGTCAGGAGTACCTGGGTTCAAATCCGGTCTCAGACACTTAATAATTACCTAGCTGTGTGGCCTTGGGCAAGCTACTTAACCCCATTTACCTTGGAAAAAAAAAACCTTAAAAAAAAATCCAACATCACTGAGTCTGAACCACACTTTCCAGTATTCTGTGAGTGCTACTTTGGGCTATCTGCTTGCCTTTGCTGGGGTGGGAAGGGTCAGATCATAGAAGTCAGTGATGACTCTTGGGCATAGTGGGGGATGCCAGGTCATTTTCCTTGAATCCCGGAGGAAGAAGGAAGGGGTTACTGGAGGGTAGAAACCGGTCTCTCACCTTGACCACTGTACCTTCCCTCCTTGAGTTGAGAATTTCTTCATTTCTCTCACACTCAAGTCCTAGGTCCCCACCTTGCTCTCATCACTGGTCACAACAGGCTTAGGTGACCTCAAATGCTAGAAAACATTCACAGCCTAATCTCATAATTTCATAATTCTTAGAATTAGGCAGACAAGAATAAGAATGCCAGAGCCTGAGGAAATAAACAACTGAGCAGCAAACTTCAAATTCCTCAGACCAACATCTTCCCTCAAAAAAGGATAGGAGAAATGTGGGACCCCTCACCCTCCCCTCAGCCACAATATAAGGCACCAAGGTAGCCCCTGTCCAAGCTGTCTAAGCCCAGCCAGGTCTAGCTCATCAGGCCTCTGCTCAACTAGAAAGATTATGAGCAAGTAAAAGGAAAACTTGGGTAGCTGGTGGTACAGTGGATGGAGTGACAATGACCTGAAGTCAGGAAGATACCTCTTCCTGAGTTCAAATCTGGCCTCAGACATTTACTGGCTGTGTGACCCTGGGCAAGTCACTTAGGCCTGTTGGCCTTAGTTTCCTGATTGGTAAAATGAATTGGAGAAATGGAAAACCACTCATTTCTCTGCCAAGAAAAATCCCAAATGGGGTCATGAAGTGTTGAACACTACTGAACAAGGAAGAAGACTTTGGAGAAGGCTCCTTGAATTATTAGGAATGATTCACAAAATGAACAAATTGCCCAGGGTCAGGAGATTAGGAACTGAGAAGGATGGAGAGGGAGGATGTCTCTTAAGCTAGACTGGGGAGTGTTTCTTTGGGGAGTTTTCTTTTAAAGGATTGCAAAGCATTGAATTCATCATAGCCCTGTGAGGGTAGAATGATCAATTCCTAATGTTCTCATTTTATAGATAAGGAAAACAAAATTCCAAAGTGCTTGGCTGGCCCAAAGATTTCACTCTACTGGAAAGCAGGGGTTCCGGGAATTGGGGCTCCACCTCCATGGCCCAGCCACTGCCCACACTGCTTTCTCCCCAAAGAAGACTCATCCCCTCCTTTGGTTGCTGAAGCTCAATGGTCAAAACTTGGAACCCGTGGAGCTAGATTTATAGGTTTAGTTTTGCCTTGTTCCTTGGTCACAGCTGCTTCAGAGCAGCCCCTAATACTGACCTCAGCCCAACTGCTAACTTCACCAGACCAGCCCCTAACACTGACTACAATCCTTACCACCAGTCCCAGACCATCCCTAACACCAGCCCCAGGGGCCCTAATATTGCCCATGATCTCTAGCACCAGTTCCAGACCAACCCTAATACTGGCCCCAGACCAGCCCCTAACAGGATAGTTGCTCACACATCTGTGTCACTGCTCTCCAGACCACAGATAAAAAAGAGGAAGGCTGCCCCAAGTCCACCATGCCACTGGGGACATCATGCTGATCCGGCCTGGGGCCTCCACAGTGAAGGGCACAACAGAACACCCTCCCCAGGCAGGACCTTCTGGCATTATGGTCACTGGCTACTTACGATTGGTGTACGCTGCAGTTGTAAAAGACAAAATCCACAGATGCAAACTTCTTTCCCGTCTCCTTGGACTTCAGGTAGAGCTTCACAACCCGCTTGTCCCCTTCAAAAGAAATGAGGAAGTGTGTGAATGTATAGGAAAAGAGAAAGGCAGGACTTAAGGTCCAGAAGACTCAGCCACCTGAGCCCAAAACAGGTGGCCCTGCCACCTCTGGGAATTCTAGATCAAATCTCTCAGTTTACAGATGGAGCAACTGAAGACCAGAGTGGTCAATTGACCCTTCTCAGACCACACAGGGAGATTAGTGGTAAGAGCAGGTCTCTGGACTCCTTGACCAGTGATATATATATATATATAACTCCCATCCTAGGTGCTAGAAGACCCAACTATGGGGACTCTGGAGAATGGAAGCTTTTAACCACAGCAAAGAAAGAATGAGCTCCAGACATCAGAGCTGCATTCCTCTCAACCCTCTGACTTTTCTTGATGGCAAGAGGGAAAGGGAACTACAAGAAAGAAAAAACAGAATCATGAAATCATTTTTCTTTTCAATGATCCTTTTTTCAGCAGTCTCAGCTTCCCTGGATGCTTAGAAGGCTCTGGAATTACAGCAAAGTATCTCTGCTGAGCAGCCTGGTAGGCTCAAGCAAGGCATTTCACTCCATTTCCTCATCTATACCATTGGGAGAATAATGCCTCTACTACCTTCTCAGCACAAGCCATCCTGAGACTCCAAGGAGTAAACATTTTGCTAAACTTTAAAGAGATCCATGGATTTTTTTTAATTTCATCAGAGTAGGAAAGGATGATTTTTTAAATTATTTTGATAACTGTCTCAGTATGATTGGCTTTCTTTGTAATCCTATCAATTTTTATTGTCTTCTTTTAAAAACATTCTTCTGAGAAGGGACCCACAGCCTCCCCATGTTGCCCAAGGGGGTCTACAATAGCAGAAATGTTAAGAAGCCTTGGGGCAGAAGAGCTCCCGGGGACACTGAAGATGCAGGTTCTCCTGGCTCTGAGGAGCCTTCTCTCTCTGTCCACTCTGCTATACTGACTCATACCAATGGCAGCTATTTTTTTTTTATATTATTCTTCTTCTTCTAGCCCACAGTGATTTCCCCTTTCTCTGAACTCCCTCTTGGACCCAGTATAAAACCACAAGCTTCACATTTTTATTCTACCCTCTTGTGAAGCATTCTCTGGTATTTTCTTGAGACTAAGCCTGGTGGCCATAGCTAACCAGCCAGGTCTTCAAGGGCCTGGAGAGGCCCATGCTCTACAGCCTGCAGGGACTGGACACAGCAGAGCCCCAGAGTCCAGCCCCTGCTCCAGCCTGGGTTCCGGTCTGCTCCCCTGCCAGGGGAAAAAGGATCCAGCCCAGCCTCCCAAGCCCGACCCTCCCACTCAGCATCCTCTGACCCAGGGTCTTCGAAGGAACTCAGTAAACATGAGTTCAAATGCTCCCCATGGGAGCCAGGATTTGAAATGAAAATAAACACTTTGTCCAGCACCAGGAAAGCCCTGGGCTGACAGCAGGAGAAGCAGTCGGGGGGGGGGGGGCTGAGGACTCTCCCTAGGAGTGACTCATGCCGGACAGGACATGGGCCATCATGCCTACGAGCCAGCGTAACGCTGCCAGAACACACTGCAGCCATTCACGATGGGTTTCTGCTCCAGGATTAATCAGATGTTGGATTTCTCCCCTGTCACCGCCCACCCCCCGCCCCTCCTGGGTTTCCAGGGCTGGCTCTGGAGAACCTTGTGTTTGGGACCCCAGGCCATTCTCTCGGCTGAGGTCAGGGGCCACAAAGGAGGCTTGGGCATCGGCACTGCTGATGTCACAAGCACGGGATGTGGGACAGAATGAAGAACAAGCCAAGTCGGGGGAGAACGGGGCGGATATTGGAGGGGGGGCCGGGGGAGGAGGTTCCTTGCAAAACCACAATTGATTCCATACAGATGTACCGTGTAGGACGAGAGCCAATATGGTGAAAGAAGAGGAGAGGAGCTGGTCAGACCAGTATGACCGGTGCTCAGCTGACCTCTTGACCTTGGGCTAGAAGGGAGGGAGAGCTCTAGAAGCCAGGGGTTCTCCCTAGTTTTCAGGATGTTGTTTAGGGACTGAATTTTGCACAGAGACATTCTCAGACTTAATCAGATGCCAGCAATAAACCTTTTGGAGTCTTTGAAAAAAATACCCAATTGCCCTGGCCTCCCAAAGCAGTTCTACTGAGTCACCAAGTCCAATTTTCTCCTTCCTTCCTGTCAGTTGTTCTACCACCACCATCAAGAGAGAGACTTTGGGGAAAAAGAAAATCTCCCCTTGGCCTATAGGGAGCTCCCTGTTAAGAGTGTGGGACACCCTGGGCTCTTCCCATGCCTGCTTCCATGTTACAAATGGTCAGTCCTTTGGCTGGTGTGACATGTGGAGGGAGGAAACTCTGAACTTGCATTCCAAAGACCTTTGTTTGAGGTCCACTCTCACGATTGGGTGATCTTGAGCAAATTACTATCCCTCTCTGAGACTTAATTTGTTTCACTGTAAATTTAGGCCAATTGGGTGAGATCAAGATCTCTAAAGCCACATGTGGCTCCAGATTCAAGTCAAGTCATACAGACATGGCAGGCTCACATTGGGTCAAAGTTCCCAGGTTAACAGCAGTAGGATTGGCCTGTGAGTGACCACTGTAATTTCAGTCTGAGTGAGAAAGAAAGACCTAGTCTCAAATAAAGATAAACCAACAAACTAAAGAGTTGGTGCTAAATGAATATTGACAGATTAATCCAGTCTACATGTGATTGATAGCCCAAACTCACACAGGTAAGATAACAACAGCACTGGATTCCAAGCCTAGGATTTTGATCCCAGAGTAGTTTTGTTAAGTGCAATCAAACCTTCCCATGACCCAAGAACTTTTCTAGACCATATAGCACCCTACTCACCCTGGCCCCGTGTGATGGGCACAACATCCTTTGAGGAGGGAGAGCGGCAGTAGATCTTCCCATCCTCAATGCGGCTCTCTGAATCTGTGAAATCTTCAAAGGAACAATTGACTCCCGCTGAGAGATCGGGAACATTCCAGGCTTGCAGGACAAGCTAAATGGGGAGATGAAAGGAGGAAGGAAGAAGAGGGATGAGTGGTCATTTGTATGGGGGTGTGGGGCAAACTGCCACAGCCCACAGAGTGGCAGGGAGACTCTCCCATCCCAAAATGCAGGAAGGTTTAGGAGAGGAGGGACATACCGGGACTTCAGACATGGTGACTGAGATGTTCTTGGGCCGAACAGTGAGTTGAACACACTGGAGCAGGTCAGATGCAAAACGCTGAGGCTCATCAGCCCGCTCACAACGATCTTTCCGAGAACAACTGGCAGGAAGGAAGGAAGATGAACAAAATACTGTCATGGGGATGCTGAGACCTTTAGGAAAGTTTCCCTCCTTTTCCAAAGCATTCAAGACCATCTATATTCTGGTACCACCCTGACTTGCAAGTTTTATTCAATCATTCATTCAGTAACCATCTACTATGTGTTAGGGCTTGGACACAAAGATAGAAATAGTCTCTGCCCTCAAGGAGATTACCTTTAGGTCATTAAGTCTTCCTTCTGGCTGGAGCTCCAACCCAACTGGAGAGCTCAAGCCCTTGGTGGGCCCCAAAGCCATTCTCCACTTCCCCATCTTTAGTTAACTTGACCTTCAAATTCTATCCAACAACTGTTCATTAAGAGTTTGACTCATTCTGAGCTCCATGACTATTCCAGGCAAATGGCAAAAAAGAAAATCATTCCTTTCTTCAAGAAGCTTATAGTCTACCAGTTCCCATCATTTGTAGCCCATACCACCAATACCACTGCTTCCATGAAAACTTCACCAAGGGACTTGCCAGCTCAGGAAGATACAAGGCTAGGGAGGGTGAATAATAGGGTGAATGCTATCCAGACCTCAGCCCCATATTGACATTCAGCTAACAAATATGTTCTCACCTCCTGATGATTTGTTCCCAACTCGGAAGTTTGGCTACTCTGTCTCAAGGTGGGAGAAAAACTGAAGGAATATTGGCCTGGATTCTATCCCAGGCTGTGCCAATAACAAGTTATGTGACAGTGGGGGGGAATCAGTGCCCCTTCTTTGGGTTTCAGGTTCCTTTTTTAGCAAAGCAAGAGACTTAAGACTTGAAGACCTATTGTTTATTGATCCAAACCAATCCAAGAAAATACTGAGGTCCAAAAAAGGCTGTGTATGGATAAAAAACAATGGCACTTTCTAATTGGGCTTTCATCAACCAAAAAATGAGGAGATAAGACTAGATGATCTCTGCCATTATCCAGTTCTATCTAACATTTTAGGGTTTCAATCAGTATTAACATGCTATCTGATCTCTGTCTATGGTTCCCCTTTCCATGATTATTTGGATTTTGAATAGGGAACTTTGGGAGACACAGGAACAAATATTTACTGGCAACATTTCAGAGTCCATGAGAGACCAAGGGCCAAAGGTTTGAGGTTAAGGAGGTTAAGAAGGACCTCCTATCCTAGGCAAGTTTTCCCAGGGAGGAAGTGGAGAAGGAGAAGGAAAGGGAAGAAAAGGGCAATCATTCTCCCATCCCTCAGGCAAACCTCAGGATCCTTCCCACCATTTTGTTTTTGATTATGTTACTTCATTAACAGAGGGTACTTTAACTAAGCTCTGTAAAGGAGCCAAAAATATATGTATATATTACAATAATAAACAAATCCTGTAGTTTCCTGGGGTCCTGGCAATCATCAGCAGTCTTTATCCTGGGGGCCAATGACCTGCTCTCTAGTTGACAGGCCTTGCTCCCCCCCAGTGGCTGCCCTGGACTAACTGTGGGAGAGCCAAAAGTGAGTACAAGTTAATTAAACACTCCCCAGGCCCAAGCTGGGATAACACACGTTTCACTGCAGCTTCAGAATCCTTGCCTGACCAAATATTACAACTGCAAGGGGATCTTCCTAATATCTTATACAAATGGGGAAAATAAGTCACTTGTTCAAGTTTACATAGAGAGTTAATAGTAGACTGACTCCCATGTCCGCAGTTCATTCTAGCACCCCAATATTCCTCATTAAGGGGGCTGGTGACCCCTTTTCTCACTAAGGGGTCTTTTAAAGATTCCTGAATTAATATCTCCCCAAAGACCCAAAACAAGGAATGGGACTACCCTGGTAGTGACAGGGAGCCATCAGAAGTCCTGGGACAAGAACCAAGAATTCAGATGGATTCGTGGCTAGATTGGGTCCCTTCCCACCCTAACTCAATGACCACGACCATACTTAAACACTCACATGTTATGAAGGACACACCATCCACAATGGGGATCGCGGGAGCCCAGGCACAGTTCACACGTGCTATACTGCTCACAGCTCTCGACTGGAACCCGAGTCACCTGGAAGGAAAAGACAGGAGGTCCATTGCAGAGACTCTGAAGAGTAGGGAAGAGGAATACTTCTATGCTCATGGCTGGCTGGCCCAAGCCAAGCCCACTTCTACTCCATGGAAGGAAAATCTTAACAATAAGGCTGCCTGAGAAAGTCACAGGATCCCAGAGTTAGAGATGGGAAGGAAGGAAGGATTTTGCCATCACTAGAGGTGGTCCTGGGACAATATAGCAGTGTGTTTGGTTTGGAGTTACAAAGACCCAAGAGCTAAGCAGCATCAAGAAATATACTGACTCTTGAGTCGGTTTGCTGGTTCTCATTTTCCATATCTATAAAATGGGGGGGGGGGGAGAGTACACCTGAATTTGAAGGTCTCTAAGACAATATATTGAGGGTATAGAAGAGACATTCCCCTTCAGGGGAACACATAGCCTAACAGATCAGTGTGGCCTACAGTACCCCAGAGGAAAGCAAAACTGGGAAATATTTAACAAAATAAATATAAACACAGCAGAACACTGATACAACTACATTTTAAAACTAAGTCAATATGCATCCTATTGGGATTTTTATGAATGGTTTAGTAGCCTCTGTTTCTGAGTTTGATACCACTAGCCTAGATGACCTCTGGTGTCTTTCCGCCTTCAGAAAGATCTTCCAGACATAACTTACCAAGAACATGCAATGCTCCCTATTCAATCAATACGAGTTTGTTAAGTGCCTGCTGCATGCTAGGCCTCATGCTGAAGACTGAAAATACAGAGGAAAGCAAAGATACAGCCCCAGGCTTCATTAGCTCAAATTCTAATGGGGAAAACAATATGGCAGTCAAAGTCCCTTATAATTTGATGAAACCTAGATTTCCTGTCTTAAAAGCATATTCTCTAGGCTTCATGATTTTTACATTCAAGTCACCATTCCCTAACACCTACCAGGATCTCCCCCCTCCAAATATTGTTCTCAACCCCCAAACTTCCTTCCCTAACCCCTATGACTATCTATTGAAGTCCCAACTTCCCCAAAAAGCCTTTCTCTCAATAGATAGTTGGATGTACATATGTATATAAAAAATATAAATGCACAAATACACACACACAAGTTGGAAGTGATATTCCCTCCCCTTTGATTCTGTAGTACACAAAGCATTCTGGATTCTTCCATATTTCTTCTAGCTCAATCTATATTTTATTCCTCTGGATATATATACCATGACCCCTACCAGACTGTAAGGACTTTTGGGAACCCATTCCTCTCTCACAATGAGAGGCAAAGTATACAGAATATAACTATCATTGAATGAATGAATGAGATGTGAAGAAGGGCATGCTGGGGGTAGCTTGGAGAAGAAAACATCAGCTAGGTTGGGCTGCAGTTTGGGGTTAGGAGAACAACAAAAGGGAGATAACCCCAGAAAGGGAATTTGGAAAGAGAATACCTGATTCGGGAACAGGAATTCAATCCCTAGCTTTGTCAGAGACATTTTGTCAGACTCTGAAAAAGTCATTTGAGCTTTCTGGATCTCAAATTCCCTATTAATAAAAGAAAGGAGAAGAGAAAGGTTCCTTTTGCTCTTTCCTTCTACACAGTCTCCAGACCCCTTCCTCCTAAGATGGGGGTGTGATATGTTAATGATGCCAAACTCAACTAGAGAAAGGGGTCCTTGAGCTGTCCTCTCCCCTGGAGAGCATACTGGCTTAGGAAACCGCATATTAGTGTTATATAAAAACACCTATCATCTCACTCCTATCCTGTGCTGCCCGGGATGAACACCTCTCCTACAGTGGAAGGAGTGCAGGCCTTGGGAGCTAGGAATTCTCTGACTGGAGGGTGTGACTTTGAGTCAGGAATTCAATGTCACAGAACCTCAGTTTCCCCATCTGTAAAACAGAGGTCATGAACCAAGTGCACCTTTCTCACAAGACTGTGCAGTTCAAATGAGAAAATGTCTGTGAAATAGCCTTCGAATCTCAGAGCTCAAGTTCTGGGTCCTTTCTGCTCTAACATTTCTGGCCTTAAGTTCCTTTGCAGGTCTTAACACCGCCAGCCCTCTCCTTACTCAGATCCAGGTCATCTGCAGGCCACGGCCTCACCCCTCTGATGCCACTGTCCTCTCCAAAAATGAAGGACAAACTACAGTTTCCATCATCACTAAGGAGTGAAGAGCAGTGACAGGGGGAGTCAATCAATGGATGGAACTAATAAAGAGACCTACAACGAGCCTGACACTATGGGGACACAAAAAGGGCCAATGAGCAGCCCCTGCCCTCAAGGACCTTACAGAAAACATACCCACTCACACACATACACACATTCTCACTCACACATGCCTACTCATACTTTACATACCTACACCACACTCTCTCATACACACGCACACCCACATACATACATATACACTCATACCCGTTCTCCCTCACACACTCACACACTCTTACTCATACCTTACACACCCCACACAGGCCTACACCAACTCTCTCTCTCTCACACACACATACACACACACATACACTCATACCCATTCTCCATCATACACTCACACGCATTCCTACATACTCCACACATACCTACACACACTCTCTCACACCCACACACATCCATCACACATTCTCATGCACACTCACACACACACTCTTACGCATACCTTACAGACCCCACATAGGCCTACACTAACGCACACACACATCTATCACACATTCTCATGCACACTCACACACACACTCTTACTCATACCTTACAGACCCCACATAGGCCTACACTAACACACACACACATCCATCACACATTCTCATGCACACTCACACACACACACTCTTACTCATACCTTACAGACCCCACATAGGCCTACACTAACACACACACACACACACACATCCATCACACATTCTCATGCACACTCACACACACATACTCTTACTCATACCTTACAGACCCCACATAGGCCTACACTAACACACACACACACAACACATCCATCACACATTCTCATGCACACTCACACACACACTCTTACTCATACCTTACAGACCCCACATAGGCCTACACTAACACACACACACACACATCCATCACACATTCTCATGCACACTCACACACACACTCTTACTCATACCTTACAGACCCCACATAGGCCTACACTAACACACACACACGCATCCATCACACATTCTCATGCACACTCACACATACACCCTTACTCATACCTTACAGACCCCACATAGGCCTACACTAACACACACACACACACACACACACACACACATCCATCACACATTCTCATGCACACTCACACACACACTCTTACTCATACCTTACAGACCCCACATAGGCCTACACTAACACACACACACGCATCCATCACACATTCTCATGCACACTCACACATACACCCTTACTCATACCTTACAGACCCCACATAGGCCTACACAACACACACACACACACATCCATCACACATTCTCATGCACACTCACACACACACACACTCTTACTCATACCTTACAGACCCACTCTCTCACACACTCACATCCACACCCTCACACCCACCATACACATTCACATCACACACATACTTTGCCCTCAGCTGTGATGCTTTGGACAAAATTCAAGTTTTAACAGCTGAGAATAGTCTGTTACAGACAGCCGTCCCTTTAACGGGTCACGTTTCATAACCAGGGACTTGGGGAAGGGAAAAAGGGAAGGGAAACTTCTTTAACCAGATTCTGCACTTCACACATTTTCCCTACCAGTGGAGAAGGAACTGAATCTGTTGCTAATTTAAATGCAGGACAGAGGCTCTGAGAAATCTTAAATAACCATTTACATAAAGAATTAGAACATCTGGGAAGTTTAATGTTTAATGGAGAAAATTAACTTGTGAGAGGTCAAAATGAGAAAACATGCTGGTTCCAATCCCAGAGCTCTCCCCACCCATAGTCACTGCACTCCCCCCTTCTCCCCCCCAAGGGCCAAACTGCTTTGGGTTGCATTAAAAACCCCAGACCAGAAAAGCCCTGACTGCCCTTAACTGGGTTACTTGGATGTAACCTGAAAGTAGGAAGGCCAGGTTCATGTCTTCACTGTCTCTGCCAGTCACTGGTAACCTGAATCTCAGGCTCCTGATCTGTAGAATGGGCACAATAACTCACAGCACTCATCTCAGGGTGGTCATGATGGAAGACAAGCTATCAACCCAGAGAGGCCCTGGAAAGGCTGCTCACAGGACAGCCAGAGGTGTGGGGAATCAGAAGATCTGGGTTTGCAACCAACTTTATGTATCACCTGTCTTTTTTCTGGATCTGTTTCCTCCCCTAGAAAATGGGTTGGGGACAGCTCAGTGCCTAGAGCACCAGGTATCCAGCCTCGGAGGCTTCCTAGCTGTGGGACCCTGGGCAAGTCACTTCAGCCTGCTTGCCTCAGTTTCCTCATCTGTAAAATGAGCTGGACAAGGAAATGGCAAATCCCTGCTGTATCTCTGCCAAGAAAACCCCCAAGGGGGTTATGGAGATTCAGACATGACTGCAACAATTGAACAGCAATACCATGAGTTGATCAAAGCAGATGATATAGGTCTCAGAGTCTGCGTTTTCACTTTCTAAGGCTCTTCTATGCCATTCTTTTCTCCTGTCAAGGTCCAGCCTGCCCCGGCAGCTGATGTGCCTGGATCGCTGCAGCGCTTCAACAGTGTGGGTTCCAAGGGTCCTCTCAGGGGTGAACATCCCAGGATTTGGCTTTTGGGCGGGGCAGTTGGAATGGTAAAAACTATGCTACTATGGGATATACAGTCTTCTCCATTTTACCTACACTTGCAATGGCCCCCCAATTCTGACAAATCCCCAAAGCTGTTCAATATTCACATGTTAGTGAGAAGGGGATGGGAGAGAAGGACAGAGATATGGGTGGGGGAGGAAGGGGAGGGAGAAAAAGAGAGGGGAGGGAAAGGAGAGAGAGAGAGAGAGAGAGAGAGAGAGAGAGAGAGAGAGAGAGAGAATGAATGCTTAATGAAGTTCCTCTCACAGCCCATAAGCCTTCTCTTTCCTTCCAGAGCTTGGGAATCCTTTGAGAAATCATTAAGAAAATTCAGGGAACAAGGAAAAAACCCCAGTTTCCTCCCCAGCCTCCAATGAACAAACCTGCCACCCACCTCTGCCTCCCAAAAAGGCCCCCTGAGCTCCGGGGGCCATTCGCTGCACCTCCTTTTCTGGGGGCCTCTCCTGGGGTTCCCCAGCACCTGCTCTAGCTGGCTGGGAAAGAAGTCCATGAACAAAGGGCCACAGTCCCTAACCTGGGCCTGCAGAGACCTCGTGGCCCAATGGAAACCCAAGCCTCATTTAGAGCAAGACCGTACCAGAAGGCCAGAGAAGGGCCTCTCCCTTGCTGGAGTCCCCCAGCCAGGGAAAAGACCCCGGCAGGGCTGGAAGCTGGCTCTCCAGACTCCCCGGGCCCCAGCTTCTTTCCAATAAACTAACCCAGAGCCGGTTGCTCTCCAATCTGCAAACAAAAGGCGTCCTGACAGAGTTCTGGGCTCCTAATTAATAGCTCCTCCAGATGAGATTAGAATCCCCTGGAGCTTCTGGCCCCTAGGAGCCAGGACACAATTGTTCACTTAATTACTTCTCTCGGCTTCTCTGATAACAACAGCGCCTCGCAAATATTTCTTTTTATTAATCAACTGAGCAGAGAGGGAGAGAAGGGGAGTAAGATCCCCCCTTGGCCTCCCCTGGAGGAGAAAAGAAACTGGCTGTGGACACGAAGCCCAGGGGGTACTGCCCAAGACCCTGGTCAAGTCATTTCCCTTCTCAGGCCTCAGTTTCCTCACCTGTAAAAAACTAGGGAGTCCTAATCAAGCAACAGGAATGATGCTCTTGTTTTGTTTATCCTTAACTGGCAGGTGCTGGGAGAGGTGCTGAGGTTTATAAATACAAAATCATGTCAGACCCTGCCCTCAAGGAGTTTCCATGCTAACCGAAAAAGTAAGCATCTGTGATCTCCAAGTAACTACAGGTCACAAGCCCAGATAAATTCATAAACATTGAGAGAATAAGAGGAGCCTCCCATCTTGTAGGCAGAATTTGAGTCACTCTATGTAAGGATGAATCCTGGGCATCTGCCCAAAACCACCTTGCCTGTGATTTCATGGAAGGAAGTAAATTATCATTTATTAAGCACCTACTGTGTCATACTGTACTTAGAACTTTACAAATTATCTCATTTGAACCCCAGGTACTTGCTCTTCTTATCCCTATTTTACAGATGAGGAAACTGAGGCAGAGGTTTAAAATGACTTGCCCAGGCTTTCACATCTAGGAAGTGTCTGAGATGGGATTTGAATCCAGGTCTTCCTGACTGCTTTGGCATTCTCTCCTCTAGACCAGTCTATCCCCCCTTTTACAGAAGAGGAAACCGAGGTTCAGGGGGATGAAGTGATTTGCCTGAGCTAGTAAAGTGAAAGACTGGGATTTGAATTAGGTTTTATGATATGAATCCAGAATAAAAGGTCAGACAGAGAACGGTACAGATTATAAGTTTATTAAAGGTTAAGGCTAGTTGTTTTTCATGCTTGTACCCCCAGCACCAAGCAGGGGACTGGGCCAGGGTAAGCACTTAATAAATTTCTGATTATTGGGTGGATGGATGGATGAATGAATGACCAGAAATTCAGAGTTGGATGTTGAGTAACACTTAGACCAAACCTCCCATTTATTGAAGAGGAAGCAGAGGCCAGAAAGCTTTGTTCACGATCTCACAAGTAAGAAGTCACAGACCTAAAGTTCAAATCCCACTCAGGTACTCCCATTGAGAATCCGGGGCCCCTTCCCTGTATAGACCATGCCTTCCACTCATCTCAGAGGGACACTGTGTGGCTCCCAATTCAATGAGTGTCAAAGAGCTGAAGAAACGGGGAGGATTATTATCATCTAGTGACACTGTACAACACTGATATATCAATGATTAGAGAGAGGAGATCAGGATTGAGAGCAGGAAAACTAGGTTTGGATCCTGCTGGCTGGATGAGCCCAGCTATGTTACTCAGACTCAGCCTACTAACCTTTAAAGTGGGTCTGATGACAGTGATACTATAGACTCCACATTCATGGGCAAACCACCACCACTACCATTATTGCTATTCCTATGTGGCTGGAAATTTTGATCACTTCAATCATCAAAGAACCAACTTGTCAAGTAACCCAAGATGCAACAAGCAAAGAGAATACATAATAAGTGGCCCAAAAGTTAGTGAAGCTATGAATGTTGCACTAAGACTTTGTATTTCCACAAAGACCTATGAGACTTAAATGGCCTGAGAGATGAGGCCTAAAAGAAATATGTCAATAGAGAAAGATCCAAGCTCTGGAAGTATGAAGGGATCTCAGAGGCCAGCCACTCCAACTCCATCCATTTTGCAGATAAGAAAACAAGAGACCTAGGGAGGATAGGGGGTTTACTCTGGCTCCTATACTGATAGACATCTGAGGTGGATTTGAACCCAGGTCCTTTGACTCCAGAACCAATGATAGACTAGGCAGGTAGTAAAAGTGGACAGTTTGAAACTAGGTAATTTTGATTACATAAACTAAAAAGCTTTTGCACAGACAAAACCACTGTAATCAAGATCAAAAGAAGTGTAGTAAATTGGGAAACAATTTTTACAACTAGTATTTCTGACAAAGGACTCATTTCTAAAAATATACAGAGAACTGAGTCAAACTTTCAAAAAAAAGCCATTTCCCCAATTTGTCAAAGAATATGCAAAGGCAATTTATAGATGAGGAAATCAAAGCGATCCATAGTCGTATGAAAAATTGCTCTAAATCATTACTTATTAAAGAAATGCAAATTAAAGCATCTCTGAGGTACCAGCTCACACCTCTCAGACTGGCCAATATGACCAGACAGGACAATGATCAATGTTAGAAAGGATGTGGGAAATCTTGGAAACTAATATATTGTTGGTGCAGCTGTGAACCCATCCAGCCTTTCTAGAGACCAATGTGGAACTACCATCTGTATCCAGAGAAAGAATCGTAGAGTTTGAACAAAGACCAAAGTCTATTACCTTTAATTTAGGGGGAAAAAAGTTATCTTATTATGTAATTTTTGCTATCTCTCTTTTTTAAGATTTTATTTATTTTGAGTTTTACAATTTTTCCTCTAATCTTACTTCCCTCCTCCCCACCCCCAACAGAAGGCAATTTGCCAGTCTTTACATTGTCTCCATGTATACACTGATCCAAATTGAATGTGATGAGAGAGAAATCATATCCTTAAGGAAGAAACATAAAATATAAGATAGATAGGAAGATCAGACAATAAGATATCAGGGTTTTTTCTAAATTAAAGGTAATCGTCCTTGTTCTTTGTTCAAACTCCACAATTCTTTCTCTGGATACAGATACATAGCAGACAGCCCCAAATTGTCCCTGATTGCTGCACTGATGGAATGAGCAAGTCCATCAAGGTTGATCATCACCCCATGTTGCTGTTAGGATTTACAGTGTTTTTCTGGTTCTGCTCATCTCACTCAGCATCAGTTCATGCAAATCCTTCCAAGCTTCCCTGAATTCCCTTCCCTCCTGGTTTCTAATAGAAAAATAGTGTTCCATCACATACATATACCACAGTTTGCTAAGCCATTCCCCAATTAAAGGACATTTACTTGATTTCCCAATTCTTTGCCACCACAAACAGGGCTGCTATGAATATTTTTGTACAAGTGATGTTTTTACCCTTTTTCATCATCTCTTCAGGGTATAGACCCAGTAGTGGTATTACTGGATCAAAGGGTATGCACATTTTTGTTGCCCTTTGGGCATAGATCCAAATTGCTCTCCAGAAAGGTTGGATGAGTTCACAGCTCCACCAACAGTGTAATAGTGTCCCAGATTTCCCACAACCTTTCCAACAATGATCACTGTCCTTTCTGGTAATATTGGCCAGTCTGATAGGTGTGAGGGGGTACCTCAAAGATGCTTTAATTTACATTTCTCTAATAAGTAATGATTTAGGGCAATTTTTCATATGACTATGGATTGCTCTGATCTCCTCATCTGTATAATTTTGCTATCTCTTATACTTTATTTTTCTTCCTTAAGGATATGATTTCTCTCTCATCACATTCAACTTAGATCAATGCATACCATAGAAACAATGTAAAGACTAACAGACTGCCTTCTGTGGGGGGTGGGGGGAGGGAAGCAAGATTAGGATGAAAATTGTAAAACTCAAAATAAATAAAATCTTTCTAAAGAAAAATCAAAAAGTCAAAAAAAGTGGACAGTTCAGGTCCTGTGTTGGTGCCCCCACCAAAATGCTGAATGGCATGAAAGATCAAATCTGGGACCCCAGAAACAATCACAGCTTGGGTGTGTGACCCCACCAGAAGTCAAGTTCTTGAAAAGAACCAATGGCAAAAGTTAAGGTGAGCCTCAAAAAAAAAAAGGTGAGACATGTTTCTCTGTGAAGGTGTCATTCTCTCTCTCTCTGTCTCTCTCTGTCTCTCTCTGTTTCTCTCTTTCTCTGTCAAACACACACACACACACACACACACACACACACACACAGCAGAAGCATTTGGGGAGAAAAGAGGGAGAGAAAGCACTGAAGACAAGACCCTGGACTCCCTCCCGCTTCTTCCTCTGGGGGAAGGAGGACAGGAACCTGGTCAAGTCATTCAACTTCTCAAAGTTTCCTCTCCTGTAAAACCAAGGTCTCAACCCTTCACAGGCTCCCTCCCCAAAGCCTACCACTGCTACCTAAGAAATAAAGGGGAAAGCAATCTGGAAGCCCCCAGCTTCTGTTGCAGAATGATGTAAATAGAAGGCTTGGGGTATCCTTCTTCTGACTTGTGATCCTCAGAGACACAGAGCACAGCATGCTGGTGAAGTGAGTTAGGTTCTAGATGCTGGAGGTCTGACAGTACCTTTAAAATGTGCCACCTGGTTTTATGATGCTTCACTCTGAAAAAGGGGGAGATGGTGCTTCCCCTTTATGGGGTGAGCTTCTTCCCCTCAGCCAGTCTCTGGGAAGATCCTTCCCATAACCTATGAGGGAGGCAGCTCAGACATTAGTGTGTCATTTTTTGGATAAAGAAATTGAGGTCTAGAAAGGAGGAATACCCCAAGTGAGGGGCAGATTGTGGCCTCAAATCCAGACCTCCTGGCTCCAAAGCTGGTGATTTTCCATAGGACTAGGCTATATCTCTAGATACAGAGAGATATATATGGATCAATGACTCCCAACCCCAGCTTAGCAACACCTCAGGGTGTATTAAAAAAGCTATAATAAAATTCTTGAAATCTGAAAACAAAATTATTTTTAATTCACTTTTATTTAAGGAATCAATTTGTCACAAAGTCCCCCTTCCCCAATCAGGAAGCCCTTTCAGAGAGGGTGGGTGGCAACAAGTCAAGGAAATAGTGCTCCCAAAAGCCCAGCAATCACCCACAGACAGACAGCTGGAGAGGCCAAAGGAACATACAATAACACAAAGGTCACAGTCGCAATTCCCTCAGGGTCTTAGGTTTACAAAGGAAGCAGGTGCTGCATTATTATTCCCATTTTAAAGATGAGCAAACTGAGGCTCAGAGAATAAGTGACTCACTCAGGGTTATAAGACCAACTAAATGTCACGACTCCAATCCAGGTCATGTGAACAAAGATTCCCTCCTGGAGACCATGCAAGGAGGCACACAGACATTCAACACCACATCTTCTCTAGGTGGGAATGAAGGGGGAGATGAAGACAAGGCAAGGCATGGGCAGAAAGTATGAGGCAAGGAAAGGATATCTAAAAGTGCAAACACATGTATGTATACCAAGGATGAAGAAAACAGAACACCCACGACTGGCAAAAACAAGTCTGTAGACACCACTAAGAACATGGCAGACAAAAACAAGACCTTCCTTTCTTCCTTCCTTCCCTCCTTCTTTCCTTCCTTCTTTCCTTTCATCCTTCTACCCTCCCTCCCTTCACTCACTCCCTTCCTTCCTTCTACTTCTTCCTTCCTTCCCTCATTCACTTCCCTCTCTTTCCTTCCCTCCCTCCCTTCCCTCCTTCTTCCTTCATCCATCCATCCATGCTCCCTCCCTCCCTTCTTCCAAGAAAGAGACACCTGGAGGGAGGAGGGGAGATCCTCCAGTTCTGGAGCCAGATGATCCTCTCCCCCACTCTGACACCCTGCCTTGGAGAGGCCAATGACTATTTCATGTGTTTCAATCTCGTCTCCCCAAGATGGTGACTCCTTTTTCTGTGGGTCCTGTGGCCCCACGTACCCCAGCATCTGGCTTGGGGCAAGATAATGTGGCAAAGAATCTCAGGCTTGGTAGGAGCTCTGGAAGTGCATGGGGAGCAGGAAAAAGAACTCTCAGAGGAGTTGAGTTTGTAACCTGTCCCTATGCAAAATGGGGGAGCTGAGAATTGAACTCAAGGACTTCCAACGTCCCTCTTGGTTTGTGATCCTATGACCATGCAGTCAACCCCTCATCTTAAAGAAGAAGCCTAAGGCCCAGAGAGAAGGAAATGATATTCCCACAGTCATACACAGGAATGGGCTTGGTCAGATCTAGGCCCAGGTGACCGAGGAGGTATGAAGGGTGACTGTTCAAGGACTAGCAGTGCCCAATGCTGGTCTCCACCCCCCCCCCCCACAACATGATCCCCTTCCCAGGGCCTAGCTGGCTGATGCAGCCCTCAGGCCCCCTTCCTGACATCTGCTTGGCTGCCCCTGGCCCGGTGCTCCTCCATCCCACTCCCCACAGTGGGGCCCAGGTCAGTGTGGTCCTGAGAGGGAGGCAGAGGGGCTGACCAATCCGAGGGAGGGCCACCGGCTGCTGCCACAGGGAGTGATGAATTAGTGAACAAGGTGGCCAATTGACTGAGAGTTCTAAAGTAACTTTCAAAGGGATTTTCTTCTTCTTCATCATCATCATCATCATCTGTCCTCTTTCCCACTTCTGCTCAGGCTCACTCAGTCTCTTCCCTCCCACCCTCTCTATTCTCCCACGTCCCTTTGTTTCCTTCCCACCCCACCCCCAAGACTCCCACCTTCCTCACTCTTGCCCTCCTTTCATTTCTCCCTCTAATTCTTCCTAGCCTGACTCCCTTTTCTCTCCATCACTCACTCTCATTCCCTTCCTCCTCTCTCCATTCATTTATCCCCTTCTCCCCTCCTCTCTTCATCACTCACTCTCATTCCCTCCCCCCTCTTCTCTCTCCACTCAGTCTCATTCCTTTCTTCCCTCCTCTCCATCACTGCTCTCATTCCCTTCTTTTCCCCCTTATCACTCAATCTCCTTCTTTCTCTTCTCTCATCACTCACTCTCATTCCCTTCCCAACCTCCTCTTTCTCTCACTCTTTTCCTCCCATCTTTCTTTCCTTTGCCCAGTCGCTCTTATCTTCCTTTCCCCTTTCTCTTTCCACTCCCCTTCCTTTTCTGTACCTCCTCTTTTTCTCCTTTTCTCCAAACACTATCCTTCTTTCCTCTTCCCCCTTCTCTTCCTTTCTCTTGCCTCATCCCTCTTTGCTCTTATTTATCATACCCTCCCTTTCCTGACTTACAGGAAGACCTTTGAAATAGGGTCAGAGGACAGTGAATTAAAAGGCACAGAAGTATGAACATGATAAAAATGAAGAATTCTTTGTCACAGCAAGACATGATTAGATCTGTAAAAGACAACATGTGACATATGTCTGGCCCAGGGCTGGCTCTTTTTTAATATTCTCTAAGTTAATTCTGGGAAGTCAAGGCTGACTGGACCTCCTGTCAGAAGACTAGGCTTCCATCCCAGTTTTCGAGCCCTACTAACCAAAGAAGAAACTAGCAAAGTAGCGCCATGGGGAACACCAGTAAGGAAGACCGAAGTTCAGATATAAACTCAGACACTTGACCATGCGACCCTAGGCAAGTCACTTCCCCTGGCCTCAGTTTGCTCATTGTAAAATGTAGATAAGAATAACAGCACTCACTTCTCTAGAGTATGATGAGGACCAAATTAAAGATTTCTAAGTTCTTTAGCATAGTGTCTGGCACTCTATGGGGCATAAAAAAATACTTGGCTCCTTCCTCCCTACTAACCAGATAGCTTCAAGCAACTCATTGCTCCTCTCGGGGCTGCAGTTATACCCTCTATAAAACGAAGGTGTTCCTTTGGCCCACTGATACCAGTACTAAGTACATATTCTAAGGGAGTCAAAGACAGAAAGAAAGACCATATAGACAAAACTATCTGCAGCAATACATTTTTGTTGTCATTAAGATTTGGGGAGGAGGAGGTTGGACTGGGCCTATGCATAGGGAACTCTATTAATAATGCAGATCAATATCTGTGTCTTAGAGCATGGCAGGAGGGGGATACTGAGAAGCCAGTCATTTGCCCAGGGTACATTAAGTAACAAACCTGGAACTCAGATCTTCTTGACTTTGAGGCCATCTCTCTATCTACTAGGCCACTAGGCTTCTCTACAGCAGCAGGGCTGGAAGGGCAGTGGGCACCCACCAACTAGGGAATGGCTGAACAAAATGTGCTATGTAAATATAATGGAATATTATTACACTGTAAAGAAATGGTGAATATGAAAAATTCAGAAAAACATGGGAAGACTTAGATGACCAGATGCAAAGTGAAGAAAGAAGTAGGAGGACAATTTACTGGCTGAACACACTAATAGTAAGGCAAACAATGCTGACCATAGCAAGGATGGCCAACAGGCAGAGATGTTCTGATGTGGTCAATGAGGGCATTTGTTTTGTTTGACTAAAGAAAGATTCTATATGATGGGGGTTTCAGTAAAAATAGACAGTGATGGGAAGAGAAAACTTGTCACACATTTAAAAAGTTAAAATCAAATGAGAAGTTTGAACCAGATTATTTCCAAGACTCCTTCTAGTTCTAATGTTCTGTGAGTCATTATTCCCATTCCCCAGAGGGCAAGGATTGACCCTGCAGAGGTCAGAGAGATATAAAGCTGAGCTGATCTGCACTTCTCTATTAAAGCCCCACACTGACTCCAACATGGTCCTGCAGATGGGAGTCAACAAGGGTGAATGATCAGGTCCAGGTCAACAGCTGGGGAGATAAGAGTAAGGTTGACCTAGAGGTCCAGATAAAGGCTTAACCTGCTGATAAGATAAGTATATCCCAGTCACTTAGCCCTAGGGCAATGATAATGCTAGGAGCACCAGAGGGGGGGCAGAGGAAAAAGGCCAAAGGGCCAAGCCAATTGGGGACTTCCTGCAGAATCCACCAGAACAATCCTTATCCAGACCAAAACAGGCTGGAGACCTCTTCTGAGGACCTACTATGAAACCAGCCTGCAGGGGTTGAAAGAGAAAGAACCAGCTAGTCCCAGGGAGCCTGGAGAGAAAGGGCCCAAAAATCAGAAGATAGAGATCCCTATGCCTAGCCCAGTGCTAGCCAGGTGACCATATCAGTAAAAAATGAAAATAATTACAGCACCCACCTCAGGGTCCTTAGAAGGATCAAAAGAGGTAAATGGAAGCAAAATACCCTGGAAACCTTTAAACACTATATAAATGATGGGGGGGGGGGAGGAGGAGGAGGAGGAGGAGGAGGAGGATTTCTACTATTCCTATGGATAGAATTCCTGAGTTCAAATTCTCCCTCAGATGTTTACTAGGTATATGACCTAAGCAATTTCATGCAGTCATCCTGTGCCTCAGTTTCCTCATCTGTAAAATGAAGATAATAGCATCAACTTTCCCAGATAGTTTTGTGAGGCTCAAACAAAAATGAAAGCTATACATAAATGTTATCATTATTATAATATTATTAAATAGCAAAGGATGATATAAATTTCTGTTACTTTGATTTCCATACCCATCACTTCTTCTGATCTTCACAGAAGCCCATGAGATAGAAAGAGCAGGAATTATGATTCTCCTGTCTGCCCCCCCCCATTTTTTTAACAGGAGACAAAAATCAAGTCTTCGGATGGATCCATGACTCCCAAAGACCACCCAGAAGGTAGGAGAGATGGGAAAGGGCCCAAGACTCCTTCCAAGAAACCATGATACCTCCCCTCAGCTCCCAGCATTTTATGTATATAAAATGGCTATACACACCACTTTTAGCAGCACAACCCCTGGAGTGCCTCCCCAGAACCTGGCACCCAAAGGAACTCATCATCACCACATGACTGCTGGTGCCAAGAATAACAATGAACAAGGGTATAGGAATGCAGAGCCAGGCACCTACCTGTTTCTCAGTCATAGCATAGATATACTGCCGGCTAGGGCTCAGGACCAGGTCTCTCAGAATGGAACTGCCTTCATGGGCCACCACATTCTCATACTGCAGGGCAGGGCGTCCTCCAGGACTGGACAAATCTACCAGGATCTGTGCAAGGGAGAAGAAGAAGGTCAGACTCCTTGGACCAACATCTAGCAGCCCCCCAAAAGCTGAATGCAGGACCTCAGTCTCTACAAATAGAGGCAGATGCCACCTCCATCATCATCATCTCTTTGGGGAGACTGTGCCCCTTTATTGGTACTCCATCCCTAGGTCTTACTGGAGTCAAATAAGGAGACTTCATCTTCTAATCAATCAAGGTGCAAGGAAGAGATTGGTCATAGAGTTCCCCAACAAAATCCTGATGGAAGGGGATGATGGAGAGATAACCTGAACCAGGGCAATGTATTGGAAAGAGCATCCAGTATGAGAATCAAGAGAGCCCAGATTCAGATCGCAATTGGACCGTGTTCCAAAAAATTTTCACTTGCTCTCTGGATCTCAAGTTTCCTCAAAGAAAAAACTCGGGACTCATGGATTTCCCCTATGTGCTCTAATAAATTCTTTGATCTGCTTTGTTGTATAATTCAACTCCCCCCTAACAGATAGAGCAGGTGGTGGGACTTGGGAATCCTTGAAAGGCTTCCTTCGATAGACCAAAGTTTGCCTGGAATTCTCACTGTTAATCTCCCTTTTGAGTCATAGCATTCTGTCTCCAGAAGGCACCTGTCCACAGACAACTGCAGTGGAAACTGCAGTGGATTCTAAGTCAAAGAAGCAGGGACCAAGGCCCTATGTGGCCATTTGTTATATGAAAGAAAAGCTTTTGGAGGGTCCTGAAGAATGGTACAAAGAGCAATGGCTCTGGACACAGAAAAGAGCTGGAATCAAATCCTGCTTCTCACACTTACTAGCTGGGTAACCAACACTGAGTGCCTCTGAACCAGTCTCTAGAAATAATGTAGATAAAGTGCTCTGTCAGCTCAAAGTGTCTCATCCTTGTCACTCATTAGTGGGGTAATTAGTATTCAGAATACCAGTGAAGTGGGAGCCTTCCCTGGCCTCACTTGGAACCCAATCAGAGCTCCTCCTCTGGCTTCCATTGCCCAACCCCAACCCCAAGCACCCCAATCCCAATCCCAACCTGGTCCTCTATGACCCTCCTCCTTCCCTTCAACTGGCTAGACTCCAGTCCCCGCCTTCCACAATAAAGCCCTGAGTCATTTGCATAGCTTCCCATCCAGAAAGAGGGAGCTGGGGAAGAGAAAGAGGACCCCCCCTTGCCCCCAGTCGCCTTATTAGCATGGAAATGTATTCCAGATCACAAACAAACTGGGGGCCGTTTAATTAGAGCGACTCCTCTGATTCCCCGCCAGCCAGCCTGCCGATAACATCAGCCAGGAGTATTTTTAGTCGCTTTCACAAAACAAATGTATTTAATTAAGAGAGAGAGACCCCTGAGGAACTTCCCAGAAATGTGAACTTCCCTGCAAACCACAGGGGCGATGGGATGTGTGTGTGATGATGGGGCTAGAAGTGGGGGACAGAGAAGCCAGGGACCTCAGGAGCGACTGGAGGGAAGAAATGTGTTCATTAGGGCTGACTCAATCTCTGCCACACTGCAGCTTGGTGTGTGGCAGTGGGCAAGACCCTGGCCTGGCTTCCAGTGCCAGCCAAGCTGCTACCACCAATGAGCTTATGGATGAAAGAAAACTTAAGAAGAGGAAATTGAGCTCAGGGGAATTCTCATCTAGTTCATAACTGAGTCTCAATTTCCTCATCTGTAAAATGGGTTAGAGACCCCTCCAAACTCTGATATTCTAGAATAATCAAGTCTGATTCTGTTTCATAATAATCAATTGTGATGGGAAGGGGATGGAAAAGAGTAAGGGAGGTTGGTATGGAGGAGGGGATGTTTGAGGGCAAAATCAAGGGAGAGGAGAGATCAGAGTAAGTGGGAGGAAATAGAATCAGTGCAATACAGTGGGGCTGTTGTCCCAAGGGCCATGGCTCCAAATGCTCTTCGTTGTCCAGAATCACTAGTAGGAAAGTGAGGGAAGAAATTGTCTTAGGTAGTTTCCCAGTAAAGAAACTAGGTCACCAAGCAATGAAGAAGTTTGCTTACACCGGACTCCTTTGGGACTTCAATCACAACTAGAGTCACTGAGAAATAAGGTGGAAAAGAAGCACAAAGAACAGGGAGAACAGATTCATCCATAGCCCTCATCGAGGGGTCTGCCCGTTCTTCCCCTCCAATCCCTTCTGATCAGAAGGTACTCAGGGGTTGGTTGGTCTTGGTCTTGGTCGGGGTGGGTCTCTCTCTCTCTCTCTCTCTCTCTCTCTCTCTCTCTCTCTCTCTCTCTTTCCCTCCCCCCCCCCTCCTGGTTCTGCACTGATGGAAGGTTTTCTAAGACCTTTTCCTTACCATCCTGTAAGTTAGAGTGTGGATGTATCACTCCCCCACTCCCCTATTTTACATATGGGGAAACTGAGGTACAAAGCAATTTCCTTCTCTAGGACTCAGTTGCCTCACAGGTAATGAATGATAGTTGGACTAATTGTTCTTGTAGAATTAAGTCTCTTCAAACTGCTCACTAAATGAGTTCTCTTAAGTTTAGAACAGACTGTGTCACTCTCCTGCTCAATGAACTCCAGTAGCTCCCCTTTCCCTTTAGGGTCAAATACAAACTGCTATGGCTGGCATAAAGCATCCTTTACAACCTAGTTCCAGACTTATCTCTCTCCATCGGACACTCTTCAGTCCCATCAAACTGGCCTTTTCATGAGCAATTCCTACCCTAGAATGCACTCTCTGCCTCTTAGAAATCTATAAAATTCAACTAACCCCACCCCCAGCCTGACAAAGTCTTTTCTGAGCCCTCCCCTCACCTACAACACCCTGCACTTACCCTCAAATTTCCTGGTATTTATCTTAAACATACCTAGTGCACGTTATCTCCCTAGATAGAATGAGTAGTATCTTTTTTATAGACTTCCATACAGGTATTGTTTTTCCCCAAGAATGTAACTTGTGGAGGGCAGGGACTACTTCATTTTGGTCTTCCTATGCCACAGCTAGAATAGTACAGATGCTACAAGCTCACTGAATTAGTGCTGCATAAGCTCTTGCTGAATTAAACTTTATTCCAACTCTGATCTTCTAAATCTAGTGATTCTAAAGCCAAGATGCTGGTTTTGAGTGGATCGGATCCCTGGGGTGTGGACTAACAGAATTAAGGGGAAAGGGAAGGAATAAATCACTAGAATGGATATAGAATGATAAGAATCATCAAGAGCTCTACATTTATCCTTTTATCCTCAGAACAACCCTGGGAGGTTGGCTCTATTTTACAGATGAGGAAACTGAGGCAAAGTTTAAGTGACTGGCCCAAGCTCACCCAGCTAGTAAACAACACATGAGGTTGGATCTGAACTCTAATCACTGCCCTACCTAGGGCAAGAGAGGCTTTACAAAAGGATCAGGAAAGAAGGTCCTGGGGTGAGAATCCAGAAGTGGAAATATTTGGAGACAATGATTTCTAGTTCTAGTCTAAGTTCCCTGAACTTTACTAGCCAGGAGATCTTGAGTAACTCAATTCTTTTCTCTAGGCCTCAGTTCCCCCAACTACCAATGAAAGGGCTGGACTAGGATGGTCCAGTTTAACCATTTATCCAGGTTAACACTTAAAGAAACTGAGGTTGAGAGATTGTGACTTATCCAAGGTCACCCAGGCAGTGAGGGGTGATGAGAGAGGTCTCTAAGTCCAAATTCAAAGTCTCTAGGGTCCTTTCTAGTGCTAACCTTCTAAAATTCTGTAAGGGGGAAGGGATGAATGAAGCCCAGCTGGGTGGGAGACATTCCTGAAACCCAATATGCAAAACAAAGTCTGTTTTCCCTCCTAGCTCCCATATCCGTTCCAGGTCACCCCTCCTTGCCAATCCCTGGCCCCTTCTCTTAAATCAAACCAGACAGAACCCGATAGAGCTCCACTTCCAAAAGGAAAATCAAGGCGGCAGAAGTCACTGGGCCAGCAACTTGAGTCATGGGCTAGAACCCTGGGGAACAGTCCCGAGCCAGCCAGGTGAAGGAGGAGCCAAGGCGTGGCAGCCTTGCGGCTGGCTCCCCAGGGGCTGGGGTGGCAGGAGCCCAGGGACTCATCTAATCACTCCTCGGGTCTGTGGGGCACCAAAGCCCTGAGTCATGAACTGTGGAAGGGGCAGAAGCAAGATTCTGGGAGAGCTTACCATTTCATTAGAGAGCCAACCAGTAAGCACTGACTCAGCACCTACTGGAAGCCAAGCCTACTGCAAGCTCTAGGGCTACAAAGAGGGGAAAACAAGCCCTGTCCTCAAAGAGCCAAACATTACTTAGAGGGAAATGATCTGCATAAATAGAAGTCTATGCAAATATAAATGAAACAAGCATTGGGGGTGCTGGAGCAGTGGCTTGTGGGGGGATCAGGAGAGGCCTCATGGAGACAGGAGTTAGGAATAAAAGAGAGGTGACCTGGCTTGGTGGAAAGAGATTTGGCTCTGCAATGAGATGCCTACACTTGAATCTCTACTCTGACCACTTCTTGTTCAGTTGTTTCAGCCATATCCAACTCCATATGACCCAAATTGATGCTTTCTTGGTCAAGGTTCGCAGGTGCTTTGCCATTTCCTTTCCCAGCTCATTTTACAGATAAGGAAACTGAGGTAGATGGGGTGATGTGACTTGCTCAGGGTCACACAAATAGTAAGTGTTTGAGCACAGATCTGAACTCAACGAGATGAGTCCTCCTGACTCCAGGCCTGGCACCCTATCCACTGAAGATTTTCCAAAAGGAAAATCAAGGCCACAGGAGTCACTGGGCCAGCAACTTGAGTCATGGGCTAGAACCTCTTACTTACAGACCTCACTGGTACCAGCCAGAACTGATCCAACTTCCCACAAAGAAGCAGATTGATAAAAGCCACCACCTGTGCCCAAGTGCAGCCATGAGCCGAGGGCGGGTCAGTTAGCAGAGCTAGGGAGCAGGAGGTTGCTTGGCCAGGAGAAGCTGACCCAATTGTTGGCACCAGGGTAAACCAGCAGGCCAGAAGAGGCAGGCCTTCAATGTTCTGGTAAAAGGTTATGGGCTCTCTGGCCCCACTACCCCAAGACAGGGGTGCCCTGGGAACTTCCAGAATCTATAGGATTAGGCATGCTCTCTGGCTCGCTCTCCTCTCTCTCTCTCTCTCTCTCTCTCTCTCTCTCTCCCTCCCTCCCTCCTGCTTGTTCAGGTGTGACCTTCAGGTCACAGAGGCAGAAACAGCTGCCATCACAAATCCAGGCAAACTCTTCACATGTACACAGGGCAGACAAGGCCCCTGGCTCCTCCAGGGGTCTTTCAAGCCCCTCCCATTGGCACAGGAAACAGAAAACCCTGTCAAGAGTGTCATCTTCCATTACCAGAGACCACGGCAGCCGGAGCCCAGGAACCCACAGAAGGCCAATAAGACGCCGCTGCTGGCAGTTCCCATAAATCCATTTTCCCAACTAGAGACACCTGACACACTCTGGGATACAGCAAGGTGGGGAGGGTGATGCAAGCCTGGCAGATCCACCCTCCCATACCCTCCCCAGTCTGCAGGACAGACGTGGCTCGGTCCCAAAACCTGCCTTCAGTAGGACCAGATGGCTCTCCCTATCCAGGGTGGCCGGAACAAAGGCACCTGGGCAATCCAATCTCCCCCTGAAATCCTGAAGAGACAAAGCAACCCTCTGTAGAACTGAAAGACAAGAGAATATTTCCCTGTGGACTCCTGGGGAGAAAAAAAAACATTCCTTTAAGGAACTCTGGAGAGAAAGAACATTCCATAACAAAACCCTAGGGAGAGAGCACGCCCAACCCCTGCAATCCTGGGAGAGAGCTCTTCTCTGGAACATCAGGGACAAGTCCACCTGAGTGCACCACTGCAGACCCTCCTGGCTTCTGCCCCAGGGGCAACCAGGCCTGGTTGAGCAACTGAAGCAAGAGAGATTTACCAAGGATCGACTTTGGATCTGGCACAGAAGGGAAGGGCATGGTCCCTGCCTTGAGTGACTATATAGTCTAACTGAGGAGAGCACACACAGGCACACTCACACACATGCACATAAACACTCACTGCTCGCACGCACACACACAAACACATATGAGAACAAGAGAAGATGAGAACAAGATTGAGAACAAATGAGTAACAGAGGGTGATGCTGAATAGTGGGTCTGAGCTGGACCTTGAGGACAAGGCAGCAGGTAGACAGAGAAGGGGATGGGGGGGACAGAGCAAAATGAGAAACCCTAGAACTTTAAGAGCTGAAAATGAGAACTGAAAAGTCAATTAGTCTAACTTCCCACCCAGTGCTGGGATCTCTTCTAGAGCACCTTGGACAGATGGTCAGTCTCTGCTTGAACATTTCCACTGAGGGGGAAATCACTACCTACCCAGGAAAGTCTGAACCCATGCTGAACAAGTCTAATTATCATGGCTACAGATATAAATTATCATGGCTACAGATAGTGGAAGACAGAAATCCAGTTTCCCTAAATCTTCTCCAATGTTAAAACATGGTAGTAATTATAATAACATAGTATATGTTATTTATATTCTATATATGATATATAATAATAGCAATTATGATAATAATGATAATAAGCATTTATATAGTGTTTAAAGTTTCTATATAAATGTCTCATTTTTCAGGAAAGGTCAGAATTAGATCCTGGGGCCCTTTGACTTTTTTTTTTCACAATGCATAAAACAAATTTTGAAAATTGCAAATAGTAAGCTTTGACCTGCATTCAGACCCCAAAGTTCCTTCTCTGCATGTGGAGGGTGCTTTCTATTACATATCCTTTAGAATCGTCTTTGATTACTGTGCTGCGGAAATGAACAAGTCTATCTTGTGGATAATCATCTAATGTTGCTGGTAATATGTACAATGTTCTGATTCTGCTCATTTCACTCAGCATCCATTCATGCAAGTCACTTTTAGACTGTTTTCAAGTCCTGTCCCTCATGATGTCTTTTTTGTTTTAGTTTTATTTTAGTTTTCCAATTATATATAAAGGTAGTTTTCAACATTCATCCATTTGCATCCCCTTGTTTCAATCTAAAGTTCTTTGCTCAGCTCCACCAGGCCTCCATCTATCAGTCTTGTCCAACAGAGGTTGAGAAACGTCCCAGTCTTCAGAGTCCCTTTCTGACCCCTTTCAATTCAAAGGAATTATCACCAAGGTTTCCAGCCAATACCAGACACATGGACACCTGAAGGCTCATAAGATGGAAGGAGAAATAGTTCAGCTGTGAAGAAGCTCTAAGATAACAGTTCATAACCTTTGTGTGTCACGGACCCCTTTGGCAATCTGCTGAAACCTATGGACCCCTTCTCAAAATAATATTTAAATACATTATAAAATACATAAAATTAACTGAGGAAACTAGTAATATTGTCAATTATTTTTAATTTTTTTTTTAATTCACAGATCCCAGGTTAAGAACCCCTTCTGAAAGAAGAGACAATGTCTATTGGCTAGAAGTTCGCTAGGATGTGCACCAGGGGCTTTCTGGGGCTCATGTCCTCAATGAACCTTTAATAAGCATCTGCTACAGACACAATCCTGGACCAGAGAATAAGCCCTTCTTCATGGCATAACAGATGTGGCTATGTTTGATAATATAGGCCTATAATCTTGCTGCTGAGGAAGGAGGCTCAAATTGGTGGATCAACTGAGTTCAGAAGTTCTGAGATGAAGTGAGGCTGGAGGGGAAAAGGAGCAGGTTAAACCTTCTAGGTCCCCAGTAGTGGAATCAGGACTGTAAATATAGCAGCCGCATTTCCAGTCTCTAGGTGTATAGAGAACCAGGCTTAAATAAAGGCATGTGCACATATACACACACACACACGTATGGGTGTTCCTATGGGTGTATATATGAATAGACAAATTCATTAAATGGCTAGAGAGAGTTGTGAAATTTTTCCCCCACTACAATTAAAGGGTCAGACCAGTCAATCGATAAGATTCCTTCTGGTTGTAGACATTTGATAATTCTATAACTTTTCATCAAAAAGTACATCTGGTGAACAATGACTCTATATGAGGCCGAAGATTGATATATAAAGCATAAATGTCTTGCCCTTAGGAGTTATACTCCAGTTGGGAAGATGGTGGAATATGAGAATTCAAAAAGGGAATTCTATGAAATGGGTAGAAAACAAGGAAAAGGATTACTATTGCTTCTCTTGGAATCTCAAGCTCCTTTCAAGAAAAGTTTCCTCATTTCCCCAAAGTTGGGCCCTCACTTTATTATGTATTTAGGTGTGTGTGTATGTCAACAAGCATAAGAATACAATTATAACAGAGCTCTTTTTTGGGGTAGGGGGTCTTTTTGTATACAGGGTTCACCACAGTTCTGGTCCACAGATATTTAAAAGAGGCTGAAAGAATTGACTAAAATAATACCAAAAAAAACTATCTTATGTGCCTTAGGAATGCAACCAACTGACCAGTAAGATGACCTGACAATACTTTCTTTGTGCTCAACCTGGTGCTCTTTAGTAAGAGCAGATTCATCTTCCTAATTATGTGTTATTGAGGGACAGATGAGAATTACTTTGCATTTTCAAAGCACATGCTAACTGCTGAGGAGGAGAACTGGGCTGGGCGATTGGGCAGAAGGCAGCAGAAGATGAAATCTTTGCCTTCCTCAATAACTGAAGTCATAATTATGGTAGAGAGGGGGTAACAAGAGAGTCCAAGAGAGGAGAGGCAGCCCTGGCTTGCAAGTTGGGACATCTGGGCAAGCAAGTCCCAAGTAAGTCCTTCTCTCCACCTCATTTTTCCACCTCTCTACAATTGAGAGGTTAGGACTAGGATTCCATCCAGTTCTAACACTTTATAATTCTATGCCTTAGAAACAAAAAGTAACTGGTGAACAATGACTATGTATGAGGCACAAGGAGAGATGGATGTGAAGGGTCTAAGAAAAGATCTCTGCCTTCAGGAATTTAAATTCTAACTGGGAAGAAGAAACTTGAGCATTCAAAAAAGGTAATAATAAATACCCCTGAATCATCATACAGTTATGTAGAGCTAGACCACCAATTCATCAGAGCAAAATAAAAATGTGAATTACTAGAAATTTAGAAGAGGAGTAATGAGAAACTGATATGGTATAAAGTTTTTAAGACTCAATCCTGAATCATTTAAACAAATAACTAATAATGAAAAATGAGAAACAGACAACAGATTATATTCATTTATTCCATTTAGTCAATGTGAAGACCAAAAAGAGCACCAAAAGTTCCCTAGTCATCAAAATGAAGAAAGATGGAAACCCAAGGAAACAACAGTTTAAAATATAAAATCATTTGCAAAATCCTATAAATAATACTAATGGACAATTATGAGTTGTACTAGTGGTAGAATGTGGCAAGAATCTAAGTAAACTATCCTTCATTGGATAGGATGAAAGTGAAAAGACAGACAAATGGGAAAGATGGAAAAAAATTGCAAAGATTTACTTTCCCCATCAAAAGCACACTTGGAACTTTAATTTCACAATCCTGGATATATTTCTAATGGAGAAGGTAGAGAAAAGACAAAGAAGGGAAAAGCAGTAAATTGTGAGGATTTTAAGGGATCAAAACACAAGATATATAAAAGTGGAAAAGAACTATTTGGCTGAACAAATTTGGGTATATAAACATAACGGAACAGTATAGTGACAAAGAAATGACAAGTGATAGTTTCAGAGACACTTAATGCTCTGACAGTCAAATATTTGTCTAACACTTGGGGAAATGTATGCAAACTGATGCAGAAGAAGGTAGGCAGAATGAGGGGAGCCAATTATATAATACTGCAAAGAAATACAACTTTGAGAGTCTTAAGAATTCTGATCAATGCCAATGACTAATACCATTCCAGAGGACTAAAGAGGTAACATACTATCTACATCCTGAGAGTCAGGGACAGACTCAAGGTGAAGAAGGATACAAATATTTTAGGACAAAACAAATCATTTTGTTTAAACATACTTATTTCTTGAAAGGTTGCATTTTTCTTTCTTCTTTTATTGGAGGAGAGGGATTTTGAAGGAAGAAGGAATCTAGCAATAGGGTTGCCAAAAAAAATTAAGATGGTAAACTGAAGCATTTTTAACAGACAGGGAAGAAAACATAATCACTTGCATCTTTATAGGGTTTTAAAATTTTGCAAAGTGCTTTACAAATATTAACTTATTTTATCCTTACAACACTGAAAAATAGATAGTATTATGAGACCTTAAAAGGAAGTTCAGAAGGCCTTGAAAGTAACATGTTCAATTCATTGTATACACACATATACAAGCTATACATAATAGACACTCATGGTTTTACCCATAATTCTTTTTCTATCCTTTGCATATTCAAATTATTTTATGTTTAATAAATTCAGAATTTAATAAATTAATATTAAATGGGAAGTGAAGGTGAAGGTGAAGATGGAGTACCTATACATTGCCTCATTCATTGATGACACTGTGCTTATTGCCAAATATTGGAGAAAAGATCCTCAAAATCCATTCAAAAGTCTTTAGACTGACCATCCACACAGAAAATACCAAATGAATAAAAAATGATCATTGTGCCTGAATTATGACAGGCATCCAACTGAATGGAAAGTCCACCAAGTTTATCAGGATATATATATATATATATACACATAAATATACACATATACACACTATATAAATATATATGAATATATACACATACCACACAGATATCATGTATATACATGCACATGACCATGTGTGTGCATGGTTTATACATTTATGTATGCATGCACATCAGTGTATACACAATATTATATATACATATATTTATGTTTGTATGCATATGGGGCAGACAATAGAGATGTACTTTACATTGCCCCCAGAGTTGTACAAGAGGGAGAAGGTGGGCAAGATTAAAAAGCTCTTTTAATGACTCAGAAAGAAAGATCCATCATCTTTCAAATACCAACATCCTGACAGGGACAGCAGCAGCAACACATGAAATCCAAGTCTCCAAATGAGTATCTCACATGAGTGTGATTAGATTGCAACCATAACAGTGAACAACATTAAAGAAGGTCACCAGAGAAATGGAGGGTAGGAAAGATAGACTGATCACAATAAGAGGGATAAGTGAAAAGTCAGAGTGGTTCACTGATAGATAGCCTCAGGATGTCTGGAGGAGGCAAGAAGGGCCTTCAGAATACCAGACTGGCTCCTTATGGCAAACTTCTGGAGGATGTGGACAAGAATCACATGGGCACAGGAAAGTAGCTGGAGAGGACTTCCAAAGAAATCAGCCTCTCAAAATGGGAAGATCCTGAATAGAGGATGAAAAGGCTTGGGTTCTAATGCTGGCTTTAACCTTTCTCACTGTTTCACCTTAGGCAAATACTAAGTCTCTGGGCCTCAGTTTCTCTACTTGTAAATGATGAGGCTGGTGATCTCTTAAAACTTAAAGACACTATACCAACTGAAGTTAACTTACACTAGGGGACAAATGAGTAGAAATGTTGCATATTGTAGGCATTTGGGGGAAAAAAACCTAGGGAAGGAAGAGAAACAGAGCCTTGAACAAACAGGGTGCAGGCAGCATTCCAGAGAGAGGGGAGAGGTGAGGAAAGAATGAATGGGGGGGGTAGGAATTCACATGTTCCCAGTAGGAGGAACAGGCAACAAACCTGTTTGGCTGGAGAATTCAGACAAGATAAGACAAGGCTGAATGTTGGGGCCAGGTCCCCAAGCGGCTGTGGTGGCTGGGCAAGCCTAGAAGAGGTCACTACTCCTTCTGAGAATGTGACAGCAAGCAGCTGGCCTCCCACCTCCCCAGAAAGGGCCGTCACTCGTCCTATGTTGCAGGCTGGGGGGTCAACAGCAGAAAGGACTGGACAAACTTTATGTCAGCATCTTACAAGTCGGGGACTCATAAATTTATACAAAGTAGAAGGCAATTAGCACTGGGATTCAGAGGCTCAGAAGCTCCTGCAAGGTCCAGCCTCACCCTGATCCAGCCAGGCTACTTCTCACCTGCCCAGTAATTCTTGGTTAATTGGGGGGGGGCTCCTTTGCTGTGCCACTTTGGCAGTCCTTGGGCTTTGAAATCCCAGTGAATTCAAACTTGAAGCGGTCTTAGAGGTGCCCTGTTCCCCTCTTTTCACAGTTAAAAAATAGTTAAGACCCAGAGTTACTTCACCAAGAATAATCAGTGATCAATTCACTCAATAACCATTTATTTAGTCAATGAGTTAATAAATGAATAATACTATGTGCCAGACTATTAAGGATAAAAAAAAGGCCTAAAGACACCTGTCCTACCCTCAGAGAGCTCACAGTCTAATGGGGAAGACAACAAGCAGGCAAAATAGACAAGATAAATAGTGAATAATTTAAAAGGAGAAGGCACTAGAATTAAGAGGAGTTGGGAAAGGTTTCCTATAGAAGAGGTTGCAGTTGAGCCTTAAGGGAAGTCTTATGCTTACTATATAATCTATGTGGGTCCACAAAAATGAAAACAAATAGCCCTCAAGGCGCCTACAATGGGGGAAGAATGTATGCAGAAAATGAAATGCCAAGTACTTTCTTGGGGTGAGGGAGGGGGTGCATTCCAGCCCTCCTGATTTGTACCACTGCTCCCTCCCCCCCATACCCCTCCCTGGGATAGAAATACAGACTCGAGTTTGGAAAAGATTCCAATCTGGGTGAGTCACAAAGGTCTGTGTTATTTCAAAGGGTTTTACTCTTATTTCATCAGGAGTTCAGTTAGGGAGCCCCCACCCCTTCCTCCAACACTGTGGTTATCTGCTTCGGTGATGAATTTATTCACTAGATGGACAAGTACGGACAGATTTTTCCATCACACACCCCACAAGAGGTCAGGGGATGAGAATCACAGAGGCACTGGGGAAAAAGGGTTGGAGAGAGAGAGGCCTGGCAGGAGAGCCAAGGTCTTGTCCTGTCACCTTGGCCAAGTCCCTTCCAAGCCAAAGGTGTCTGGAAAACTAAACAAAATGCTGCATGCTCAGGAAGACCTGAGTTTAAATCCGGCCTCAGATACTCACTAACTGGGTCACTCTGGGCTTCTGCCTCAGTTTCCTAATCTGTAAAATGGGGGTAAATAATATAGTTAATTGGATGGTTTCAGGCTCATGGCTAGTGTTTGCTAAGCAAAAGTAGATGTGGGGGGTGGCCAGGTGGCGCAGTGGATAAAGCACTGGTCCTGGAGTCAGGAGTACCCGGGTCCAAATCCAACCTCAGACATTTAATAATCACCTAGCTGTGTGGCCTTGGGCAAGCCACTTAACCCCGTTTGCCTTGCAAAAACCTAAAAAAAAGAAGTGGATGTGTTATGTGAGGCAATCAATCAATCAATTAACAAGCAATAGCCTCAAGATCACCATCTATTGAAGACACAGGATAAAAGGGGGGGGAACCTCATAGTAATAAAAATGGTTATTTAATATTAAGAGGAATGATGCTGCTGATGAATGCCTGCCAGGCAATGTACTGGTCTTGGAGCCAGAAGACCTGGGTTCACATTCCACCTCTGCCACAAACTGGCTGTAAGAACAATCCTCTCCACCTCTAGCATGGGAAATACCGAGAGAGGCTTTGGGCAGCCACACCAATGAAATGCTAGTTTTGGCCCCTATCCCCCTTCCTGAGGAGGATTCTCCCAACCCTTCCGAATCCTACTGCCTTCCTGAATGATTGCCTCTCTTTCCTGCTTGTGCTTCTTTGCTTGTCCTCTCCCCTATTACAGCGTGAGCTCCTTGAGGGCAGATACTGTTTTTGACCTCTGTGTAGTTTAGCACAGTAGGGGCTTACTAAAGACTTCACAACCAGCTGACCATCCCTATCATCAGGAATACCAAGCAAGGGGATTAGGAGGGTTTTTAAGAAAATGACCAGTCATAGGGGCGGCTAGGTGGCGCAGTGAATAGAGCACCGGCCCTGGAGTCAGGAGTACCTGGGTTCAAATCTGGTCTCAGACACTTAATAATTACCTAGCCGTGTGGCCTTGGGCAAGCCACTTAACACCACTGCCTTGAAAATCTAAAAAAAAAAAAAAAATGACCCGTCTTTCTAGACTTGGGCACTCAGGGGAGGTTTCCTGGAAGAGGCAGGACAGGATCTAGGTGTAATTTTAGGGAAAACTTTAGGGGGAAAGAATGATATGTTTGGGAAAACAAAAGAATACTGGAATTAGGGTCAAAACACTGCCTCACATCCTGAGCTCACTGACGTAAGGGAGGTGGCTGAGTTCTAAGGTCCCTTTCCAGTTCTAACTCCATGAATCTGTGGACCTCAGTTTCCTCCTTTATAAAAGGAAGGGGGTGGGTTAGAGGGCCCTAAAATCTCTTCTAGCTCCAGATTCTAGGGTTCCATTAACCAGTCTGGTTCATAGGGAAGGTTTATTTTTAAGGCCAGTGATAGAAGATAAAGCTGGAGAGATAGATGAGGACAAGACCCTGCAAGCCTTAACTGGGAGACTAAGACAGGTTTGCTCTGCCAGTCTTGATTAACCTAGTACCTAGAAGAGGAACTGGAGATGGTGACTGCAACAAGAGCCAGCCAATAATTTGTGGAAGGTTTCACAAATTGCAAAGAGCTTTCTCTCAACCACCCTGCAAGGCAAGGGGAAGGGGCTAAGATTAGAATTACTCCCATTTTGCAGCTAAATAAACTGTGTTTCTGCTAAGTCTTTATTTCCCGAGTGGGTAGCAATTAGGACAAGGTGACCCAACTGCTCAGTGACTGGGCTGGAATTCCAAATAAAGTTGTTGGAGGCTGACCAGGAGAATGGCACACCTGCTCCTGCCCATGCTGTACACCAGGTATGTGCTAGTGCACCATATCTAAAGATGACACCAGAGCTTCCTGGCTCCCCTCCACCGTGAGGGATATATGTGGGGCACAAGGACCCTCCACAGCTCAGGGACCAGTCCCTGTCAGCCTGGAACGTCTGCTCCTGGTTGGGTTTGGAGAGGGGGAGAAGGAAAGGAAGGGACCAAGAGTGTGCAAGGTCAGGTGGAGACGGGCATGTAGGGAATATCAGGGCTTCCTTTGTCCCTCTTCCCTCTCTGGCCCTTTCAGTCAAACGTTGACCCAACTCAGCCCCAAAGGGTCTCCGGACAAGCCAACAGGTGGTATGTGACAGCTCAGGCCTCTTTGGAGAATTTCAAGGGGTGCGGGGAAAAAACAACTTGAACAGATGCAGCCGTCTGTCTGTCTGAATGACCACCTGCCACACTTGCCTCCAACTGTGCCTTTGGCAAATTTCCCACCCAGGCCCCTTGATGGAGTCACCATTGCCCCACTCTGTGTTGGGAACTGTGGGCAGTAAGGAAGACATCATCGATCCCTTCTCGGTCCTTCCCTGCCCACTCAGCCCCGGCTTGGAGCCTGTGAAATTAAGTAACAAATACAACAGAAGCGAGTGCTAAGTTCCCATCGACAATACTGACCAGTTTATTGGAAACACAGATAAGAAACATGGAAGGAGGAAGAGTGGGTCCTGGCGCAAGAGTCAGGACACTGGTAGAGCCAACACTCAACTAACTACAAAACCTCAAACTTAATCCCTTTCTTTCTCTGGACCTCAGTTCTCCTTTCTGTAAAATGGGGAGGCTCTGAGGTCCATTCTAGCCCTGTCTATAATCCTATGACCCAAGGTTATCCAACTCTTAAATTCTGTTCCAATTTCCCCTAGAGCTGAAACATTCCATTTTTAAGGCTTCTTAAACCATGACAGTCTATGTTCTAAGCTCTGACAATTTTTCTAGTTTTCCAGCTTTGTCAATTCATGTTCTCTAAAGGGCTTAAAATCTTTTCAATTTCAAGGTCTCTTCCATCTCTAACATACTGGTTTTTAAGGCCCATCACAGCTCTGACAGTCCAGGTTCTAACTTTGACATATATGTTCTGAGGCCCTGGGAACTTTAGATCATTCTGGTTTCTCTGGTTCCTCCAAGCTTCAATATCCTGTATTCTAAGGTCCCTTCCAAATCCCATACTAACTTTGAGTTCATTCTGTCTATCGATCATCTTTTAGCCTTGACAATTTACATTTTCAAGTCTCTCTCAGCTCTAACATTCTATATTCCAAGGCCCTTTCCAGGACTGTCTCTCATCAGCCAAACTAGGCTGGAAAGACCTGCCTTCCCTCTTCAGTGGGGAGGCCTGTGAACTCGAGGTACATTCCAGAGACCTCTCTGTTCCCCACCCCCTGCGCTCACTCCCCACTTGGTTCTGCCCACTGACAGCTGCTCTTCAAAAGAATCTGCATCCTTCTGCCCTTGGGGATCAGGGCTGTGACCTCTGCGGGGCAACAGCTGGGCCCAGTGACTGAGACACAGTTTTCCTGACTCCCAGTCCACCCCCAGCTCTCCCCCCAAACACACATACCCTCCCTGGGTCGGCTGCTCGCCCTCCCACCCTGTCCTTGCAGGCAGCAGAGGCCTGGCTCTCACTCAGGAACAGTCTGCCCGGGCCCATCCCAGAGAATTAAGTGGTCAGCAAACATTCCTGCCATATTTCATTCATGAAAACACTGAGCTTTCTGTATGCATACCCCTCTTCTCACTGAAGAGAGGTGTCCCGGAGACAGAGAACAGGAGCCACGGCAGACCCTGGCAGGGCAACGACGAGCATGCCCATACCACAGCTGATATCCATGTGTTTTTATCCTGCCAGGGTCCATCACTTCCTTGAGTATTATGTTCTTATAGACACTATTAATTCATCCATCAGGCCTGCCTACATTTTACAAATTGAGAAACTGAGGCCTGGAGAAGGGAGCTTTCCTTCCTTCACTTTGCAGTCAGTGGAAGAGCTGGAATCAGAATCCCAGTTCTCCCAATAGACTGGGTCAGGTAGAGGCTCCTCCGCTCCCCTAGTTTGAGGAATCCCTCCCCCCACAGAATAACCAATACATCTGAGATCCGGCAGATCTCAGCAAAACCACCCAGAGGAATTTGGCATATGGTCTATGTCTCACCCTCCCACTTCCCGAGCCACCCACAGGGATCTGCGGAGCCGCGGAGCAGGAAGGGGGCAGCGAAGAGAGCGCTGGCTCTGCCTCTCCACCATGAAAGCAAAGGGCGGAGGGGGAGGATGAGCAAAGAAACCTCAAGTCCCCCTTTCTAAAGTCTTTGACCAGGTCATCACTGAACAAACCTCAGAGCCAGTATTCACTGGCTTTCCCCCCACCCTGCCATGTGTGTGGGGGGTCTCTCTCCCCCCCCTCTCCCCTCTTCCCCCCCCCACACACACTGCATCACAACACAACATACACACCCATGAGAAAAGTCCTCTCCAGGGATACAAAGCTCTATTAGATATGGCGCATCGTATCTCAAGCAAGCTCAGTCTACTCTAGAGAGTAAGAACATACAGATGAAACAGTAAAAACAAGAAAAGTAGACTATACAGGGCCCTAACCTGATCTGAGAACCTATACAGATAGTCCTGAGCAAGTGACTTAAGCTCCCTTTGGACCTCAGTTTACCCAACTGGGATAAACTTGAGACACGCCCCCCAGACCTGTTCTGAGTCCTCTTCTCACTTCACTCCATACAATCTCACTCTGTGATCTCATCAGCTCCCATGGGTTCAATGAACATTTCTAAAGATGGTGTCAAGTCCTGATGTCTCAAAATGAAGGGCAATGCTCCATCACCAATGGCCTCCAGGATAGCGCAAACCAGATGTTCTCTAGGGATCACCAACATCCTCCTAGTATCAACTCAACTCTTTACTCTCACCTTATATATTTAAGCCACTGCAAAATTCTAACGTTTCTAGCTTTCCATGACCTCTTCTACACATCCCCTTCCCTTTACTAACATAGTCGCCAGCCCAGCTTAGGACTTCATCATCTCTTGCTTGGATTATTATAATTATAATTATTATTATCATTATTTTATTTTTATGGATATAAAACAAATCTCCATATTAGTCATGTAGCAGGAAAAAAAAGAAAAAATATCACCCTTCAATCTGCATTCTGAGCCCATCAGTTCTCTATGTAGAGATGGACAACAGGTTTCATCTTGAGTATTTTGGAATTGTGCTGGGTCCCTGTGTTGATCAGAGTAGCTTAGTCTGTCAAAGTTGATTAAAATATTGCTGCTATTGGGCAGACTCTTTTCCTGATTCTGCTCACTACACTTTGCATGCATTCATACAAGTCTTCCCAGGTTTCTCTGAAATCATCCCCTTCATCATTTCTTACAGTACAATAGTATTTCATCATATTGCAAAAATATAATATGATATGATAGAATAGAATATAATGTAATAAATATAATTCCTATAATAAAAATGATATCTGTCCAAATTACAGGAACCTCAAGTCTGTGCCACCACAAAAAAAAAAAACAGCTCTAAGTATTTTTGTTCATATGGATCATTTTCCACTTTCTTTGATCTTTTTAGGGTGTGGACCCAGTAGTAGTATCTACTACTACTAGTAGTAGTATCAATGGATCAAAGGATACATATATACACATGTGTGTATACATACAGAGAGAGAGAGAGTGTGTGAGTGTGTGTTTAATTTGTTTGGACAATGACAACTTTCTAACTGGTCTCCCTGCTTCGAGTTCCTCCAAATCAGTCTTCAATTGATGTTTTTGCCTTTATTTGCATCCTAGAAATCAACACAGTGCCAAGCACATAGAAAACACTTACTATTTCCTGACTGACCTAACTAAAAAACCTACTTTTCAAAAAAGTCCTTTCCAAGTTCCAGGAACCTCTGAACATCTGATCATTTCTAGATGGCATCCTGGAGGATGGGGGTAGGAACAAATGGGAGAGACAAGAGGTAAATCAAGGAAACGGGTAATGAATCCCCAGAAGCTGGGAAATCATCCCAAGGACTCGAAAGAGGCGTTGTTGAGTCAAACAGACATCCTGGCCCCAAAATATCTTCTTGGAGGAGTCAGGGAGGAAGATGGCAAGCTGCTAGGTTGTCGTGAACCCAAAGAACTGATGCTGCTAGAGTCGGCCCCCACGCCCCAGGCACCCTGATCTGTGGAATCTATACTAATCCCGAGGAGGAGCAGGGAAAGACGGAAGCACCCGAAAGGCTGCTGTCTCTCACCCCCAGAAATAATCCTCGTTTAATAAAGATTAATCCAAGCTGAGCCTGCATTCCAGGTCTGACAGGGCCTTGAGCTACAGGATCCTGGAGTTTTAATTACATCAGCATAATAAAGCCAAAAACAGGGTAATACTTAATCTAAATCAATGTTCATAAGGCCAAAAAATGAGAGCAAGCGCCCTCAGACTGACAGATCCGACACCAGTTAAGCTAACCAGATTCCAAAGGAAAGTTATTAATGGTCCGGAGAGCTTCACCTGCGCCAGATGCTCCTGGCCCACGGAAGCGACCAGACTACAGCATCCATCTGACCAGGTGCAGACCCCCTGAGCTGCCTCACCTGGGGGGATTCCTCAGCCACCCAGACAGCGGTCTGCCCCCCATCCCCCAAGTGTGGGGGGCTCGGGGCCAGTTTGGTGTAGCTGCCCAGGAGCCCAGCAAGATGGAGGAGCAGGATTCCAATTCTGACTCTGCAACTTCCCCTCCCTTCCACCTCAGGTCCCTCATCTGTCAAAGGACAGAGCTGGATTTGATTCAGTTCAGTGGCTATTGATTAAGTGGCTCCTTTCTGCACCAAACAACAACTTCAGCCCCACAGAGGAGAGACAAAGCAAATGAATATAAAATCATTTGAAAGAGAAGGGGAAAAGTGAGCTAGACTGAGAAGAGCCGAAGGTCAGCGAGGACCCTGAGTTGGGGCTGGAAAGGAGCAGTGAGGGGTAGGAGGGGGTGCCAACCCAGACCACACAGGCAGAGCCACAGAGGAAGGAGCAGGAAGACCCAGCACAGAGCAGAGGCCTACTTCCAAATGGACATGAGTTCACCACCACCACTGCTGCCACTCTCACCGAAGCCCTCCCCTTCTTTGCCTTCTCACTGGCACATGTGCCCTCACATTCATCCTCCATGGACACTGTTTATCTTGCTTAAAAGAGCCTGTATTACCTGCATAACAACCTTGGTAAGAGTCAGAAACAATATTTACTAAATATCTACTATGTGTGCTAGGGATACAAAGAAAATATATGACAATTGATACCCTTAAGGGACTTACAATCTAATGGAGAAGACCTTAAATAAGAATCAGTCAATAAATATTTGTTGTTGTTTAGTTATGTCCAATTCTTCCTATTACCTTTTGAGATTTTCTTGGCAAAGATGCTGGAGTGGTCTGTCATTTTTCTCCAGTTCATTTTACAGATGAGGAAACTGAGGCAAATAGGGTTTTTACCCAAGTTCACACAGCTAGAAGTGCCTGAGGCTGGATTTGAACTCAGGTCTTCCTGACTCTAGGCCCAAACAATAAGTACCTTCTATCTTTCAAATCACCAGGTGGATAAGTCAGTGAAACACCCAGGCCATCAGTTTCAGTCAGGTGAGGGGGTAGGACTAGGTGCACTCTGGGGCTCCTGCCAGCTCTGCTAGGGAGAATTCCCAAGAGATAAAGGAGGTTTTCCCTACCAGACCAGCCAAGCCCTTCAGAACCTGCATTCCTCTCCCCACAGTGCAGAGCTGAAGGAAGAAGGCAGGCACCTTGTGCCCAGACAGCCGAAGTCCAAGGAGCCTGAGGAGCCAGGCACCAGTGCTAGCTCCACCACCCATCTCAGGGACTCAGGGCAAACCTCTGGGTGCCTCAGTTTCCTCTGTCAAGGGGGGGGGGGCTCTCCCAGATGACCCAAAGGCTCCTTTCCATCTCCAAAGCTACGAGCCTCTGGACTCCAGTCCTTTTATTGACATTCCCTCACTCCCTAGTAACATGTTCTTCAACTTTGGCAGGCAGAGTGAGGAATGTACCAAGTATGCCCTTTGGTAAGGAAAGCATTCCTTGGCACAGGACCAAAACGGGAACCCCAGCCAAGTGGGCAGTGATGGCCATCCACTGCAGAGGCACCTGAAAGTGCTTATCTCAGAAACCAGACTGAGGAAATATCACTCTGACTCTATGTCTCTGTCTCCATGTCTGTCTGTCTCTCTGTGTGTCCTTCCATCTCTTTCTCTCTGCCTCTCTATGTGTCTCTGTCTGTCTCTGCCCCATCTCCCTACCCCTCCAGGCTTGCACAAACAAGGAATTCCCTCAATAAGGGCTCTCTTGTCCCTGCTCATTCTCCCATCTCCCCAGGTACAGGGAATCAGAAAAGGCCAACTCTACCTGAATGACCAATTGCTCTAATAAGAGGACCAGTCTGGTTTTCCTCAGGAGAGGGCGGGTTCACAATTTGAACCAGTTGATTTGGTAGCTCACTCCTTGATTTCAAATCTCTTAAAGAGTCCCTACTGTATGCCCAACTCCTGCCAGTCCCAAAGGGCCAGAAGGACAATATCCATGAGGGAGAGAGACAAGGTCCCAAGAGTAGCAGGGTGGGTTGCTATATTCTAGCCTTAAATTCAATCTGAGGAATAGAATACTACATTCTGGATATGGATTAGATAACAGACCTTAGATTACAGACCTGCTTGAGTGAGATGTTGACCTGAAACTTCGCAATGTAAAATGGAGCTAAGTTATGGACTCTGAGGAGACAGAAAATGAGAAATTCTCTCTGGGTGGTATCTTTTTTTGACTTTGCAAAGCAAAGCGGTGAATGAATGAACTCTCCCCCACTCTTACTGGAGCACCATCTTGGAGATTGGCCCGGCTCCGGGGAGCTGGCCAATTTCAAGGAAAGCAACCAACTCTTTCTACTGGCTCCGAGCCCCAACCATCTGGGGTGAACTTTCCTGGGGAAACAGCCCCTTCCCATTTTGTCCCCTCCCATCCAAATGCTGGCAGATGGAGATAGGGCTATCCTGGGCAGAGGGTGAAGTGTGGGGCCATCTAAATGTTCCAGAAATAATGTCCACATCTAACTTTCCATAGTCTAAGGTGCCTCCCATCTCTACCCTAATCGTGTGATTTCATAAGATTCACAAGATAATCACAATCGCTCAAACTGATATAGCCATCGGCAGTTTACAACGAGCTTTTCCTCGGGACCACCTGGTAAAGAGCATATTGCCAGGATTCCCATACCCAATCACAGGGTCCAGGATTATGCAGAATCATCTGTTCTAGAGATGCCTCAGTCGACATTGAGGAAAACTGAGGCCCAGAGGATAGCCCAAGTCACACCTTCAAGTAACAGGGATCTGACCTACAGTCTTCTAAAACCCCACATTGTTGCTAGGTGAGGAGGGAACAAGGCCATGCCTTCATTGATACAAGGAGCTCCCATTGATGGAGACAAGGCAATACCTTCTCTGCCACTTCTTGTGTGAAGAGAATTGCCTAGGATACCAGGAGGCTGGGTGTGAGGGTCTCACAGGTGGCATGTATTAAAGATAATACCTGAACATGAGACTTCCAGACTCCCACCTGCCAAGTAACACTGCTCAAACTCAGATTATCAAAGCCATCAAGACTAATCCAGCTGAGTAAGAATTCCCCAGGGAGGGCAGTGCGTCATGCCTTGATGTCAAAGACTTGAGTTCAAATCTGAACCTCAGACACTTGCCACTTACTGGCTGTGTGACAACCTTGGCCAAGTCACTTCACCCCAATGCCACACCAAAAGGCAAAAACAAAGACTTGCTTTCAATAACAATCCCAATAACCATCAGTCATTCAGTATTTGTAAAGTAGGTTTTGCACTGTGTCTTATAAAGATCATCTCATTTGAGGGCTCCAGAGGGAGTCCATTCCCTTTCAAGATGGCTCTGTCAAGGATGTTTCCCCTTACTCTCAAATGGATCTGAAAACTCATGGGATTGGATGGTCCTTTCAATGATTCCCATACTCACTACAAACCATCCATACCTACCCATCCACTACATTTGTCGTAGGAGATGGCAAACCCAACAGGCTACAGTTCTTTGCTAAATGTGCCCCTGCACTTTCACTCTCCAGTCTTAGTCATAGCCTAGGTGACCAAGAAGAAAAATTTTGAGTCTTCTTCAACAGAAGAAAGTCTTTTAAGTACTTTGAGAAGACTTGTCTCCTCCCATGTTTCCTCTCCTCAAGGCTGACCATGCCTCACTTCTTCAAGTAGGCCTCACGAAGCATGGAACCAGTACCCTTCCCATTCTGGCGATCAGCCAGGGAGCACTGTTTGTTCAAAGTCCTTATTGAAAAATGAAGGCTCAGAATTTCTAGTTCAGTCAGAGGTCAGACCAAGGAAGAATCTCACAGGATTAGCCCTTCCCTCTTTCTATCTCAAAGTCTGCTTTTATGAAACCTAAGTTTGCACTAGCTTTTCATGCCATTCATATCAAACTGCTGACTCACCTAGGAACTGTCATCTAGTCATAACATTCCCTTGGGCAAGGGGGATGTAGTAACCTGGGTCTTAACAGGCCCAGAAGTTGTAAGAACCGTCTAAACAGATATGGGAAAGCCAGTTGGCCAGGGGGCAAGGGGCATCCAGAGTCATATTTCTAGACATTCCTTGATTGTCCCAGGAGTTGTAAGAACCATATGAGCAGACATGGGCAGGCCAGTTGGTCAGGGCCAAAGGGCATCCAGAGTCATATTTCTAGATACTCATCGATTGGCCCATGAGTTGCAGGAACCATCTGGCAAACACAGGCAGGTCAGCTGGCCTGGGGCAAGGGGCATCCAGAGTCATATTTCTAGATATTCACAATCCAAATTAATATATTCAAGAACATTGCTAGTTCTTCTCAAGTCCTGAGGCAGCTGTTATTCATTTCTCCATAACCTTTTGGTGATCACAGGTCTTAGCTCAGCAATGACAACTTTGTGTTCTTTCAGTAAACAGGACCATTATCCTACTTGGGCTGGTGACCTGCATTCATTGAGGCCATTAAGTTCTCTTTCACTGGTTGTCCTCTCCCACATCATCTCCAACTTCAAGTCTCAATTAAAATCCCATCTTCCACAGGCAGCCTTTTCAGATTCTCCCTTAATGTTGTCTCCTTCCCTCAGTTGATCAGCTCTCATTTATTCCAAATAACTCTTGCCTGGGCAGAATGGTCTGCTTACCTGGTGTCTCCTCAATTAGACTGGAAGTTCCCTGAGAGTAAGGAGTGTCTTTTGTCTTTCAAGCAAAAGTCCCTGGTGTCTAGCAGATAATGCATAAGTATTTGCTGATTTGTCTTGACTTCTTACGATGAATTTATTTATTCTGGATTTCATTAGCCACTCATTAGCCAACCTTGTTCTCTCCTAGTCATCCCAAAAAAGCATTTTCCTTAGAGGCAAAAACAGAAGTAAAATAGAGATGAGTAGTCCCACCCCTTGTCCATCACCCTTGTCTCAGCCAACACAAATAGAGGGCATCCTTTCTTTGATCATGTTCTTTTCCCAAAGTAACTTTCTTCAAAGCCCTGACTGATGCCTATTCAACACCTGTGCCACATGAACCTCAGCCTTCCAAACAAAGTTCTTAAAAGATGATCCACCACATAAACAGTCATCTTTTTCTAGTTGTGTCCCCCCCACCCCAGCCTGGGTCTTCCTTTGTCACACAGGCTGAAAAATGGAGGCCTCTCACAAGTCCTACCCTACTACTGACTGGCATCTAATGTCTGACCTAGGCTGGTTCAGCTCTTATTAGAAAGCTTGGTGGGCCCTGAATCTGGGAGACCCAGCAGATAGGTGCCCCCTTGATGCAGGCACCTGATCAGTACTCAGTACAGTAGCTCAGAATCCCAAAGCCCAGGAGATCCACCAGCCTCACCCTCCTCTGGGCATACCCGGCTATGGTCAGTCTTTCTAGACCTGCCCTCATTTCCATGTCTTTTTAACAATCTAAATTGTTCAAGTAGTTCCCTGGATAGCTGCAAGAGTCTCTTTCAACATCTACCCCTTGGAGGCTTCTGACTCCAAATGTAGTGCTCCTCAACTAGACGCCCCTCCCTCCCTCCAGGCAGATGTCATAATTCAACAGCAAAGGGGAACAATTAGTAAATCCATGAACCAACCTATTTTTTTAAATCATGACTCATCACTTCTTAATTTTAAATAAGATGATCTGGGCAAACAACAACTACAATTCTTAAATGACAACAGCAATGAAACTTCTGAAAAAAAATGAATCTAGAAGTAAATAAGATATTCTACCCATGGGAAGTCTTCAGCAAACTTAAGTAAAGAAAAAAAGGCACTTGGTCTTTCACCTCAAAGGACTCACCAATACTGGTATATCATGTTTTATCTTCTATCTGGCCCTAAGGGGTCACCTAAATTAACCACTTTCTTTTTCTTCTCTGAAGTCCCAGGAGATGTATGATTTACACCTCACAATTTAGCATCTCAAATGAAGGGAAGCTGTAGAGACTGGAATCAATAGTGGACCAGTCAGATTACCTACTCAGGACTTAGTTTTCCCCATCTTAAAAATGGAAGACAATGCCTTTCACAATTAAATGCAGGCTACTAGTCCAATCATTCTCTTTCCAATAACACTGCAAGTTCCTCAAGGGCATAGAATATGTCTAGTGGCCTTGTGTCTCCCAACTCAGTGTCTAATGGAATTGCCCTCAATAAATGCTCATTAGTTGATTGATTATCTTTCACAGTAGACCTGTAAACTGTACCCTGACTCATGAATTTGCTAATTGTTCTTCCCAATTGGGAGACATTGCCAGTAGCATATCTACCACTCTACTCCCATTGATGTCAACAGAGTAGACAGCAGAGAGTAATGAAAAGAACAATAGAGCTTTAAGACAGGGGCTCACCTTTTCTTCCTGGATACTCTCAGTTTTTTGGAACCCTGATCTATCTTGGTTTTCCTGCTACATATTTCACTGCACCTTCTCAGAATGCTTTGCCAGTTTATCATCCCTATCATGAGGATGTTTCCTGAGGTGCTAACCCAGGTCTTTTACTCTTCTAGGTGTCTTCAAACCCTCATGGGTTTGACTATCACTTCCATATAGATGAATCAAGGAAAAAATAAATCCAAGTCCAATCACTCCTTGTATTTTGGCTGCACATCTTTAATTTGAATGTCCCAGAGATCCCACTTAAGACAGCTTACTCAAAATGGAACTCATCTCCCTCCCTCCCCCCAAATCCTCTCTTCTCCTTTTGTCAAAGGCACCACCATTCTTCAGTCTCTCACATTCATAACCTCAATGTTATCTTGTACTTCTCACTTATTACCATTACCCCACAATGGTTAAATCTTGCTATTTTTACCTCTTCAATAGCTCTGGCATCCAACACCTTCTCACAACCTCAAGGTATACCAGCCCTTATCTGCTCTTGCCCAGATTATTACAGTCTCTCTTCCTGATTGGTTTCCCTGCCTCAAACCTCTCCGCACCACTGCTACTGCCACCATTGTGATTTACCATCACTGGTTTGCTCAATAAACCTCCATGCTCCCCATTGCCTCTAGGATTCACTTATAGACTTTTCTGTTTAACTTTTATCATTTCAGCCTTACAGGACATTACTCTCCTCCCCAGATGTACTACAAGTTCCAAATCACTGGTCTTCTCTCTGACCCTCACACACACACACATCCCCTTCTCCTCTCTGCCTTTTCACAGGATGCTCAGCTAGTATTTCATCTCAATTACATTCTATTCAATTTTGCATATGTTTACATGCATACATGATAGAGTGCAAGCTCCTTGAGGGCAGGAATGTCTTAATTTTTGTCTTTATACCCCCAGTACCTAGCACAATGTCTGGCACATATATATTTATATCTGTAGATAGATATAGATATAGATATAGATGATGATAGATGAGATAGAGAGAGAGATAGAGATAGAGATAGAGATGATAGAGATAGAGATAGAGATAGAGATAGAGATAGAGATAGAGATAGAGATAGAGATAGAGATAGAGATAGAGATAGAGATAGAGATATATGTTTGCTGATGAACTTATAGGAGAGTTGGAGTAGTTTCTAAAATGTCCTCCTGGTCTGTGATTGGGGGATTCAAGACAGATCAGAGATTCTCCTTCTATTCAGCTCCACACAAGCTCCCCATGACCCCAAAGTCAAAAGCAGGCCCGATATTCCTGAGAGACTTCCCCATGATGAGCAACAAGGCTGAGGCTGACAGGCTGTAGGGAATAAGGAAGCTTGGGGATGGAGCCCTACCCTCTGATAGATCTGATGAAAGATGAGGAGCTGGGTCAGTTTAGGGAATCAGGCCTCCAACCAGTTGCCCAATTCCATGACCCCAAGGTCTCCAAGCTTCTGCCAGCCCTAGCCAGCTGGTCTGCCTGTGCCTGACCAGATGGTCCCCCTAGCTCCTGTGCCAAACAAGAGCTATTTCCTGATGGACCACGGCCCAAGAGAGGCAGCTGACACCCTGAGCAGGCCCAGCTGTCTGCCGGAAAGGTGGATCATCCCCCCTTCCCCCTCCCCAACCCGGGCAGCAGTCATGTCTCTGGCCGACCCCAGGAATGAAGCCACATGGAGAGGGCTGGGACAAAGGTCCCATTCTCCCCCATGCCAACCCCAGGGGGTGAGGGGATGGTGGTTATCTGAGGCAAGGCCAAGACGGAAGCCAAGCAAGACACGCGCTGCCCAGAGGCATGGGATCATTGCTTTTCCATGAGCCCCAGGGGAAGCACCCTCTCACAGGGTGGCCCCAGAGTCAGAGAGGACTCCAGGAGCACCAGTCTACTCTGTACACTAGTACCCCTAAAACACCCTTGCTTATTACCCCCCAGACAGATTCTGCTGACTCTTTCAGATCTACTTCAGGCCTGAGTGCCTCTGAAGGGGTCTCCCTGGCCATATTGATTTCTCTTCCCCCTCTACTCTCAGCACTTTGGATCAAGCATCCTAAAATGGAATACCTGGAAGGGGTTGAGGCTTTAAAGGATCCTAGTTGGAGATCCTCACAGTGTGGAGGCTTGTGGAGGGCAGGGGTTCTTTGTGCAATATTGATACATAGCAGCTACCTCATAGATGTCTGTTTACAGATAAGGAAACTGAGATCTACAGAGCAGAGATGATTTGTCCCAAGTTGCATTTGGCTGAGCCAGGAGTCAAACTCATGTCTTCTACCTCTCAACCCAGTGTTTTCATCCAGCTCCATCACATGCTAGACAACTCAGCATTTAATCAGCTCCTCCCAATAGGGAGCCTGGTGGGGGACTGGGGATTGGACCCACAAATCAGGAAAACCTGGGTTCAGATTCTGCCTCTGGTGATAAAAATCTATGTAGCCAGAGGAGGCAAGTCACTAACTCCCCCCAATAGGCTTCAGAGTACTCATCCTTATAATTAAACTATAAAATCCACGAGATTGGAGACAGTGTCTGATCTCATTTTTCATTTCTCCCAGATCTTAGCACTGTTCTCTTCACAAAGGAGACATTTAATAAATGCTGGTAGATGAGTGAACAGATAAGTTTAACAGATAAGTGAGTAGGTGGGTTCAATCAGTTCGTTTTTTTAGTCTCCTTTTAGATGCAACATTCTAAGAAATAAAATTATGAATTAATAGTAGCTAATATTTACATATGGCTGGTAAGGTTTGCTGAACATTTCCATAACTCATCTCGGTTGATCCTCATAATTATCCTGTGATTTCTGTCATATATTTTAATACCCAATTTACAGATGAGGAAATTGAGGCCTAGAAAAGTTCAGTAACTTATTTGCTCTCTAATAAGTCTATGAGACAGGATTCTATATCAGAACTTCCTGCTCCAAACCCCACTGCTCTTGCATTAGGTCACCCCTCCAGCTTCTCATAGTTGAGTATCTTAACTCATTTCACTCTTTAAAAAAAAAAAAAATCACAGCAGGTTTTTTAAAGAAATGCAATTTGTTATTTGCAGCAAAAGCAATGTTAAAAAATACACACACAAATGCATCCCAATTAATAAAATAAAGAAAGCCAATGAACAATATGACAAATGACAAGAGGTCAACATTGTGGAAGGATGTCACAAATGGAAAAGTCCTATAACCACAACGAATTCATTGCTAGACCCAAAAGTAAAGACAAGCTTAAGGAATATTTAATATACTGAGCCACTGTCAAAAAAAAAAAAAAACTACTAAATGTAGATTCATTTCCTGTTGCTCCAAAGCAAAGACACCAAAAAGCTGGAGAAAGAAAAACTACTTCCAGTTTTGACCAGGTAAGACTCACAGAGCACATCTGAATTATCACAGATTGGTAATTAGTGAGCTCCAAATTACACAGTCTACTTTTTAATTGAATTCATTTAAATGCAACAAATATTTAAGAGCTCTGGACTTGGAGCCAGAAGAGCTGGAGCCAGTCTCCTACTTGCTGGCTTTGGGAGGGAGGATGAGTCACTTTCACCCTTTCCTTTTGTCTGTCTGTCCCTCCTCTCTCCCTCCTTCCCTTTCCATTCCTTTTCTTTCTTCCCTTCCCCCCCTCTTCTCTGTCTCCTCATTTGAAAAATGGGGCTAATGATACCTATCAGGTTCTTGTTAGGAAAGTATTCTATAAACTTTTGATATAGATATAATCACATGATATTTTCACAATCATCAGTGTCTGGCACAGAGAAGGTACTTACTTAATAAAATAGCTGTTAATTGATTGATTGATTAGTTCCTAAGCAACTTTTACATGTAAAGTGGGTACATGAGAATATAAGAAAATTGAAAGCGTCCTCAGTCCTCAAGGAACTCCCCAGTCTAGTCAGAAGGCAAGATGTGGATAGAAGGGCCAATAAATCTGGAACAACAAAGGCAGCTCTGGGTTCTAAGGTTTTTATCAGCATTACAAAAGTGATATGGAAGGGGGAAAAAAAAAAAAAAAGAGGGCTGAAATTCGAATCAGGTGAGAATCATGGTCCCATCACTTCCTTGGGGGAGGGGGTGGTCCACCTGATTTCTAAGGCCATTTCCAGCTCTCCCCCCTTTATCAAAGGCTTCCTCTAACTCTGCCAGTCTAAAGTCTAAGGTCCCTTCCAGCTTTAACATTCTAGGGTCTAACATCCCACTCATCTCTGCTCTGCCATGCTCTGAGGTCCCACCTAGCTCAACCACCAGGAATCCACAACCTACACTGAGGTACAGCTAAAAAAAACCCCAAATAACAATCATGAAGAACTTTTAATTGCTAGGACCTATTTCTGACTCAAGTGCTCTCTGTATCTATTTACTCTTTTTATCCTAATTCATTCACCCACATGAGATAAATCCATCAGAAAAATCCAAGTGTAAACCATCTCTCGCAAGAGTCCCATCTCTCACTGGCCAGGTCCCAGAGCAAAGAATGGACCATGGGACTTAAGAGGCAGTGGTATTCCCCTGCTGAAGAGCTGCTCGTGAGGCAATCGATCCATCAGCCCTAAAGCCCTGCCTGTCCATGTGTCTCCCCATCTGCGATCTCTTACTCAACTCCCCAATCCATCCGGCCTGTTCATTTTTCTAACACCAAGATCCACATTACTTCCCTGCCCTAAAGTGTTCTATAGCACCTCACTAGCCCTAACTAGGCATTCTGCCTAGTCACTAACACTAGCCAATTTAGTCTGGCCTCTGCCCTTTTCCTGCATAGGTCCCCCCAGGGATACCCTTACCTTCTTCTATCATCTGAGTAAGTCCCACCCTTCAGGATTCATGATTCCCTTCCTCCAGAAACCCATCCCTGACCACTCCAGTTCACAATGCTCCCTCTTCCTCCTCTGAACTACAAAGCTTAATGAGAAGGCATAGTGTGGACAACCTCAACTTCAAAATAAAAAACTCCAGATCCAAGTCCCAGTTTTTGCTAATCACTAACCTGGTGACCTTAAGCAAATAGCTTCCCTTCTTTAGGTCTCAGTCTCCTCATCTGTAAAATGAAAAAGTTAGTCTGGGTGATGGCTAAGACTCCCTTCTAGCTCTGACCTTGGGATGAGGGGACATTGAGATGGGGGGGAGCCCCCATGCAGCCTGCCTACCAGACCTGCCTCTTCTTGTTCACTGTGACCCACAGATAGCAACTGCCATCTTGACTACCCTGAAATGTGGAGGAGACATAGTGATTCTAATGGGAAGAACACTGACCTCATTAAAGTGTAAGCTCCATGGGGCTGCACCCCCATCACTTAGCCCCATGACTGGCAATACTTTCTAAATGTTACCTGGCAGACTAGCCAGGCCTAGTAGAGCAGCCCAGTGCTGGACTACCTGGCCAAGTGTCCTGAAGGAAGTCACCTCCTTGTGCTCTGCACCTGGGTTTGCTCATCAGCAGAATGGAATGGATGCATTGACCTCCTAGCTCACAAAACCACTGAAGAATGCCCTCTGAAAACCCAACAATTCTATAGAAAGTCCTTTCTACTCATCCCTTAGAAAAGCCTTCCTAAAGATGACCCTGGTTAAGCTGTTATCAGTCTTTCCCTCCCTGTTCAGTAGGAATGAGCAGGTTTGGGGAAGGGATGCCGGGCAGCAGGGAAAAGGCCCAGATATGGAAGAGAAGGATGAAAAGGTCACAAGACTGACTCTGGCTTCCCCACATGCCACATTAATCTCTGTCCATGCCCGGGCCTCTCAACAGCCGCTCCCTGGCTTGTCCCATACATCTCCAGCACACAGCTGGTCGGCTTCTGACTCAGGGGGTCCCTTGGCCTCCAACCCTTGTCCCGAGCCCCGGGCAGCAGCTGTCAGGGGCCACAAAGGAAGATGCCAGCTGACCTGGCAGAGAACACTCCACAACCGCACCCAGGCCGCTGGGAAGAGAGGCTGAGCTTGGCAAAGGGAAGGGACAAGAGGGGTGTCTAGGTTTTAGACCCCGAGTTCAGCAGGAAACTCCTAGAGGTGGAAGGGCCCTAACCCAATTCCTCCCTAGCCTCACACAAGTTGCAGCATAACTCCAAGGTCTATATGGGTTGAGAGCTGAGTCAAGGTATCCTGAACCAAAAAGTCTTAGGATAGACAAAATTCCATCCAAAACACTGGAGCCCAGAAAAGCCAAAGTTCAAAGGGGGATAAAAATCAAAGATTATCCTATTCCAGCTTCTTCGTTTTCTTACAAATGGGGACACCAATGCCTGGAGAAGCTAAGTGACCTGGTCACAGTCACACAGGTGGCAAGTATCAAAGATGGAATTTGACCCCATGAATTAATTGTACTAACCCCAGGGAGGCCAGAACATGGTCTTGGATGTTCAAAGGCTCCTATCCTAATGGGGGTGACAATCTGGAGAGAACCAGCCAGCTACAAAGTATATGCCGAGTAGATGGGGAAAAGGCAGAGCCCAGACTGCAAGCCCTGTCCTCTCTGGCCTCAGTTTCCTTCCTGGTAAAATGGGAGGGTTGGGTTAGCTAGTTCTTTCCTCTAAGGTCCCTTCTGGCTCAGATGTGGAGGGGTTTCAGGTCTATTGAGGAAAGAAGCTTCATGGGAGATGCCAAAGTGCTGCCCCCCGAGGCTGAGGGACCAGGAGGCTTTAGAGGAAAAACCCCTCGAGATAGCATCCACATTGCCAGCTAATAAAGCAAATGTCGGTGCCTTGCCATGAGAGACACATCCTCCAGATCGGTGCAAATGCTTCAAGCAGGAAACAAAGACCTCTGGAAGGACCCAGCTGTGATATCACAAGTAGGCTCTTAATGCCTTTACACCATGGCAAGCCGCCGGCTGAAAGCAGGGCTTGCAGCACACTTTGGGAGCTTGGAAAGACAAGCATCAGCAGTCTGGAGGCCCGGTGAATTGGGCTGGGGTCCCGGCTTCCTCTGGCCTCAGGTGATCCCTGGGACAAACAGAAGGGAGGAGGGAGAAGATTCCAAGTCAGGGAAAACCTGGGTTCAAATCCTGCCTGAAAAACATAACCTTGACTTATCTGTCAAATGAGTGGATTTTATTAGACAAGGGCTTCTCAACTTCTCTTTTTACTACTTATATCTCAAGTTCATAGCAGACATTTAATAAATGCAATTGGATCGATGGAGGTGGTAGTGGTGGTGATGTTCAGTTGTTTGAGTCTTATCCAACTCTTCGTTGGGGTTTTCTTGGCAAAGACACTGAAGACAGCCTGGAGAGAACCAGCCAGCTACAAAGTATATGCACAGTAAATGGGAAGAAGGCAGCTTAATTTCTAGATAAGGAAACTGAGGCAAACAGTGTTAAGTGACTTGCTCAGGGTCACACAGCTAGTAAGGATCTTGAAGCTGGATTTGAATTTGGTTGTCCTTTGGAAAGGTTGGCTGGAATTTACCTGGGGTCCAAGAAGCCTAATCTGTGACTAGATTTGGGGGATGATTCATAAAGATGTATAGTGGAAAATACGACGCCTTTATTCTTACTAACCTCTAACTGAAATTGGGCACTTCCTCCAATTATTTAAAAATTTGATTTTGAGAAGGCTTCCTCCCCCGCCCCCCCAGCTCTGGAGGAGTCTGAGACATGCACAAAAAAAAATGAAGAGGGTTAGCTAGGTGGCGCAGTGGATAGAGCACCAGCCCTGGAGTCAGGAGTACCTGATTTCAAATCCGGCCTCAGACATTTAATAATTTCCTAGCTGTGTGGCCTTGGGCAAGCCACTTAATCCCACTGTCTTGCAAAAAAAGAAAAAAAAATGAAGAAACCTTGGACCTGATGGTCTATAAGGTTCCTTCCCATTCCAAACTTACAATCATAAAATAATCCATGCTGAAAAACCCTTTGGAAGATTTAAGGTACTCTTTGTTTTGAACCACCATCTGTGATGTCACCAGCTTAAGGGGCTCCCCTATCACTGAAGATCTACTGTAATTTAGAGTCTTTTAAGAGCTGCTGTCTGGGACAGGAAGGGAAAGATTTGAGCTTAAGGTTCAATTCGTATGGAGGATTTGAACCCAGGTCTTCCTGAGTCTGAGTCAAATTCCAACATCACCGTCACCACCACCACACCAATCCTCTGACTTCATCCAGAGTTTGACCATCAGAGCCACTCAAGGAGCATTCAGTCCTGTGCTCCTTGTATTCCAGAGACCATCTAGAGGGAAGGGATCCTGTTTCCTAAACTGGGCTGGGAGGTCCTCCAGGGCAAGGGTAGAGCTTGCCGATTCGGCAGCAATTCAAGAAGTAAGCAGGGTACCAAGGAGATGGTTACTGATTTCAGAAATCCAAAAGTGGGGCAATCTCGGTACTCCAAGGGCTTAGAGCTTACTGGAGAGGTACAATACATGCTCAGAGAAGTAACTATCAAACAAAAAAGTTTAGTGGGGGGAAAGTCCTAACAGTCCAGAAGCAACTGGATTTTGGTAATATGGGGGGACATTTACACCAGACAATTTTTAAGTTTAATCAGAATTATTTTTTTAAACTCCAACTACATGTAAAAATTATTTAAACATTCATTTTTCTAAGTGTTAAGTTCTACATTCTCTCCCTCCTTCCCTCTTTCCCCTCCCCACTCCTGAAAATGGTAAGCAATATGATATAGCAATCACATAAAACAGATTTCCATACTAGTCACTTTGTGGAAGAAAACCTGATAATCAGTATTATTAACATTTTCTCCATCATTTCCTTAAATCTAAGTTATCCAAAAAACAGTAAATGAAGCCTTGATTTATGACATTTCCCAGGAGTAAATGCTCACACTGAAAACTTAACAAGTAGAGAACAATTAGAGTTGGTGGGTTAGCTCCAGCAGCCACCCCCCCCCCAGTCAGAAAGACTTCATTTGACAAGAGAGACCCAGAGAGGGAAATCAAATGGCCAAGACACCAGTACACTGAGCTATCACCAGAGATGAACTCTCTTCACCCCACTGCTCAGCTTGTCCAGGAGTCTTACAAATCAATGTCCATCTTTATTTAAACCTCTCTCCCTACATAGCCTGGATGCTTCTTGTGGGCAAGGATAAGCCTTCATCTCTGAGGCTCACCTAGCTGTGACACTAAACAGTTGGAGGACCTGGACAAGTCACAAGCTGCCTCGGTCTTCATTTCCTCATTTGTCAAAAGAAGATGATAAAAGTCACAATCCTTGATCCCTGAGAGAGTTGACAGGAAATGGTTCTATAGGCATTAAATCATATGAGTGGGAATTACTTTTTTGTAACTTCCCTAGTGCTTTGATCACAAAAAGTATACCAAATTTAAACAGAAAAATTGGGGAAAAACTAACAAATATATAAAAATATCATAAATATAAAAAGAACAATACACATATTCTTGTACAATACTTTCCCCAATATAATAGTCAAAGAAAAGGAATGGACAATTTATTTTTTTTAAAAAAAGAACAGAAATTATGCACCAATTAGAAAAAAATCACCCTCCCTAGTAATCAAAAAGATATAGATTAAAACAAATTTCAGACACTATCTCATGCCCACTAAACTGACCAGAAAATTTAAAGAATAAAATAGAATTGGGGACGACATAGATCCTCAAAACATTGATGAAAGAGCTTCAAATGAGCAAAAACACTTTAAGAGATGATAATGGTGTGGTTTTTTTTTTAGCCGAATAATCTCATTATCAGGGATTATTCCTAAATAATATTTTCAAAAGAGGGCAAAGTTTTCCATTCAAAGATTTTTCTAGGAGCATTACTTGTCACCTATGAAAATACAGAAACACTCTAAATGTCCCACAATTCAGGAAGACAGAACAAAATATCAGCATATCTATGGGACAGGGTGCTAAGACAGGGTCCAATATGAGAAATACAAAAAAACTCAGAAGAATTCAACTGATAGAATGTGAGCAAAGAAAGAGGGAATAGAAGATAAATAAATTGTTCTTCTGGCTCCAAGTAGTTTATTTGATCTGGCCTTGAGATTTCATGAATGTATGTTACTCCCAGTATGGACACTCCCTTGAATCCAAATACAGATTCATCAAATAACTTCATATTTTCAAGAGCTTCCAGGAGACACTTAGAGATTAAATGACTTGCCCATAATAGGTATGAAATGCAAGGCTCAAATCCAGATCTTTCTAAATCCACTCCCATTTCCTGATTCTGTCCATTCTAAGTTCTCACTTGGAAGTTAGAAAAATAGATACACAAAGACAGGATCAAATGACAAAGATGATGAAAGGGAACATAAAGGAAGAGGAAAATAAGTATATGGTTATCAATGGGTAAAATATTCCTTTAAAAATTTAAGTTGTAAATTCAAGCTTAATTTGCTTTTGTTGTTCTTGAAAGAAATTTTGCAAAATTGTCTTTTCTAATTTAAGTTTAATGTTGTGATTAAATTTAATATTTTTTTCAAAAAAGATATTGCTGCTAAGAAAGGACTGTAAGGATCAGAGATGCAAAGCTTTAAAGTCTAGAAGATGCCCTGCTATGATCTCCTCCTTTTACAAGGGACCAAGTGAAGATGTAGGGAGGTCTAGGTGGTGCCATAATTTACAGTGAGCTGGCCTCAGATACCTCCAAGCGGTGTGATTCTAGGCAAGTCACTTCACCTCAGTTTCCTCATCTGTAAAATGAGGGTAATAACAACAACTACCTCCCAGGATTATGATGAGGATCAATTGAGATGAGATCACAGTGGTTAATCCCGAGGAAGCATTATATAAAAGCTAGCTATTAGTATCATCATTGATGATGACGATGATGATGGTGGTGGTGGTGGTGGTGTGACTCTCTCAAGATCAGAGGCAGAGGGGCGGCTAGGTGGCATAGTGGATAAAGCACCAGCCCTGGAGTCGGGAGTACCTGGGTTCAGATCCGGCCTCAGACACTTAATAATCACCTAGCTGTGGCCTTGGGCAAGCCACTTAACCCTATTGCCTTGCAAAGCAACAACACCAACAACAACAAAAGATCAGAGGCAGATCCAAAACCTACAAGCTGGGACTCTGGCAGCTTGGTGACTCTGTGGATAGAGCACTAGGCCTTCGATCAGAAAGATCTGAATTCAAATTCAGCCTCAGACACTTACTAGCTGTGTAACCTGGGCAAGTCATTTCATCTCTGTTTGCCTTAAGCCACTGGAGAAGGAAACAGCAAACCACTCTGATATCTTTGCCAAGAAAATCCACCAGACAGTACTGGCATGTCATGGTCCATGAGGTCACGGAGAGTCAGACACAACTGAACAACCACAATCTGTGCTTTTAAAAGGAAAGCAGGGGAGAAGAGCAGAAGAAAGAAGACCAAGCTCCTACCAATGCATCAGCCTCCCTTAAGGATGGACTGTGGCTCCTATCCCAATTACCAGCTCACGTTCCTGTCCTAAAACCAAAATGCAGCCCATGATGCTTTTCCTGCGGCCCGGGTCTAAAGGGAGTCACTTCTCCCTGGAGATGTGGTTGATTCTGTTAGAGGAAGAAGCAGTTTATTTTCAGTTGCCTTTTCTGGCCCTGACCCCTGGCCCATTTCTACAAAGATCCTCAGGACAAGAAGCAGTTCTCTCTAGTATCCCATTTCCCCCCTAAGGTGATCCAGGAGCATGAGTCTGGGGGCCTGAGGAGGGAAAGTCCCCTGTTCACAGTCAAACTCAGTCACAGAACCAAGAGCCTGCCTGGGCTACTCTCACATGAGAAGGTGACATTAAAAAAAAATGTTTTCCAAGCAAGGTTTGCAACAACTGTCTCTTTTATTTACCCACCAAGATGAGAACTGAGTTCAGAGTTCTGTTTTCCTCGAGAAGAGTGGGCTGGGTGTTACCAAGCTACTGATAAAAGTAGCTGTCACATCCTCCACCAGAGGCAGCTGCATTTCCGGGGAGACGGTCGGTATTCCTTTCAAAGCGGGCCCGTGCACTTTTCAAAGGACGCCCCGGCTGGTATTTTCCCACTAGGTGCCCAGAGGAGGGGGAGGACTGAGAAATTCCCGGGAGAGAAGCCCTGAAGAAAGAATCTCAAAATCTATCTCAAGTGGGTGGCTCTGTAGACCCTCCCCCCATCCACAGCAAAGACAGAGAGTTTCATAGCTGTCAGATAAAAGTGGGGTGGCACAGGGAGGGCAATGGGATGGATCTAGGAAGGTATGCATTCAGCCTACTAGATGGCTATCCCTGGGCAAGTCATGCATAAGCTATGGAGCCAGGTCTTATTCCATCTCTTTGGGTTCTGGTTTCTTCCTCTATAAAATGGGGGTAAATAAGTGGTACCATGGATAGAGTGCCAGATCTAGAGTCAGGAAGGAAGATTCATCTTGCTGAATTCAAATTTGGTCTCAGATACTTATTAGTTGGGTGACCATGGTCAAGTTATTTAACCCTCTGAGTCTCAATTTTTTCCTCTGTAAAATGACCTGGAGAAGGATACGGCAAACCACTTCAGTATCTCTTCCAAGAAGACCCCAAATGAGGCCATAAAAAATGACTAAACAACAACAACAAAATGAGGGGTCCCTAAGTGACTTCAGTGACATCTAAGGTCACTGACAGCTCTAAATCCCACCAAAGAGAGACTAACAGGAAATGTTAAATGGGACAGGAAAATACCCTCACCCACCATGAAGGGACAGATGCTAACTCAAAAGCTCAGACACGATCTTTTCATATGTGCAGACAATTTCTAGCACCCAAGAAAAATCCTAATCAATTGCCAAGATGTGAGAGGACCAGGGACATTCAGTGTCTTTTCCAAAAAGACCTATAGTATGGGGAGACAGATGAGGAAGGGGCAAAGAGCAGAGGCACAGAAATAATTCCATGTTCAAGTCTCTACTATTAATTCAAAAAAAATTCAACATTAGTAAAATATACTCTCTACTTTCAGAGAAAGAATTGAAGTGAGTGAAGATTGAAGCATTTGTTTTCATTCTTTATTTTTCTTGCCTTTTTTGTGCAATATGGCTAATATGAAAATGTTCTAAATTATTTCAAATGTATAATTGATATGTTGCTTGCCTTCTCAGTGGGTGAAGAGAGAGATAAGTTGGAATGCAAATTTTTTTAAAAGAATGTTAAAGATAGATAAAAAATATATTTATTTTGAAGAAAGAATAATAATGATTTACATTTATACATACCAGACATATGCTAAGTGCTCCTCACAATAACCCTGTTTGTTTTTATTCCCATTTTACAGATAAGGAAACTGAGGCAGATAGTGGTTACATGAGTGTCTGAGACCACATTTGAAGTCAGCTCTTCCTGACTTCAGGCCCAGGACTCTGTCTACTACAAAACACCTCCACCATGAGCAACATATTGTTAATTGCTGGGGCTATGGAGAAGAAAAATGATCCCCTGACCAACTATTGTCACCCAGCCCCAATTATTAGGTCTTTCTAAGGCAGATTATGAAAGGTTTTCAATGACCTGCTCCATCTAACCCCTTCCCTGTTTGTGTTCCCATCCTCCTCAATTTTCCTTGTACTTATATGTGTCTATGAAGTGACACTCCAATGTAGTGAAAGATCCCTGAGGTCAGGGATTGTTTCACTGTTGACTCTGCGACCTCAGGATCTTATACCAGGTAGGTGCTTATGAATGCTCATCATCAATGGATGATATAGAAGCAGCAAATTCATACCCAAGGAAATGAGATATGGCACCCAAAGTTGTCTCTGGAAATTTAAGATACAAATGAGCTGGCAGAGTCAGGACCAGCTACACAGAAGTGATGGGCTAGAAGGGAAAATCCAGCAGCAGCCTAGCCCAGGGGAAAGAGAACCAACTCGGAATCCTGGGACCCGAGTTCAAATACCACTCGGCTTCCCCTGTGACAAGGATGAAGATGACCTTAAAGATCCCATACAGCTCCTGAGCTACAACATGATGCAGCATCAATTAGGTCAAGGAGAGGGAGGGTCCTGTTTAATCTCAATTCCTTTATATACACTATTCACTTGGCAAAGAGAATCACAGAAGACTAGGGACTTAGATCACAGAATATTGGGTGGAATGATGCTTAGAGCAGAGAATGTGTATAGGACAGGTCCTAGAGCAAAGAATGTCCAATTTCAAAGGGATCTCAGAACAGAGAATGTCCAAGCTGGACAGATCTTTAGAACATAAAACTTCCATGCCAGATCTTGGCACAAAGAAACAATCTTAAAGTCAAAGGGAATCTCGGGGAGTCAAAAATCCCTTCCACAACATCCCTGACTCCTGATGACAAGGAGTTCTCTACCCCCTGAAACAGCCCATTCCACTTTTTGGGTAGTCCTAACTTTTAAAATGTCCATTCTTATTGGCCCATTAAACCAACACCTCTCTCTTTGTACTTTCCAAGTAGAATAAGTGTTCCTTCTAGATGGTAACTCCAGGGCTTGTAATATAGAAAGTTTAGAGCTTCAGAAAGGGCTCCACTAAAAGGAGAAGAGATTTGGAGGAAGATGGAACTGAAAAATCGCTGACTTGAGTCAACTCAAGACACCAACTACCCACTGGTATTGTGCAGTGGGTAGAACACTGGCCCTGGCGTTCAAATCCAGCCTCAGACACTCAGCACTTACTAGCTGTGTGACCTTGGGCAAGTCACCCAACTCTGACTGCCTCTCATCCAGGGCCACCTCTGGGTCATCCTGATCCATATCTGACCCCTGAACCCACATAGCTCAGGAGGAGAAAGTGAGGCTGGTGACTTAGCACAGCATCCCTCACTCAAACCCAGTTCACGTGCTTGTCATGGCATCACCTTACTGATGTCATGGTCTTCGTCCATAACAAAGGACAAGCAATAACAGTTCTACATGTGAAGTCCCTGGTTGAAGCTGCCTTGGGGAATGCAAAGAGGAATAACATTGAGTCTCTTCCTTCACAGTCCAGTGGAGGGCAAGAGAGAGAAAGAGAACCCTCCCCCCAAAAAAGAACATGTATTAGTAATAACAGATCACAGATGTTCAGTGTTAAAGGAGGAGAGGAGATAAGAAACACTGGGATCAGCCTTCTAGTAGGGAGTTGGAAGAGGCAGAGAATGAAGGAGGAAGTAGGATTTGAGCAACCAAGAGATCATTTTATTGCATTTAGGGATGGGCAACACAAACTTCATCCATTTCTTCCTCTCCCACAAGCTTCAGTGTTGGGGGCGGGGGGAAATCTGCACTTTCATATAAGGTCTTTGGGAAACCATCTGTCATCCTCTTTGCCCCCATGCAGAAGGATGCCTGTGTAGGCTTCCTCTGAGGAGACAGGACCAGAGATTTAGAGCTGGAATGGATCTCAGAGATCATCATTCCACACAAACATTTTATAGTAGGGAGAAACTGAGGGTAGAAAACCTGAGTGACTTCTCCAGGGTCATACAGATCAGAAATGTCTAAGGCAGCTATGAATTCAGGCCTTCCGAGACATTGGGCTATGTCCTATTCACTGTGACATATTTCCTAAACATCTTTCATTGGCAGATACTGACTTGAACTGAATCCAGATCTCTGGATGTCTTTAAATTTGGTCCATCTTCCAGGGATGGAAAACAAATCTATAAGCATACTCTCTACATGCTGGAAAGTCATTTCCTAAGCCTATACTTAAAAAGTGACTAAAACCGTCAAAGGGGAAAGTTTGCCTTACTCTTAAGCCTTGGGCTCATGGCCAAGAATTTAAGTCCTACAAGGAGAGGCACCTTGCCATTAGCTCCACAGAAACCTGGATGGGAGAAGCTTGACCCTGGAGAAGAGGTGCAAAAACTCACTTTCCTTCCTTCTCTGCACAGGTCAGGGAGAGGGGGTGTATAGTATTCCAATTGTCTGGGTTAAATTGAAATGATTTTTTTTTTTGCTCTCTTTTTTCTTCTTTGTTACAAGGGGTGGCTCCTTGGAGAGGGGAAGAGACAGACTTGGAAATGAAGGAGATGTAAAAATAAAAAATAATCAATGTTTTAAAATTTTAAAGGAACATGCAAAAAAAAGAAAAAGTTAACAGTCTAGTAGAAAGACAAACATACTAGCATAAGAGAGATTCAGGAGACTGAGGTTATCATCCATACACAGCACAGCTTTGCCCAGTCAAAGGGGCAAAAATCCCCAATCTCTCTATAACAGGAATCGGTTGGAGTGGATCATGATACCAAAGACCCCTTAAATAGAGTCTTTCATTCATCTAACCTAATCAAAAAAGAAAAGAAAAGAAAGAAAGAAAATTCATTCTTCAGGCTAAGTAGAATAGGAAAAAATCCTGAATCTGAGGTCAAAGATCTGGGTTCAAGTCCTGGCCCCATTTTTCTGGAGTTCAGTTCCCCAATCTATAATATAAGCAAATTGCTTCTAGAATTCTAGCAATGAGGCTGGAACATATCTTAGAGAAAAATCAATCAACCAATAAACACATATTAAATTCCTGCTATGTGCTACAAAGGGCCTATCTTCAAGGAGTTTGTGGTCTATTAGAAATCTAATGCAACACTTGTTAGGGGAAGGGGGGGAACGGACTGAGGCAAAACAAGGTTAAGGGATTTGCCCAAGGTCATAAGGCTACAACTCAAATCTTTCTGACTTTAGGCCCATCCACTGGGCCAGTATGCCCCATAGAAGTTAAGTAACTTGCCCAAGATAAAGAATGGCAAATCCATATCCTTGGACTCCAAGTTCAAACTATTTCCACTACATCAAGATTCTCTTTCTCTGTCTGTCTGTGCCTCTGTTTCTCATCTATCTGTCTGTCTGTCTGATCTCTCTCTCTCTCTCTCTCTCTCTCTCTCTCTCTCTCTCTCTCACACACACACACACACACACACACATAAAATTCTACCTCACACCAGTTTTCAATATCTTGGATTAGATGGCTCTCACTTGTTCCCATCTCCCCATTAAGTTTCTCCGTTCCTGGTTCAAGAGCTTTTTTAAAAAATTTCTTAGAAGGCTGAGGAGCAATTTGACGCAGGAAAAGCAATTAGCAGCTTCCTCTTGGCAGTAATTGGATAATTTAAAAGCCGATTTCCATGAGGGGTTGCCCAATCCTAAGCGCCTCACACCTGTGTAGGAAGCCGAGGGTAAAGGAGGAGAGTTGACAAAAGCTACAGGGATGTTCATCTTTCCTGTCCAACTCCATCGGGAAAAGAGAAAGAGCATAAAATGGAGGGAGCCGATGCCCACACCCCTGCCAGTCAGGGAGGGTCAGGCAGCTAGGAACAGCAAGAGGGGGGACCCCAAAAGGCCACAAGGACCCAGCAGGTCCAGCCATCCCATCCAGGAGGGAAGGCAGTCTCTTCTGTCAGGCAGCTGGAAAAAAGACTTGGCATTGAAAAACTGGCCACTACTCTTTTCCTTTCCCTGCCTTTCCAGTTGTGCCAGGGGACAGTGGGAGGGGATTTATGCATTTTCTGAAGAACTCTGTGACTTTGGACTTGAAAGCGAAAGAAAAAGGAACAAAAAAATTCACCAGGGATCAAAAAACATAATCACATAGCTACCACATAGCACGTTAGCATTGGAAGGGGGCTCTGGGACCAACTAATCCAAAGCCCTGGCTTTACACAGGAGGAAACTGAGACTCAGGGAAGGACAGGGACATATGCAAGGTTACACAGGTGGTAGAACTGAAAGGAGAATCCAGGTCTTCCTGATTCCTGAGTCACAGGACTTCATAGACCATAAAATTAAAAATGGTGGAGGAGTGTCAATATGTTTTGCCATCCAGGGCTGGGAAAGGCACACTCTTGAAATCAAGATGGCTCAGGATGGCCAAAGGGTGTGGAAAACAGTGATAATTAAAGTTTTAATTACTGCAGCCAAATGACTACTATAATTACATCTCTCCCTGCTATGTATGTCCTATTAAGAAGCAAGCACAGTACCTTCATTTTGTTTTACTATCCTTCATAATTAGGCATAGGAAGGAAAGGGGATGCCCAGCTATGGGGATGACTCTATTCTCTTTGCTGGAATGACCGTGACCTCACTGTCTGCCACCAAGAAGGCCACAGATCAGAGAAGAGAAAAGGGAAGACCTGAGAGAGTTTTAGAATAGAGGAGATAAGAGCCTTAGAACCCAAAATGTCAGAGTTGGGAAGGGTCTTAGAAGAGAAAAAGTCAGAGCTGAATATAACCTTGAAACACAATGTCAGAGCTGGGAAGGACCTTAGAATTCAAAGTGTCAGAGTTGGGAAGGGTCTTAGAACTCAAAATATGAGAGTTTGGAGGGATCTTAGAACATGGAATGTCCAAGCTAAAAGAGCCTAAGAAGAGAGGAGGAGAGGCCTTAGAACATGAAATGCTAGAGATGGGAAGGGTCTTAGAATGTTAGAGATACTGTAGCCCTTAGCACAAAAAAATGTTAGATGAGAAGAGAACTTAAAATGTAGAATATCTGAATGGGGAGGAAACTTTAGAAAAGAGCATGTCTGTCCAAAATGAAAGAGACCTTAGAATACAGACTATCAATGCTAGGAGGGATCAAGCTTACAAAAAATTATATATAGCTAGAAGTTATCTTAAAAAATAAGATATTGAAACCTAAGAGTTGAAACTAAACTTAGAACTGAAAATGTCAGAACTGGATCCAGTAAGAATTTGCAGTCACTTGACTACAATCTTGCTCTTTGAAAGATGAGATAAGACCCTTTCCAGGTCTGACATTCCCTGTTCTAAGGTCCCTTCCAACTCTCACCTCCTCTGTTCAAAGGCTCTTCCATCTCTGATATTACATGTTCTAAGACAGCTTCCAATTCTGGCATTTTGAGTTCTAAATCTGGAGGCCAATAAAGTAAAATGATAGGCTCAAGATAGGGCCATTTTGTTGCTTCTCATTGATGCAATAGATGAAGAGTCCAGCTTGAAGTCAAGGAGACCCAAGTTCAAATTCTACCTCACACCCTTACTAGCTGTGTGGTCCTGGGCATGTCACTTAAGGCTATATGCCCTAGTTTTCCTCATCTGTAAAGTGGAGTTATGAGGTTGTTATGAGGAATCATAATTATTTTAAAGTGCTTAGCAAAGTACCTGCATTTTAGATTATTATTGCCATCATTGTTATTATTATTATTGCCATCATCATCATAATTCCAAACTGTAGTCAAATTTGATGTACTAAACATGTACTATTTGTAACACATTGGACTAGGCACCTAAGAAGGGACAAAAGATCATTCAGCCCTCAAAAGAAGCTTATAACCCAGTGAGCAAGAGGGAGGAGGAGGGAATCTCTCCTTAGTCCCCTCCCCGCACACTCCCTAAGAAGGACAAGTACAATACATACATTAACACACAACAGTGAGAACCTGCCAAACTGCATAAGGGAAATCAGACAAGGCTGTCTGAGACAGGACAGCAAAGAGAGATGAGGGAAGACTTCATGGAAGAAGACCTTTGAAAACCATCCAACTTCATCCAAGGACAAGAGCCCAAATCACTTTCTTTCATTAAAACAATCCAAACCCATTCTCCTTACTTTCACAGAGCAGAGAGGCTAAGAAGTCTTTCCTTTCACTGTACCTATGTAGAAGTAAGGTACAAGTCCAGGAACTAATCAAAAACAGGAGAGACACACACACACACACACACACACACACACACACACAAACAGATAGACACCCCTTTCTCCTTGAAAGAACTTTGTATAAAATAAAATATGTTAAATGCCATTAGGTAAGCTCAGGATTTCAAAATCACAATCCTTTATTTAAAAAAAAAAGTATTTAAATGCCAAATTGCCCATGACCCACATTAGGGATTGTGAAAAGGGCATTTACGATATAAAGCTTATTACTTTCAGATTCAATCTGGTGAGACTGAGGTCTCTTCCAGCTCTAAACCTATGATCTTATGAGCACTGAGCTAGCATGCAAAAAACCTGGGCCCCAGTCCAAGCTCCAGTTACTAACTTTCTGGGTAACCTTGGACAAGTCATTTTCCTTCTCCGGGCTGTGATCCTCAACTGTAAAATGAGGGGGTTGGACTAATAATGTACTTAGGTCTCTTTCAGCTCTGAAATGCTTTAGGTCTAAGATTCAATTAATTAGGAAGGAGGGTGGGGCAGGAGTGGAGATTGGAAGCCAAAGGCTGGGCTGAAGAGTTTGCCAAGTCAAACTACCCTTCACATCAGTTAAAAAAAAAAAAAAAAGAAAGAAAGAAAGACTTCAAGGGCCTGGTTAAAACACCTGGCCCATTTTCCAGCAGCTTCCAACTGTTCAGAAGGGCCCATTACATATGAACTAGTCCTGCTCATTTACAAATCATCCTTCTCTTTTCAGTACACCAGTCCCCTAGTTGATTCCTACCAGACCACACTTGGTTAAACCTCTTTTGAGTTACAAGAAAAGTAAAAAACTGCAGATCTTTACAAATAGTCCTCAACTCTCCCCATCTATCCTCAGCCAACAACAGCCTAGAATAAGTTAGTTTTACTGCAGGCAGAGCTCCCCTAATGTTATTAACTGCCACCATAAAACCTGACCTTGGGGAGAACACCTGTACCCACAAAGAATGCAATTCCTTAAGAACATAGCAGAACAAGGGAGCCTGGATCACAGAACTGAGCTTAGATGCCTTCAACACCTTCACTTTTCAGGGGAGGGGATGGAAAGGAAGTGACCTGTCCAAGATCTCCTGGGGAACATAACTACAGTTCCAGATTCATTGACTGCTAGAGTTGAGGTTCTTAACCCTTTCTGTGTCATGGAGTCCCTTTGGCAGTCTGGTAATGACAAGAGATTCCACAGAATGACATTTTTAAATGCAAAAAAGGAAGGTATGGTATAAGGCTATGATTATAATATTACAACATAATACAAAAGTAACTAATCATACTGAAAAGCAGTTATAGAATATTAAAGTATCATCCCCATTCCCTGGACTATAATATATATATATATGTATATATACATATATATATACATACATATATATATATATACATATCTGTCTTCCCAGCAAAAAAAAAAAAAAACAAATTTAAAGAGGAGAAAATTTTGGTTGTTCTGGTGTAATACCACATAAGAGGGCATAACACCCTGGGCCTGGGACTCAAGAGAATGAGATCAAACCCAACTCAAGATACTTATTAGGCATGACCCCAGGGAAGTCATTAAACTCCTTTAGGCCTCCATTTCCTCAACATAAGAAGATTGAACTAGATATTTTGAAATTTCCTTCTGGAAACAATTTGAAATTGCTCAAAGATCTATAAATCTACGTACTCTTTGACTCAGCAATACCACTACTAGGTCTGGATTCCAAAGACATCAAAAAAAAAAAAAAAGGAAGAGGACTTGAAGAGGACTTCTATGTGCATAGCAGCTATTTTTGTGGAGGCAAAGAACTAGAAATTGTGGGGATGCTCATCAACTGGGGAATGGCTGAACATGTTGTGGTAAATGAATGTAACAGAATACTATTAGGCTATAAGAAATGATGAGCACGAAATGGGAGCTTTCAGAAAACCTAGAAAAACTTGTATCAACTGATGCAAAGTGAAATGAAGCAGAACCAGAAAACTATTATCCACAGTAACAACACTGTACAGTAATAACTGTGAATGACTTAGCTATTCCCAGCAATACAATAATCCCAAACAATTCCAAAGGACTCATGATGAAAAATGCTATCCACCTCCAGAAAAAGAACTGATGGATTCTGAGTGCTGACTGAATTGCATTTTTTTTCCGCTTTCTTTATTTTTCTTGATTTTCTTCCAACATAGCTAATGTGGAATATGTTTTGCATGATTTCACATGTATAATTGATATCATATTGCCTGCCTTCTCAATGGGTGGGGGAGGGACTGGAGGAAGGAAGAGAATTTGGAACTCAAATTTTTTTAAAACAAATGTTTAAAATAGATAAATAATATTTTTAAAGGCAAAAGCTCCTTCTAGCTCTGAATCTACTTTTGTATAATTTATAAGTCACTTCTATCCTCTGGAACTTAGTCCCCCAAATCTTTAAAAGACAAGGTTAGAATAAAGATGAAACATATCATACCCATTCCTGACAAAGAGTAATAGAACCAAAATGTTGAATAAGACATATATTCGTGGGTGGGGGGTATGTTGAGCTGAACTATAAATTTATTGTGAGGGTTTTATTTATTTTTTTATTGCTCAATGGAAAGCAAGAGGGAGATATAATAAATGCTAATAAAAATATATATGCATATATGTATGCTTTATGTATATACATAAACATTTTAAATGAAATGGTTGTGTTGGCTTAAGTCTTAGTTCTGATACTCATTAGCTCTTCCAACATAGGCAAGTAGAACCCAAACAGCCCACAACAAAACTTATGTTGTTTGAGGACAGGATCAATTGAAGTTTTCCAGGCTCTTTGTCCTTAATGAAATGTCCTTAGCAGCTCTTTGTCCTTAATGAACAGATCCAGAAAAAAGTAGGCAGGGCTGGACAATATTGAGAGCTGGGCTCTGACACCTCAGCTCCATTCAAAGATAACAGGCTAAACACAAGAGACCAATATATGAATGATGGTTTTCAAATACTTAGGTCAATGGCTGAGAGTATTTCAGGAGCAGAAGGCAAAGATGGTCTAAGATTTAGAGGTGGAAAAGGCCTTAGAAGTCAGAGTTCAATATTCACACTTTAAAGATGAGGAAGCTGAGGCCCAAGAGGAGTTCAGGTTCACAGAACTAGTAAATATCAAATCCCTGAATTTGAATCCGGATCTAATACCTAATTCTTTATTCCACTTACTTTTAAGTTTTAAATAAAAAAGAACAGGTCAGCAATCCAACTAGCTCACTAAAGTGTGCCTAAAAGTCTATACAATATTCTGCACTCATTGTCCTATTTCCCACCTCCTCCCATCTCTGGAAAGTAGGGAAAGGAACTCTCTCCTCTTCAAGAGAAAGAAACTGAAGGTCTAAAAGAGAAATGATGGCAGAAGAGAGAAGATAATCCAAGACCCCTTGATTCTTGTCCAGGCTAGACCTCCTCACTGTAAACAGAGCACCTTCCCAGGTATGACCCTATCTGATCCTTGCCACAACCTTAATAGGGTAAGAATCATCACCACCATTTTCAAAGGTGGAAATCTAAGTATCATAGAGATTCAGCTGCTCAACCAAGGTAAGGGTAGAGGAACCAAGAGAGCCGAGCACAGCCTTAAAATCTTTTGGGCACCTTCAACATCTTTCTATCCAAGACACCAAGTAGTCTTTCCAAACCAGAATTCAAGGGGAGAGTGGTTCTCAGTTCCTGAGAACTGGATTTTGAGGGACATCAGGGTTAAGCCAAACACTTGTGGAAAGTATTTCTAAATCTATGAAGCTGTTCTGCTGGACTCACAGACCCAGTGTTCAGAGTCCAGGGTATTGCATGTTTTCCTTTGCCAGCCGATGATCTGATATGGCCTTTGGATCCTTATCATGAACATTTTCCTGAACAAGAAGGAAGATGTTTAAATGTATGATGTTTGGGCTGGATAAGTAGTTGAGCTTAGAAAAAAAATTGAAGAGGCTGAATTAGAGAATTGAACACAAAACAGAATGCCATATCCCGGAGATATCTTAGAATCCATAACATCGTAACAAAAAATACCAATGCCAGGAGGAGGAGACTTTGGAACGGAGAATGTCAGAACAGACCTTACTCTGGATCAGACAGTACAGGCTTCTTTGGTAGTACTTACTTCCTGCTTACTCTAATGGCTTTAAAAGATAAAATACATAGTGTTACAAAATTATCAAAAAAAAATTTAAGTTCACAGACTCCATGTTAAGGATCTCTGATCTATTCTAGGGCCTTCCATTTACAGAGTGGGAAAATGAGTCTGAGAAAGGGAAAATTGATGGAAGAAATGAGACTTAAAACCATATCTCCAGAACCTCAAATCACAGCTTTCAATAAACTATTATTATCTTTTTTAGAGTCCTTCCTTAATTGTCATTATGAATCTGTGAAATAAAATTACTTTATAAAATAAAATAAAATAAAAATACTAGTCACTTTATAATTAATAATAATAAATTTCTAATGCAAAATAGTTTTCTGACTTTCATAAAAGCTCAACACAGAAACAAAAATTTTGGATACTGAGGTTCCATGAGTCCTAGCTAATAAATATTTCCTGAAATAAGGAATAAGCCCATCTAATGAAGAATGGCCAAACAAATTGTGGTCATCATACCTTAAGAAAGAATAATAAAGAATTCAGAGAAGCATGGGAAGATTGATATGAATAGATACAAAGGGAAATTAAGGAGGAAGCAAATATATATATATATATATATATATGCATATATATAAGCAATGCTTCCAATCATATAAGCAGAAATAAGAAAACAATGAGACTGTTTATAATCAATTAACAGACGTTTGTTAATTAAGATGTAATGTTTAAACTTGACCCTGGAGAAGAGGGGCCACCTCTTCTTTTGTGCCAAGGTAGGGGGATGCTGGTACAGAAAACTGCTGACGCCATCAGAAAAGAGACTCATGTGATGATTGGATTTGGTTCCTTTTATGCCCTTTTCTAGTCTTTGTTACCAGGAATGCTCACTGAATAGGGGGAGGGGTGAAATATATGTGGAAATAAAGATAATGTAAAAACAAAAGATCTCAAAAATGTATTGTTGATAAAAAGATTGTGCAAGGTAGGGTTTGTACTGATTGAGAAGAGCCTCTATGGGTATGCTGCCTATATGGAAGAGAAGGAAGGCTGGAGTACAAAGGTTAGGATTCAGATTCCCCCACTAACTTCTGGTAAGACCTTGGTCAAAATAAACTACCTCTCTGGTCCTCATTGATAAAAGAGAATTCAGGTAATGCCATATGCAGTTTCAGGCCTAATGTCAAGAAGATCCATCTCCCAGAGTTCAAATCCTGCCTCAGACAACTACTAGCTATGTGACCCTGGACTTAACTCTAGTGTGCCTCAGTTTCCTCATATATAAGATGAACTGGAGAAGGAAACAGCAAATCACTCTAGTATCTCTGCCAAGAAAACCTAAAAAGGGAGTCACAAAGAATCAAATATGGCTGAATTGATTGAAAAATTAAAAATGGAAATCAAAGACTATCAAGCTAGAAGGGGCAGGAGAAGCCATCTGGTCTAGGAAATGACCCCCTGAACAATAATAATCCCCACTAATACATCCTTGAGTAGGGGTCAATTTAAAGCCCTCCAGTGAAGAATAACCCACCAGAAGTCAGGAATCAGTGCCAGGTGGATCTGTTGGTTCTGTCTTTTCCCTCCCCATCTGTTCCTACCTCATCAGTGAGGCCCTTGAAAATTGGGGTGTCCTTGTCCCTTCCTTGCTCCTCCATGCTTAGGCTTATTGGATGCTCTCCATGAGGATAATAAGTACAAGGATATATTGGGAAAAGATTCTAATATCTCTCAACAATTCCAGACTCATTGTAAGAAATATTGATATTTAATATTTGTTTATTTACTACATAGCAATAAAATCACTTGAAACAAAAAATGGAGGAAGGGGAGAAAATGAAGCCACTCAACTACTAAAAGTTCTATTCATCACACCAAGGTTAAACTACCTCTTTGCAACTTCACTCATTGTTTAGTTCAGTATCATGGGCACAAACAGCCAAACCAACCCCTTCTCCATGTAACAACCTTCAGTATCTATGACTATCACACACTGCAACACTCCTCCAAGTCTCTTCTTCTCTGGGAAATCAGGCTTGGTTTCTTCCATCTATCTTCATATGGATCCTTATTACAATCTCTCATTGTTCTCATTACCCTCCCATGGGTACTCTCTGATGTGGCTCCTTTCTACAACAAGGTTGCTGGTATTGAATAAGATAAAGGAGGCCACAGGACTGTCACTTCCCTAAGTACTGTGTCAAGTCAGGTAGACATGGGTTCAACTTCTGTCAAAGATAGTAGCTAGCTATGCAATTCTGGGTGATTCACTTAACCTCTTAGTTTCCTCATCTGTAAAAACAGTTTAGATTCGATGGTCTCTAAGATCCCTTATAGCTCTAAGTGGATGGTCTAGGAATAAGATCCCACTAAGATTTTTTTCAGATGACACTGTTGATGTTTATCAAGATTTCAATCCACTAAAAGCCCCAGCTCTTTTTTTCAGGTAATCTACTTTCTAAACACATTTCTTCATCTTTATCCTTGTAAAATTAATTCCTATTAAATTTATTCCAATTTCATCTTATTCAGTTCAGCCCAATGTTCTAGCCTCTTGCCACCTTTTAAGATTCTAATGCATTTATTAGTGATTCCTCCTACTTTTCTTTCTCTCTGCCAATTCAGCATGTATTTCATATAGGTTTTAAAGAAATCATTGAAAAAAATGGCAAACAACATCAGAGTCAAGCAGGGATCCTCCCTGGGGCATTCCAAGAGAGAAGCTGACTGGGAGAAATCAATAACATCTCTTCTCCCCTCCCCCCCCCAGGTGCTTATCTGGATCCTTAGAATTATTAAGCGTATTGTTCCTGTGACTCCCATTTCAATACTCTGGACATTAAATTCCAGTATCTGTGTCTAATCATTTAACAAATTAAAAATTCTCACCATATTATCATCTAGTCAACATCTCTCCATCCTTTCTGCAAGCATAACATGAGAGATTTTGTCTAATACTTTGCTAAAATCTAGGTAAATCCTAGTGGCAGCCACTGAACTATGATCCTGCCAATCACACAGTGTATAGTTCACTGGTCCAGTAGTCAGGAAGACCTGAGTTCAAATCCAGTCTCAGACATTTCCTTATTTTGTGACCCTGGGCAAGTCACTTAAATTATTTGCCTCGGTTTCCTCATCTGTAAAATGAGAATAATAACAGTACCAACTTTATAGATCAAATGAGATAATATCTTTAATGTGGGCATTGTAGGTATTTATATAAACGTATATTTTTCCCCTCCCAAAAAAAAGAAGCTAAGAGGATAGTCTGGCATCATCTGCTCTGGATCAAGTGATACTAGCTGGCTCTTTATAATCACTGCTTCCCTTTTTAGCTGCTCACTAACCCTCCCTTTAAATTTCTAGAATTTTGTTAGGAATTAAAATAAAACTAACTTGTCTATAGGTTACAATTATAGCTGTACGACCTACCTCATAGGGATGTTATCAGAATCAAATGAGATTTTGTAAAGCCTTACAAAAGTAATGTCATGATTATAAATTATTATTATTAATTATTATTCAATCAGGTCAATAATCCATTGATTCAGGGTGCCCAATTTGTCTCTGTCATCCAGGGATTTTCAAACTTGTCCTTGCCCATTAATGGCAGGGAGGGGACATGGGGCCTGGAGTTGGAAAGATGCATCTTCCTGAGTTCAAATCTGGTCTCAGATACATAACTGTGTGACCTGGGCAAGTCACTTCACTTTATTTGCCTCAGTTACTTCTTCTGTAAAATGAGCTGGAAGAAGGAAATGGCAAACCACTCTATAACTCTGTCAAGAAAATAGCTCATGAGATCATAAAGAATCAGATGGCTGAAAAACAACAATATCAACCTTACTCTTCAGTTTCAGTCACTTGAATCAAGAAATTAAGCAATAGCTTCATATAGGAACAGATGAGCATTCAACTTGGAGCCTAAAAAATCTGAGTTCAAATCCCATCTCAGACACTTACTCGCAGTGGGACCTGGTCAAGTCACTTAACCTCTGCTTCAGTTTTCTCAACTATAAAAAAAAGGATTTGGATTAGATAACCTCTGGAAGGTCAGACAACCTTCTAACTCAAAACAAAATGGCTGCCAAAAAAAATTTTTTTTTTTAAAGGCAAAAGTTTCATATTTAGATTCCCTTGAATGTTGTTGATCTTGATCCCTAGGACGGCCACCACCCTGCCCAATGCTGTCCCTAAAAGAACATCTTCAAAGCAAAAGTATGTGGCCCCCTCCCTTAAATATTAATGAGCCTACAATTGCCACAGGAGGGAATTATTAAAAAACAATTTTGCAAAGGTATCCTTTTCAAATAATAATCTACTAAAAAGACCAAGTGTTAGGAATTAAATTCCCAGTCCCCTACCTCAAATAAATACCATCAGAATTTTAAATGAGATGTAACGGCTTCAGCAAGGTTAAAGCCGTTAATTCCTATGGAACATGGAATTGCTATACATCATAATCACCTCTCATATCCGGGCTATTATTTATAATTAGGCGGTATGCTTTTAAAAAACACATAAAGCCACCCACGCAATACTAGTGTTCCTGGATTATTGCTCCTAAAGGGGCTTTGGAAAGGAGGGTAAGGAAAATCCATGTGCCAAACAAATCCAGGTTAGAAGGGGAAGGAGCCAGAAGGCCCTAGAACAGAGGAAGGCCTGAGACTGGCTCCAATTCAAAAATCCTCTACTGTCACACTGACTCACCTTTAGAGAGGATTTTATAGCTTATTAAGCCCTTCTCTCATGAGAACCTTGTGAGGTGGGCTGTACCCATTTCACAGATGGGGAAATTGAGGTTTAAGAGTATTGACTTACCATGGCCATGCAGCTTAAGAATAAAAGCTGATTGACCAAGATGGCAGAGAGAAGACAGGCACTGTGCTAAAGAACAGAAGCTGATGGGGGCGGTTAGGTGGCACAGTGGATAGAGCACCGGCCCGGGAGTCAGGAGTACCTGAGTTCAAATCTGGCCTCAGACACTTAATAATTACCTAGCTGTGTGGCCTTGGGCAAGCCACTTAACCCCATTGCCTTGCAAAAAAAAAAAAAAAAGAATAGAAGCTGATGTCTCAACATTTTATTTCCTTCCAGTCAGAAAAGAAGGAAAAGATGACAGAATCATGAATAATAACATCACTGAATATCTGGGCTAAAGGGTCAGGAAAGAGCCGAGTTTGAATCCAGCCTCTAGTATCTGCTTACTACGGAGGTAGCCATGAGCATATCACTTAAACTCTCTCAGGCCCAGCTTCCTCAAATGCAAAATGGAAAAACAGCATTTGTAATACATAATTCAAAGGACCAGTGGGAGGATCAAATGAGATCATCTATGTAAAGCATTTTACAAACCTTAAAGTGATATATCCAGGGCATCCCAAAAGTCTTATTGCAGTTTTAAGCTATTAAAGCTGATATACACATAACTACTACCATGATTACGTTTATGACCTGGGCTAATTGAAGTTACCTAGACTCCAGGGTCTCAGCCCACCTCTCCAACAAACTCCAGACTTCAGACATGTTATTCAATCCACTCACTGATTCTTTCAGATCTGGACACTGTGCAGCTCCTGCAACAATCTGCTATTCTGGTCAGCTTTCAAACCCCTAAAGACAACTCCCTAAACCCCAAGGGGTTCTGCAGCTGAATGGCTATTCTCCTTGACCTGGTCCATAATACCCCCCCATCCAAGTTACAATCCCCTCCCTAGCATGGACCCAGGGCAATCTATGAAGTTCCCTCCATGGATTATGAGTTGAAATAAATGCCTGAATAAAAATTATCCAATATCCCTCCAGTCTCTTCCATATGATATCTACATAGCAGAATCAAACAAATCTTCTACCTCTAGCCACAAATCTTAGCAAATTTCCCTACTGGTATGCCTAAGATCTATAAACGAAACAATAACCATTCACTCAACCAACATCTAGACACTGGAAAAAGAAACAGTTCTTGTTCTTAAGAAAGTTGCATTCTACCAAGGTAAGCAAAATTACTTGAGCCTACAGTCCAATCTCTAGCCACATTTCAATTTCTTTAGAAATGTGTTCAAGATGGCAGATTTGGGGCTTGCCATGTCCAAAGTCTTCAAATTCTTGGACACAGAGTGCCTTAGAAGTCATGAAAATTGACAGTGACATATTAACAGGCAGAAAATGATCTGTTAATAAATAACAGGGAAATAATTTCCAAATCAACTATTTCTACATAGCCAAAATCAATACCAAACCAAAAGTAAACATAAAATGAAAAAATATACAGTGTGGAATTAGAACAATTTCAACCTGATCTATTTAAGTTACTGACTTAAATGGATGAAGAAAAGCTATGAGCACTGCTAGGACAAAACTGACTACAAGGTCAGAGAACTGGATTCTTTTGCAGAGAAATTAAGATTCCACAATTAGTTAATGATCCAAAAATAAGTAAATAAACTATTTCCTAAGAAAGCTTAACTGGTATAAAGCAATCACCACAAAGAAGAGTTCAAAGGAGACCAGAAACTTACTTTAGCCAGAAAAAAACATGATCTTAGGAAATAGAGATGTGGCTGTTGAAGGCAACATTGATTTTAAAATAGAATCAACTTGTTTACAAAGTTATATGTAATACAATGGCATCAAGTAATGAGCTGCATCCCCTCATAAAAATCAAAGAGCAACGAGGGAAAGGGAAGGAAGGGTGAAGGGACAACCAGAAAGCTTAACATCAGACCCACTTCAACCACATTATCCCAAAACCATTTATAGACAAAACCAGAAGAGCAACAAATAGACCAAAAAGGAAACAGATCTGTCAGCATTTCTGTAGCAAATTATGGTCTTCAATGTCAGTGAACTCTTACATTCAAACCCTAACATGAAGTCCTGCTCATCCCCTACAGCAGAAAGTTCAAAGGGAACTGAAGAATAAGAAGAAAGGAAAAGCAAATGGTCCAGAAACAAGCAATGTCTGTGCCGAAAGTAATATAATTTTTAAAACACTACAAAAGTTATAATATTTGCTGGGCTAGGGACAACTATAGGGACTAGACCTGTCATGGTGCTAGGATAAGGAATTCTTGAATAAGAGTTCTTCTTTTACCAATTCAGGAGGATACCTACTCTATATATACCTTATCATAGGAGCTCCAAGAATGACCTGCACTACTGAGAGAATGGCTTGAGCAGAGGTCAGTAGGTATCAGGGGATGGAACTTGAACCCAGATATCCTACCACTGAGGCCAGCTTCCTAGCCACTAGGTAAGGCTGCCTCACATTTATCCATTAGCATTTGACTGGACAGAATAAAATGTATCCTTAAATGTTCTCCAACTACAAGATTATCTCCCATGTATCTATTAAGGGTCTAAAGATGGACTGAGATAAAATACAAATAACTTTGTTCAATGATCTCATTATCTGTCTCAAAGGAGACATTCCAAGAGAAGGCAGGGACCCCCAAAGGTGCTAGCCCAGTCCACAGCCCATCTGAGAAAGGCTTCCTTATAAATAGTAAGTGAGATCCTGGCAATGCTATCTGCAAGTGACATTATGCTGACTGCATGAAGTCCTAAGAGTACCACAGAGTCTCTTTAATGAGATGTACAACCAATCAAAGGAGTTAAGACCAGCAATGCTTTTAAAGCAATTAGCTAGAGGAAGCTAGAAGCAGGTAGGTGGCACAATGCTGTTCATAAGAGTCGGGAAGACCTGAGTTCAAATCTGTCACTTAATAGCTGTGTGACCCAGGGCAAGTCACTTAACCAAAACCTGTTTCAATTTCGTCATCTATAAAAATGATAAGAATGGCACCTATCTCCCAGAACTCTCAGAAGGATAAAATCAAATAGATCCTTTAAGAACTATGTAAATACTAGCTGCTATTATTATTAATTCATGGGGCAGGTGGAAGGCGGGAGGATGGGGGCTGAGGGAGAAAGCAGTAGATAAAGAAGCCTATTTTACAGACTTGTTCATTCAATTGGATGGACAGCCCATTGAGTTATCTATCTGGGACAGAGCCAGCAAATGGAAAATGAGTTGGACCCTTAATTGAGTAGGAAGAAGAGACCAAGCTGGATTACATTAGGGAAACTGCAAAGTAATTTCAACAATCCCAAGGTGCTTTCCTGAAAGAAAAACCCATTTTTTTTTAATGACAGCATTATTCCAATGATGCTATCTATCTAGGTGGAGCAAATCACATAACACCAGAATCTCCAAAAAAAAAAAAATTGCTGGTGACCTAAAGGGTAATGGAGGGATTCATGGTGGGTGTAAATAGGTAACAGCATATAAGCAATGATGACTTTTAGAAGTGGAATAAATGGCATCATTCAGAGAAAATGCACAACTGGGAAAGGAGCTAGTCTATCACATAGCCACAGTGGTACCCAGAGGAAAGAATCCAATGCAGTGGGTAGATCCTTTATGAAGGATTTATGGGAGAGTAGGGACAAGAACCATGGATTTCAATCTACACTCTTAAAATGACAAAATTAACCAGCTATGATCACAGATCCTCTCCAATGACAAAGTGCAATTTTCAAAAGGATTCATTCACATGAGAAACTTTTATCAGCCACCATTTTGTTTCAAGACAGCAGACTACATAGGTAGAACTTTAGGAGCTTAACAAGTATGCTTAAAAAAACATAAAAAAAAGAAAAGAAAGACAATTTTGTCCCAAAAGAGAAACAAACCCCAGATGTCCAGCTGTTGAGCTGAAATAAGAGATCACACTTCTATTTCTATCCAGACTTCAGGGGTCCAGATCAAATTCTCAATAAACATTAATTGATGGTGAGCCATCAGGTGACCTTAAGTCCCAGAGCCATGTCTCCAGGCTCCCTGATGGGCAGGAGATCTAGAATTCCTGGGTTTTCTCATTCATTCACCAGGCTTCTCAATTCTCCAATACTTCACTTACTACAGCCAAGAAATTGTGGAAAGACCAGGAACCAACCAGAGGCAATAGCCATAAAGTGCATCTAGACCCTCAGATTGATTTTAAAACATTTTCTTCATTTCATAGAGAAACATGAAAAATCGAGTGATGCCAACAGGCCACGTAAAAACAAGTTCTTTTTAACACCCCTGGGCAAGGAAACTTAAATCATTGCTTATTGGAAGGAGAAGGGGGGTGTGGGGAGAGAGTGACCCAAATACTTCACTTTGCAGTCCTTGGGCAAATGGGAGCAGGGAGTGGAGAGGAAATCTGGGCTCAGGCAAAGTGACTGTGAGGTGGCAGGCTCCTGGCAGGCACGCTGGGTCAGGAGTCAGGAGATAGAGGAGCTGGCCTCAGCTCTGCCAATAACTCACTCCACTGGAGCAAGACACTTTGTTTCCCCGGTCCTCAGTTTCTTCATCTCTAAAATACAAGAGCTGGGACAGATGATCCCCTAAGGGCCCCTTCCAGCTCTAATATTCCAGAACTGCTTGCTGATTGACTGGCTGGATGACTTATTTTAAGATTTCTTCTATCTCTAATGTGTCTGTGTTCTTGGGGTCATAGATCAGAGCTAGAAGGGACCTGAGAGATTTAGTCCAATCCCCTCATTTTACAGATGAGAGAACTGAGGCCCCGAGAAAAAGGACTCACCAAACTGAACTCGAACCCAAGCCCTTTGTAACATTCTATATTTTTAAGTCTCATCATTCTGTAAAATACCATGTTCTAATATTCTATACCCTAAGGCTTTTTTTCTAGGGGTCTGATTCAGTAGTCAGCTCTGTCCTCCTGGCCTCCATGGGAACTGGGTCACAAAGACAGAGGACAGAGGCTGATGATGCCAAGAAGCCAGGACACCTGTCAGCCAAACCAAGGCCTCCAGCTCTCAGACCCATGGCTGGAAAAGACATTTTCTTATGTCTGGGCACCACCATCCCCCTCCTCACTCTTGACAGCAAAGCACTCTGGGTATGCTGCCAAGTCAATTTAAAACATCTGCAGAAAATGCCATATCCCAAGAGAGCCCTGAAACAGCCTGGGGAAATGGGACACACAAGACCTGGGATCTGTAGTCTTTAACTAAAGGTTCAGGGCTCAAGGGGAGAATTCATTTACAGGAAAGAAGCAGGGGAAAGGACAGGAGCTAAAAGGCGAACCTGAGTTCAAGTCCAGAGCCTAGCACTAATCCTCTCTAATGGTTCCTTGGCCACCTCTAGACATCCACAATATGGGGCTAACCCCTGTCCTGATTGCTTCAGGCCCATTGTAATAATACAAGGAGATCGTGTATGATGGGGCAGCATGGTGGGGTAAGGGAAGACGCTATCCTCAGAGGCCAGAGCACCTGGGCTCAATTCGTCCTACCTTGCTGCTAACTACCTGTGGTAGTTTCAGTTTCCTCATTTGTAAAATCTCAGAGGGCAGCTAAATGACACAGTATATAGAGTGCCAGACCTAAAGTGAGATTCATCTTCCTGAGTTCAAATCTGGCCTCAGAGAAAAATGATTAGGTGACCCTAGGCAAGTCACTTAACCCTGTTTGCCTCAGTTTTCTCATCTGTAAAAATAAGCTGGAGAAAGAAATGGCAAAACACTCTAGTATCTTTGCCAAGAAAACCACAAATGGGGTTACAGAGAATCCAATCTAACTGAACAATAAAAAAATATACCAAATGTAAGGGAAGTGTTCTGAAAACTTAAAAATCTTAACTGTGCCACTTCTGAGACACTCTGGGAATGAGTTCTAAACAGTCAATTTTCCAGAGAGTTAAGGGGTCCCCTTTTAGCTTGATAATTTTCTCCCTTTGCTAAACTCCTTTGTATAGAATTTTCCAAAATGACTCAAGACATATTTCCCTATTCTCCAAAGCAGAAGTTACCCAACATGATCTGACCCTTTTATAATGACTCAGGATCATTTTTATGACCACATGAGATCAAGGATCCCAGATTTAGATCTCAGAAAGGACCTAAGAAGTCATCTAACCCCAGTCAGCCACCCACTCCCCTCATTTTGAGGAGAGTTAAGATCACTAAATGACTTTTCCAAGGTTATATCAGTAGTAAGTAAATAGTAGAGAAAGAATTCAATTCTTGGTCTTCTGAATCCAAATCCAATGTTCTTTTTGCAGCCTCCTGTTGTTCTCCAGGCTAGCCTGAATTATTGGTCCCCATTCTGCTAAGAATGGACCCAGACTACTAAGAATCAGCCTTCTCCATGCCTTAGTCTTCATTTCTCCTCTCTTATTATTAGGTTGTCTCAATAGCACTTCTTCAGGCTATCAGTAAGTGAAACTACCCTGCATAGAGCCACCCCTCTGTCCTCCTCATTTATAATTTCTAATCTGCTGTGGGTTTCATAAAATATACAAGGGATGTCATTAGAACTTTATATAAAGCAAGAGTAAATAGTCTCTGAGTGAGAGCCTGGGAGACTCAGCTCTAGTCCTTGTGACTGATCTCAGCTGGCCTGAATTCCGAGGTTCTGGGTCTTTGGATTTGGATGCTATGCTATGTCAGCACTTCTCAGAGATTACACACTTAAAAATTATTGAGGAACACACACACACACACACACACACACACACAGAAACATCCAGAGCTTTTGTTTATGTTGGTTACATCTATTGATAGCTATTGTGTTAGAGATGAAAACATCTTAGTATTAATATGAAAATAGAGACCCTTGAAAGGATCTTGGAGATCCTTTCCTCCCCAGCAGCAGTCCTCAGATCACACTAAAAGAGAAACCAGAGGAAATCTGGTACAGGGAAAATGAGCCAAATTGGGTGTGGCAATGCCCGCCTGGAATCCCAGCTACTGGGGAGCCTAAGGCTGCCGATTCTCCAGAAATGGAATTCTGAGCCACAGCAGAATATGCCCAACAAGTGTCCATACTGAGTCTAGCATTAATCTAGTGAGTGGGTAGGAGGGGGGGAGGTGTCAATGAAAATAGGCCTGAACCTTCAGCATGGGTGAGAGTGGAAGACCATTTGGGTTTTTATTTTAAGGAGCTCTAAACTTGGGAGTCAGAAGAGCTAGGTTCTGCCTAACCATGATCTGACCTTGATAAACAAGTCTCTTTACTTCATTCACTTGGGACTTAGCTCCTTCATCTGTAAAATGGAGATAATATAAAACTTGCATCACCTACCTTATAAAGGTGCTATGAAAAAAATTAATACAAGTCTCTTGAAGTCATAGATACCTAGAGTCAAAGTGAAGCACAAAGATTCAACAGGACAACCCCTTTGTTTTACAGAAGAAGAAACTGAGGTTCATAGAGGTTAGCTGACTGTCATCACATCACAAAAGAGAGTCCCTGGGAAAGCTCAGGCACCTTGATTCTTAGCACTCCTGTCCTGAAGAACTGTTCTGGGGGAAGGGTTTAGTGCATCTCAATAATATAATAGCCCAAATTCAATCTAGTGAATAAAGATAAATCTCAAAGTATCAGATAACTGGGAGCTAACAGCCTTGGTATAGAGAGAACCACTATACCCCATTCTGGGTTCCCATTCTGGGTCTGCTTATTTCCTGATTGTGCATTTGTAGATGGGTCAATAACCGCATATTAGTGGACTTCAGTTTTCACACCTGTAAAATGGATTTCCCTTTGGCTCCAAGAAAATTCAACAGCTGAACAGTCTTGGGAGTTAAGCCACTGGTGATTAAAAAGAGAACTAGAGCCCAGCTAGGGTATCTTGGAGAGACCATGTGTAATGGGAACTAGAAACATCCCCAGGGAGGCCCAGAATGGGATGCTGAGAAAAAAGGCAACACCCGCCTTTCCCCAGATTCCCCAAAGGGAAGAAGAAGAGGCAAGGGGAAGATCAAGGAATCTTATGACTCTTACTCACTAGCAAGGCCCCAAAGCCATTGGGACTATGTTGGAACAAGTCTTATTTGAAGGGTTGTGGGAAAGGATTTCCAAGAGAAGAAAGGGCCCCTCCCAGGGAAGACTGGCCTTCAGCCTCCCTAACCCCCAAGGCCCATTCCTAGGGAGGAGGTGGGGCCTGGAGAGACAGGGCAGCCCAGAGAATGAATCAGTGAACTACAAAGAAAAACCCCAGAAAAGGATAGTGAGATGATAGATGACAGACAGACAGACATTCAGATGGAAATAGAAAGATAAGTAGATGGATAGCTGGCAACTGGAATGCTAGACCTAGAACCAGAAAGACCTGAGTTCAAATCTCACCTCGGACATTTACTAGATTTGTGACATTGGATCAGTCTCAACCTCTGTTTGTCTGCTTCAGTTTCCTTATTTGCAAATGGGAATGAAATAATCACACCTGCCAGGCCAGGGTTTTTGTGAGGATAAAATGAGATCATATGTGTAAAGCACTTTGCAAACCTTAAAATGCTAAATAAATAAAGCTATTGATGGAGATTGAGAAAAGAAATGACTTACCCAGGATCATATGGAACTTCTACCCCTAGAATGAGGTTCTCTATACTACACCACCCTTTCTTTACCCCTAAAGCTTTAAAAGGACACAGTTCCCCTCTTCCCCTTTTCATCCTCAAACCTGAGTAAATAAAGACACCCCATATTCTAATACTTTTACTACAACACAACCAAAACAAAAGGGAGCCTTCCTTGCCCTCTAAAACCATCCATTAAACACAAGTTCCTGCACAGCCTCAAGGAGCCAGCTACCAGTTCACTGTAGGGGGTGGAGGGGAAAGAAGTCCAACCCATTCATAGAGAAGTTTTGTTTTTGGTTTTGTTTTTTTCCAGACCAAATCCATTTCACTGGCATAAGCACTAATCGTTGAGGAAACTTCCTCTCTCTATGTAGGGTCAGCAATTGTTCTGCAACAGAGTGTGTCCCAAAGTCTTAACTTTTTGGTCTTAGAGTATTGTCTAAGTGAAGCAACTTGCCCAGGATCCCAGAGCTGGACATACCCACGGAGAATCAGAGATGGATGCTGAGCCAAGAGGCAACTGATCCCAGCCTGGTCCCCAAGTCCCAAAGAGATGAACATGATCAGGGTCTCATCCCTGGGACTTGCTAGAAAGTTCCTTCTTATGACCAAGAGGCTTCCTGACCTGGAAGGTCAGTTCTCCCCAGTTTTTATACTCTTTACACAAGATATGTGGAAAATATAAAGAGAGGGGCAAGGCAATCAGGTGAACTAGTAGGGAAACAGGAATGACTGGGGAAGAAGATGGCAGCTGACTGAACCCCACCCCACATATTGCCAAAAACATAACAGTCAGAAGGTTATCTGACCCTACAATGGCTAAATCCCAGCCCAACCCCACAACACCAGCTAGGATCCTCAATGGACAGTCCAATACTGAGCAGGTACCACTCTCACATCCCCGCCGCCAACAGTCAAATCTCAACCCAAGCCCCCAAAGACTTCTGGCTGGACAGCCCGATACTGAGTGGGTACCACTCTCACATCCACCTGCTCCCAACAGCCAAATCCCAGCCCAACCCCCAACACCAGCTAGGACCTTGATGGACAGCCCGATACTGACCCAACAGCGGAATCCCAACCCACCCCAACTCATCGCACTAGCTGTAAACGCAGGCCTGCCTGTCCCAGCGTGTCCCAGCCCCACCTCACCAACCAGCAGCCCCCCAGCAGGCCAGGCCGCCCCTCCCCCACCGCCCCGCGGTGCAGCTGAAATTGGCAGGTCTGAAATTAATTGACTCCAATTTTATACAACAACACACTGAGCCGGGCCCTGGCCCGAGGCCAGCCTGGCTCCCGGGGCTCCCCAGACACTTTTTAAACCCAAGGAAAAAAAAAGCCAGGAGAGAAAGGAAGGAAAGCAAGAAAGGCGGAGGGGGACCCTCCAACTGCACCACTTCCTCTCCAGACTCTCCCCCATTTCTTCCCTCCTGGTCAGCTCCCACATCCCCCCACCCCCAGTCCCCAGCAGGGGCCCTCCCTTTCTAGGCCATATTCCCAGGGCCGCGGGGGAGCTGGCCCACCGGCCTCCCATCCTGGGGGCAGGCCGGGCCGCCAGGTCACCATGGCAACGGAGGGCTCAGGGCTTCCAGGGCCAAGCTGGGGGTCTGAAGGAGAAAGGTGGAAAAAAAGGAAAGAAAACTGCATATTTCTACACTGGCTCTGACCCGAGGCCCCCTCTCCAAGACTCTGCCTGGGATCTCCCAGGGGCCAATGAAATCAGCAGCACACACCTGGGGTGCTGGGAGGGGGAACACTTAAAATCTAGGGGCCCTGCCATTGCAAAGTTTAAAGTTCGGGACAGCCCACATGGATGCCAAGAACAAGAAAAGATTGAAATCATACGGAACATGGGATGACCAATCACAGAACATTTAAGCTAGAACCCTTCTTAGAACATAGAACATCAGAAGTACCAGGGGTTATGAGCCTCCTAGGATGTTCTAGCACTGGGAGGGGCCTGGGAACATAGAATGTCAGATGGAAGCTTACAATACAGTGAGAAAGACTCTTACAACCCAAAATGTCAGGCCTAGAATAAAGAATGTCAGAGCTAGGAGAGGCCAGAGCTGGAATGTCAGGGGAAGGAATCTCAGTATGTGGAATGGGAAAGCTGAGGGGGGCCTCAGAGCAAGAACACTGGAGAGGGAGACGTCCCTAGAGAGAGTCAAACCCCATCTTCTTAATTTACAGATGGGAGACTGAGGCCCACAAAGGGAAGAGGGCCTGCCTCTGGTCTGGCATTAAAATGTAGGCCACAGTACCCTTGGGCCAGAGCTCTCAGAGCAAAACTTGCAGTTTAAAAGGACATAGAGGGGCGGCTAGGTGGCACAGTGGATAGAGCAATGGCCCTGGAGTCAGGAGGACCTGAGTTCAAGTCCAGCCTCAGACACTTAATAACTGTCTAGCTGTGTGGCCTTGGGCAAGCCAATTTACCCCATTGCCTTTCAAAAAAAACAAAAAAAGGACATGGAAAAGCCAGGACAAGGATATTCATGGAGAATTACTTGGTCCATGTTACAGACACAAGAGTCATCAGAATAAAGGGGAAACAGAGTCCCTTGGATCCAGTTAAGAAAGCTTAATCGAGAAGGGACTTGGATTGGGGGTAGTAGGAAGACACAGGGTGGGTGGGATCAGAATAGATCAAAAGGAGAGGGAAAGGAATTAAGAGAAAAAAGCCAAGAAACACAGAGGGACCTCAAGTGCTTCAGCTGTCTCAGGAGAGAAAAGACAGGGAAAGTTGGAAGACACCAAGCAAAAGTCAGGGGAGAGATCCTTGCTTATTTAACCTCTAGGTAAAATGAAACATCCTATCCAGGAAAGAAGTCATTGATGTTTGAGGTCGGTTTGTTTGTTTGTTTGAATATTAACACAAACCAAAATCTAGAGCAGGGTCTACAGAGTTTAGGTTGTTGCCAGAAGCAGAGCTGGGATTTTCCTAGGACACTCAAGAATTTCATCAAGAGCACTAGTTGGAGGCTCCATAGGAGCTTACGAAGAGGAATGTCGATTCCAAATCCTTGACTGTACAGAGACAGCAGCATTGGAAGGCCCCTCAACAGCAGCCAGGCTACCAGCAGAACTGAGGCAGCTCCATCCTCTCACTGGACTGGGAGCCCTATGACCATGGCTCAGTCACTTGGTCTCTCTGGGCCTCACTTGCAAAAGCAAGGAAGGGGATTGGACTAGATTAACTGTAAAATTCCTTCAAGGTCTAAGTCCAGGATCATCGATCAGAGCTAAGGCTTTTTATTTGAGCGGGGGCACAAGATTCAATTTAGTCAGAGACTTGGGGTCTAAGCTACATTTTCATTTTCTTCCTTCTTTGAAGGAACTTTTATTTCAAGTCTTCAAAGATTCCGCAAATTTCTCTCTTATTTTTTTTTGGGGGGGGGGGATTTGAGAAATAGCTGTGGCCTGAGCATTTCCTTTCCCAAAGGGAAGAGAACTACTCCTAAAAACAACTGTCACCCTCACATATAGACTTAACTAGAAGCCTTAAACATATTGGGGGCAGGGAAGGGGGGAAGGAAGGCAGTATAAATGAGGACTCGGTCAACAGCTTTTATTAAACACTTCTTATTGCAGTTATTGTAAACCTGAGAAGGTCTGGGTGATCTCCAGTGTAGCTTACAAGGCAATAACATCCCAGTCACTCCCAGTGTGGAGTTGAGCCAAGCCATCACTATTTCCCACTGAGTATTGAAGAGTTATCCCAGCATACAAGGGTGGAGGGGGAAGGATACTCCCCAATTTCTCCGGTGTGAAGTCCTGCCATTCAAAGCTCCCTCCATTCCCAACAACTTTCCCTGCACTGCTTCTCCTCAGCCCAGAATGCTCGTTCGCCAATTCCGGGTCCCCATCTGTCCTACCAGATCCAGCTCCTCCAGAAAACTTTCCCTAGTTCTTCCAGCCCACTTCCCTCTTCTAAATTCTCCTAAACTTTTGCACCAAGGGCCCAGGAATAATGATGAGTGTCCTGGATTACACGTAAGAGAGCCTTTGGCTCAAACCCTGCTTCTGCTGCTTCCAAGTTGAAGACACCTTGGGGGTCAGGCCCAAGAAAACTCTGACCAGTTTCCTTAACTGTGAAAGACTATCTAAGGCATCCATGTGACAGCTCTGACAGCAAGGATCACACTCTGCTTTGTGTTTTCCTCATCTAGGGCATGTCTGGCTAGTCCTTATTATTCGACTATAAACTCCTTGAAGGCAGGAACTCTCTAATTCATATCATAATGTCAAGAGAGCCTCTCACAGGTCTTTGTACACAACAGGGGCTTAATAAGGAATAAATGAATGAATGTTCTCCCTCCCTACCCCATTCTCTTTAAGTTGTTTCTAACATGAGATGTCATCCTTAAAATCCCCAGGACCACCCATAAATAATAATAAAGCTTCTCTCCTGAAAAAAAAATCCCCAGGACCTAGTACAGTGATTGATTCAGTAGAGGTCATCAATTTGGAAATTCCCTCCCAAAACACTGATCACAACCTATTATGTCCACCTATGTGTCCCTTGCCCATATACTATTAGGAGACCCAGGACAATCAGCACACAACAGAGGAGGAAAAGAAACAGCTTGTTTAAGTAGAGTGTTATTATTCTCTTCATTTTACAGTTAAGGAAACAGAGGCAGACAGAGTGACTTATCCAGTCACACAATTAGTAAGTGGCTGAGATCAGATCTGAATTCAGGTCTTCCTGACCAAAACCCTTGTACCACTTAGCTAGCTACAGAGGCTCTTAGGTAGGAGTAAGGATGGAAATAGAAAGCCGAGACAGAGGCACCTGAGGGGAAAAAGGAGGAGTTTGCTCTAATGCCCTATCTGAAATTTTCCTGTTTTAACTAATAATTCTTGCTGACTAACTATACTCTAAATCTCTGTTTTCCAGTCAGGCTGCCTCAGTCCAGTGACATCTCCCCATTGCCCAGCAAGGGACTTCACACCCAGCAATATAAAGCAAGGTTGAATGAATGTTCACTACACATGAACAGCATGAATGAGATGAATTTCACTTCTTACCTAAAACCTTAAGTAAAATGTGTACTGCTGTACGAATGAATGGGAGCCCTGCCAACTATCCCGACAGGCTCTACCACGAACCCCAGCAGTGAGGACTGATGAGGGGGAGCCCTTTGGAACAGAAACCTTTTTGATCTTAACCAATGAAAACAGTCACAGCCAAATGTATTGGTCTTGCCAAGTCTGGACATTCCTGTTATTTTCTATCTTCTGGGCTGTTTTTCAACATCTCTCTATGAGGTCATGGAGGTCAGCCTCTTCTTGGAGGTTAAGAAACTGAGGCCCATCAAGGTCAAGTGACTTCTCAAAGTCAGTCCTCCACAAGGTAGTTATTGAGAGAGAATTGCAGCTGCCCATGCCAGTGAACCAGGCTGGGCTTCAGGGGCACTGCAGGGGACTAAACGGAGTTAATGACTGTAAAATCAGACGAGCTCAGACTCTGATGCTGTGAACCTGAAACGTCCCTGGGAGGCTTTGGTCCTAAAAGTTTCTGAGTGAGGCAGGTGTATTTGCCAGTAATGTGACGCGTGGGTCCCTGCAGCCTCAGGTTAAGGCAGCAATTTAGCTGGGAAAGCCTGGTTTGGTTTCCAAAAGGGCATAGCCCCTAAACCGTGTTCTCCAAGTATACGCAGTATATGAAGGAGTCCCCCTTCCTGGAAAGGGTCCGGGATAGAAAAACTGACCAATTCTTCTTGGAATGTTCTAAGGAATGCCAAGCCAATGATGATTTCCCTCCTCACTGGAAAATATAGTAATAGTAACAATAATAACAAGGGGAAGAAAAAAGGAGAAGAAAAAGGAGAAAGAGAAGAAAGAAAAGAGGAAGAGGTTGAGGGGAAAATTGAATTATATAATGATATATATATGATTATATAATTATATAATGATATATATATATGATTATATAATTATATAATGAAAAAAGATATTATTATCATTATATAATTCATATTTCAACAGGGCTTTCTCATAACAACCTGATAAAGCAAATAATCATGCCATCCATATACAACCTCAACTACCCATCTCCAAAGACTTTCAGGTCTGCATAGTCCAGATACAGTGATGGTTTAAGGATGACAGCATTGAACTGGGAGGCAGGAAGGCTGAGCCTCCCCACAGTGTCCTTGACTAGCTGCGTGACCCTAAACAAGTCACTTCCTTTCTCTGAACAACAGATCTATTATCTGTCCAATGATCTCCATGGTTTCTTTATCAATTAATCAATCAGCATTGTTAAGTGCCTACTCTAGGGCAGACATTATGCTGTAGAGACACAAAAAGAGGCAGAAGTCAGCCCCAGCCCATGAGAAGCTCACAACCTAATGGAGAAGGCAATCAAATATGTAAAAACAAGCTAGACCTACAGGATAAATAGGAACTTATGAAGAGAGGAAAGGTGCTAGAAGTGGGGTGGGGAGAATGGGAAGGAATTCCTGTAAAAGATTTATGATAAGTTTTAACAATCTTTGTTCTAAGACCTCTTGAAGTTCTGGAATTCTTTAATCTAAGTTATTGCCAAACTGTGATATTCTATGTTCTAAGATGCTCCAAGTTCTGATATTCTAAAATTCTAACAGATTCACAGAATGAAATTACCCTGAGCATCATGAGGCCAGTTTTCCCAGAAACTGAAAATATTCCCAGGAGGGATTAAAGAGTAAGAAAGGAGAAAAGCACACAGCTACCCTGGGATAAGAATAGAAAACCAACCTAACCAACTCAGGAAAATAGCAGGAGTGGGAAATCAAAGTATAATAAAACCGGAAACCAACTACCTGGAACCCTCAATTAACCAGAATGTTTTCACTGTGCTTGAAGAGGTCAGTGACCAGTAAACAAGCTGAGATCTGGGATTCTGTCCAAAATAAACCCAGTTCCCAACATCTGTCCCAGGGTCAACAGATCATCGAGTCACTGACTGATTTTTCCTTTGACCAGTATTTCACTCTATAACCCCTTGTGGCAAAGGGAAAAAGTGGGGCCCTGAAGGATTATTCTGATAAAGGAAGACATAGATACTGATAGATAGAAATCAAGATACAGAGACATATAGATACAAATACTGATTGAGACAGATACAGATAGATAAAAAGATATACAGAGATACAGATAAAGATTGAGAAATGGAGCTACAGGGAGATGTAGAGATATATAGATTCAGATAACATCAGTGGTTCTAATACCCTCAGGATGAGGAAAGGACTCCAATGAAGCATTCTATGTGCTAAGCAGTTTGAATCTCCTTAGCTGACTAGCTTTGGGCACAAAACTCAACTGGAGAAAGCTACTGGGACAATGAAGTAGAGAGAAAGGAGCTGGGGAGGTAGGGAGAGGGGAAAAGGAGGCTGTTGGATCATAGGGTAGAGAATCCCTTACTTCTATATCCAGTTCTATACAAAACCTAAAATTCCACCATTAGAGAATCATTCTGAAGCCTCTCGAAACCTCTCTTTGGAAATGCAGGCACAATACCTCAGGCCCATTTAGACCTTTCGCTATTATCTCATCTGACCCTGACAAAAGCCCTGTGACAGTGAAAGAAGATGATAGCCCTCAAACTAATGGAACTCCCCCGATGCAGTAGAATAGAAGAGATCCTACAAGTATATAAATAACTGCGTCACAAAGTAGAAAAAAGTGACTAGAGTTGGGCAGGCACTGATGAAGCACCTACTATGAGAAAGGCTCTGTGATAAGCCCTGGCAGAACAAAAAAGGCCCAAAGTGAATCCCTGCTCTCAACTCAATGGAAGAGGAGGCAGGGGGAAAATAGACACCAAGTCAACTACTATTGGACAAACTGGATAAACTGGAAATAACCAATAGAAGGAAGGCGTCAGCACTGGTGAGCTTGGGAAAGGGGTGAAAGGTATAAGAAGACTGGAAAGGAAAGGGCCAGGTGATAGATTTATAAGCCAAAGAAAAGATTCTCTAGTTGATCCTAGAGGCAATAGGAAGCCCCTGAAATTGATTGGATGAGGAGGAGGAGGAGGGAATATGATTAAGGGGCAGAGAAACGAAGCTCTGTAGAAATAAAGATGATGGATCACTTCTGTCTGGGGAAATTAGAGAAGTCTTCAGGGAGGAGGAAAGCAGTGAGCTAGGCCTTAAAAGAGAGGTATGGTTTCCATGTGCAGAGATGGCATGAAAGGAATAGTGTAAGCAAAGTTAGAGGTAGAAAACTGAGGCTTATCCAAAGAATCCCAAGTCGTCTAGTTTGGTGAAATCTTAGGGGACATGAAGAGCAATCATGAGAGGAGGCTAGACAAGGAGACCCAAGATCAAACAACATACAAGGTTATGTGATTTATCGAGTCAACCCAAACTGACAAATATTTGAATGTCTTATTATAAGGCAAAATGGCCCAGTGGACTTGAGAGACATAAGCTAAGGCTCTGCTACTAATTAACTACAACCTTGAGCAAGTCACTTTCCCAAGGTGTACCTCAGCTTCCTCATAGAAAAAGTTGGGGTTTAGATTCACACAGAGAAGGGCTCCATAAAATTTCAGAGTAGAAGGACAATTTAAAAATAATCTTCTGCAGCTCTCCCTTATTCTTCCGAGAAGGAAACCAAGATTCCATGATGCCTTTAGGATGCTTGTGTATTGTGTTCGTTAACTCCAAGTAAGTGCAGAAAGTAATTCTAAGTAACTTCCAATTTTAAAGTTCTAGGTTCTGCAGGTAACCTGGGAAAGTTGCAGAAGTGCTGGGATTGAGGGACAGAAACTTAAACCCAAGATATTTATCAGATGTTGGAGTATGAAACAATGGAGTTCATTAAAAGGAGTGTGATCTCATACCACAAGAAGTCCTATGTTCAACTCTGGATTCTGACCCTAGGCAAACCTATGAGACTTTTCTGTAAAATGCTATATGATTAGACTAGATGCCACCCAAGGTCCTTTCAGGGTCTAATTCTATGGGCCCGAGGCCTTCAGGCAAGCTACAGTTCCCTATCATAAGAGTGTGATCAACCAATGTTAGCTTCTCAGTCTCCCAGGACTCCTGTCCCTCACACCGGCCTTAAAAGGGGGTTCTGTTTTCTTTCCACAGGCAGGTCACTCTGTCTCCAAGGTCTCTCCTCTCTCCCTTCCCCATCATGACTATGTCCTTGACTGTGAGGCCACCATGAAGAGCCCTTCTCCAATAAAGAATGTGGTCCCGTGACTACCTCAGGGTTAATACACAATAAATATGTATTATGACAAGCTTCCTAAGGGCATCTGATAACAAGGAGCCATTTTATTAACAAGAGGCATTTTTCATTTATCTGTCCCCTTTTAATCAAGCGCTCAAAGCACTTTACAGACATCCGAGCGCCCGATGTTATTAATAAATACTGTTTGTTGACAGTGATGGGATGCTTTTTAACTGATGGGCAAAGTGTGACACATTATAGGGGAATGAATAAGCCAAGTTCAAACTGGAGGCAGAACCAAAAGGAAACTCAAGAATCAAAATGACCCGGCCCTAAGCTAATATGCCCCCAGCTGGGGCCTGGGCCTCTCTCAGAAGTCCTATGATGGGTCTGGTGACAGAGGGATGTGAGGGAGCCAACCCAAGCTGTATACATCTGTGTCTCCCATGGTGCCTAAACCAAGGATGAATCCATTGGAGAAGGAAAGGGAATAAACATTTATACAGAGCCTACCATGGGACAGACACTATGCTAAGCCCTTTTTACAAATATTAGCTCAGTCTATCCTCACAATAAATTTGAGCTAAGTGAGCCTATTATGGAATAGTACAAATGGAGTAAATTAATGGAGTAACAAATGGAGGTTAGGTGATTTTTTTGCCCGGGATCACCTAGGTAATAACATCCGAGCCCGAATTTTAACTTGGGTCTATCCATTTCTCAACCAGCTGCCTCCCAATTGTGGAGCAAAGGGGGATGGAAGGAGCAAGTAACGATTTGTTGGAGGGAAACGAACCCTGAAACAGAATACTACATGTAATGATCTGGTGTGGCCCCCGAGAAGAGATGAGAAAACACACATCCCTCTTCAGGGACAACTAGGAGCATTTCACATGAAATATATACCAGCAGACTCCATGTAGACCCTGAATTGCTTTTTTTCTTCTTTCATTTTAAGTATTCATTACAGAGTATGACTTTCTGGGTAGGAGAGAGAAAGAAAAGAATTCAGAAATGCAGGTGATGTAAAAACAAAAGAGCAATAAGTTTTTTAAAATATTTTTGGGAGATTCACTGATTGAAGGGGAAGAAAGGGAAAAGAGAAAGGAATAAGGTATAATAGGGATAAAGACATAAAATAGAGAGAAGGCGAGAAGTATGTGATGACAAATGAATAGGAGAGTTGAGAGAAAAAGAGAACAAGCAAGATAAATCAGCACCAAAACAGGAGAGATCAAACACTGGAAGGGATCTGAAGTTACCTAATGACCAAAAAGAGAAACTGAGATCAAAAGATTAAGTAAACTGTCCAAGATTACACAAATATTAAGAAACAGAGCCAAAGAAGAGAGAGGGGAGAGGGGAGAGGGGAGAGGGGAGAGGGGAGAGGGAGAGAGGAGAGAGAGAGAGAGAGAGAGAGAGAGAGAGAGAGAGAGAGAGAGAGAAGACAGAAGCTATTTAGATGATAAAGTCTCTGTGACCACAGATGGAAAGAAGAGAGGGTGAGCTCCCTTCCCCTTCATTCCTAGCTAATATCATTCTTCTCAAAGAATAAAAAGAACCCATATTAACCCTTTAGATGCTGAGTGATCAAATGGCAGCATAGCCCATGCCCAGCTCCTGCTGCCAGTCTTTCCCAACTATGCTGATGAGAAAGAAAATACTATTCATCTCTGTGCGGATGCCAGGTGACCAGTGCTGGCATCCCATCCCTGCAAACCCCTAATTGAACCCTTGAGGAAGCAGCCAGATGGCATGCCATGGTCCATGCCAGGTGGCAGTGTCTGTCCTGGAGAGGCAGAAGAGGGGTCAGCATGTAGCAAGGCAGAATTCACCTTGGAGCTTTGGATTCACTCCCATAAATGGACATTTTTCTCAACTTCAGTCTAACTAAAACACAGATGGGGAGAGTTCAGGAAGAAGCATCTTTTTAGATCCAATTCAAGTCTGAGTCAACCCAGTTGTGTTTGCAGCTCACAGGTTGTCTTCAGGCAGGCTTCAAGAGGACATTCACATCTCCCAGTGCCTGGTGAAGCTTGGATTCAGGGCAGTCCTCTAGCTGCCTAGCGTAGCAGAACAACCAGCTCCTTGGGCTTCAATCACAGGGATTTCCAAGTAGAATCCTGGCTGGGTTACCCTAAGCACCTCACTTCCTCTCTCAGTATCTCAGTTTCCTTGTATACAAGTATAAAGTCCTAGACAAGGGATTCTAAAATCCCTAATCCCACAGGGATCTAATGGTATACTAACATATATAAGCAGAGCACTCAGTTTTTCTGAGAGCAGTGGAGACAAGTTAGCTCAGAGCCATCCTCACTCTCTAGCCCAATTTGGAATGCTATAGCATACCTCAGTTAGGAGTGAGCTGGGTGATGATCAAAGCAATCATACTCTGGTACAAAACAAAATTAACTAGCACACAAAGGGCTCAAAGCCATGTCAAAGACTAGATAAAAATAGGAAGGGAGAGAGGGAGGTAGATAGGGAGGGAAGGAAAGAAGGAAGGAAGAAAGAAGGGAGATAGGGAAGGGGGTAAGGGAGAGAGGGAGAAAGGAAAGGAGAGAAGGAGGGAGAGTCAAAAGGAAAGGAAGGAAGGGGAGGGGAAAAGGGAAGAAGGGAAAGGAGGGAGGGAGGGGAAGAGGAAAGGAAGGTAGGGAAGAAGGAAGGGAGAAAGGGAAGAAGGAAGGATCAGATACTGTCAAAAGTTGGAAAAAAATTCAGAAAGCAACAACTTCATTTCATAAAGGAAGAAATTTCTCTGAAAAGAAAAAGACCTTGATTTTCTTAGGTAACCCAAAGACCTAGACCATAGAAAGCAGGCAATCAATTGGCATATACTTATTAAGCACCTACTATATTAGCCAGGAACTGATACCTTGGCAAAACATACCTCTGAGCTTATTATCCCAGAGTGATCTGAAACACCCCCCCACTCCCCCCACCTCGACCCCAGGGTTCTAGCAATAGCCCATGGGAACAAGGAGAGACAGGGACGGGGAGGTCTGGGACCTCAGTTGTCCTAAGTCTGAAATAGGAAAGGAGGCTTTCAGCAGGTAGCCCAAGGTATGCAAAGTCACAGAGCCAAGGTAATACCAAATTACCTCATTAAATTTCATTACATTAAGCTAGTTTCATGAATTTAACATCATCCCTGGACTATTGTTTGTCTGAAAATTAAATTACAGCAACATTTGTTCTTCCAATGAGTTGTCAATTAGAAGCAAGGCCAGCGGAGGGCAGATCAACCCATGGGGAGGAGCTGAGGGGCAGGGGCAGGGGCAGCCCAGCTACCTCCGGCCCACCTTCTAGAGCTTCCAAAGGTGGGAGCCAGGGACCTCTGTTGCCGAGGCCTACCTGTGGGGACTGGGGCAGCTGGAGGGAGATGCCTGGAGAAATCAGCCATAGAATTTCCCACAAAGCAGTCAAATATTTAGCTTGTTCTCACAGGTCAAAAGGGAGTCATTTAAAAGGGAAAAATGAAGTGTTTTCACACATTTGATTGTAAGCAATCTGCTTGTCCTTATGGATTTGGGGCCAGCTCAACCATTCCTCAATGATACAAAAGGAAGACAGGTTTGAGGGGTGGTTTGGAGAAACCTTAGGAAAGCAAAATGAAATTCAATGAAATAAATATTTATTAAGTAGGAAGAAAAAGGGCAATTACATGACACCATTTGCCTCTAGAAAGTTTGAGTTTTCTCTAAGACTTTCAAGACTAATTCAAAAGTTTTTAATCTGGAGTTCATGAAATTATTTTTTAAAATATTTTGATAACTGTATTTCAGTCTAATTGGCTTCCTTTGTAATTCTATCTATTGTATTTTATGCTTTTAAAAATATAATTCTGCTAAGAGGCTCAGGGTTCACAGATTCCACCAGAGGGGTCCTCCATACCCTCCCCACAAAAAAGAACAAAAACTCCTGATCTAGTCCAACCAATTTACAGATGATACAACTGGGGTTCAGAGAAGGAGAACCCCCTGCCTATGTCATAGAGAGAGAAGGAATGACAAAGCTAAAATGATAGGATGAACACACTACCACATACTGCCTTAATGCATCCAATCCATCTTAAGTAAAGGCTTCTTGCTTTAAAAAGAACTGAGGGTGAGAGGAGAAAGAGCAGAAAGGAGAGAGGGAGATGGAAAGGAAAGGAGAAAGAGAGGGAAGAAAGGAGAAAAATGGAAGAGAGGGAAGGGGAAAGATTTGAACTTAGAGAAAGGGGAAGAGAAGGGGAAGGAGGAAAGATAAAGGAGGGAAGATGGGAAAAGAGAGGGAAGGAAGAAGAGGAGAGGAAGAGAAAGGGAACTTAAAAAAAGGAAGAAAGAATGAAAAAAAGAGGAGTAAGAACAAAAGGGGCAGAAGGAAGATAAAAGGAAAAGAACAAAACCCTTATCCAGAGACTTCCCTCATTTTTCCCTAAGGTTACAATAAGATGAAGAACAGTTTTCCCTAATCAATACCAGCCTACCAATTTGCATGCAGTGCATTTATTGCTGGCACTGTGAAGGCTCATCAGTCAAGCCAAGAAGACCTGAGCTGAAACCTGGGAAGGGGACAGGGTCAGGGAAGGCACAGGATGTGCTCCTTCCTGACCTCAAGGAAGCCCAGCCTCCTGGCCCTTGGCAGAGGTGGCCTCAAGGACTGGGTTTCTCTGAGAAAGGACAGAGAAGGGATGGAGAAGGTCCAAAGATGAACACGGTGTCTTGGAGAAGAAGGTCAAGAATCCCTTCTCTGGGGGCAACTAGGTGGCACAGTGGACAGAGCACCAGCCTTGGAGTCAGGAGTGTCTGGGTTCAAATCCGGTCTCAGACACTTAATAATTACCTAGCTGTGTGGCCTTGGGCAAGCCACTTAACCCCATTGCCTTGAAAAAATCTAAAAAAAAAAAAAAAAAAAGAATCCCTCCTCTGGGGGGCAGGGGCAAGGGCAGACAGGAGATACAGGGGGGTCAAAGTCATTCAGTTCTAGGAAGAACTTTCTGACTATCCCAAGTTCCAGCTGTAGAATGGGAGGGTTTTTTCAGGAAGTGTTTCATGAAGAGATCAGATGACTTACCATGCCCATGGTAGGGGGAGCTGAAAATCTTCCCTCTAGTTCAATTCAATTCAACAATTATTAAGCCCCTATGATATACACAGTCCTAAATCACAGGAATAAAGACAAAAATGTTCAACAGATTTAGCGAAGTCCAGACATAGTTCACTAGGGCAACACAACTTGCCCATTGATAAGGAATAACAAGATAACAATGAGAGAGCTAATAAGGGACAAATAAAGACAGGCTTTCTGTAGGAAATGGTATGTGAAGCTCTTGAGGCAGCCAAGAAGCCAAGGCCTGCATTCCAGGCCTGGAGAAACAACTGGGGCGAAGGGGCAAAGGTGCAGCGACAGAAGCCGGTTTGCCAAGTTCAGCCAACATCCAGCTGGCAACGCAGGGGCCAGAGATATCAGAGGGCAGGCTCGGGAGTGACAGGAAGTGAGTCTGGGATGACAGGTTGGAGCTAAGTTTTAAACACTAGGCTGAGGAATGGGCAATGGAGCCACTGAGGACTTCTCAGCAAGGGAATGGCATCCTCAGATATGTGCCTCAGGAAGATCATCTTGGCAGCTGGTGCTAAGCCCTTATTAGACCCTGTGGATGCAAATGCAAAGACTTAAACAAGTCCTACACAACTCACTTATTCTCCAACAGCAGAAAAAGAGGCAATATGTTCTATTGAAAGAAGAACGGGGCAGCTAGGTAGCAAAGTAGAAAGAGCACCGGTCCTGAAAGATCTGAGTTCAAATCTAGATTCAGACACTAAATAATTGCCTAGCTGTGTGACCTTGGGCAAGTCACTTAATTCCACTGCCGTGCCAAAAAAAAAAGAGGAGTACTGATCCAGACATGTGATGAGGCTAGATTGTATTGCCTTGGACAAGTCACTGCTCTTTCCGAACCCTGGTTTCTTCCTCTGGAAAAGGAATAAGAATTCTACCTAACCCAGATCATAAGACTTAGGGCTAGAAAACACCTCACAGATTCATTTGTCCAGGTCTTCATTTTACAGATGAGGAAACTGAGGTCTATAGAGTTGATTTGAACCCAGATCTCCAGGCTTCAAATCCACCCCAGGAAGTAAAGCTATCCTAGCCAAAGCTCTTCAAGAAACTGAAATGTGAGCTCCTTGTCCCCATTCTCCAATTACTACTGATATGGCCTGTGGGTTTATGTCACACTTTTGGCATCTAATAAATATAACCAAAGACCAGGTAAAAATAGAGATGCCTGGGCTCTTTTCCAGGTCCTGGAATTTTCTTCTACATGCCCCAACTTCCAGTTTCCTAACCCCCCCTCCCCCCCAGAGATGACTCCCTCCACCCACCAGCACATGCCTTGGGGCCAGAGGCCTGCTTGTGATCAATACAAGACAAGTCCAGATGGGTTAGGGAGGAGAAAAGGGGAAGGGGGGAGGTAGAGATGTGCCCCTGCTCCTAGAAGGGATTCTGGGAGCAGAGAACTTCATCCACCATCCCCCCTTCCTCTCCAGGCTGTCCCAGGCCTGACTAGCTCCCATGCTGGGAGGGAAGGAGGGAGGAGGGCCAGAGAACCTAGGGACCTCTCTCTCCTTAGGGAGAGGGAGCCTGACAGGCTGTGCAGCGGTCAGTCTCTGGGGCTGCCCATCAGAGAGAATCATTAAATGGAAGGGGGAGAGGCAGAATCCATAGCCCAGCCTGGGGGAGGGGGCCAGCAGACTCCTGGGGAAGAGAGAGGTTTACTGCCCAGCCCCCAGCCCTGTGGCCCAGCTCCCCTAGAGAGAGAACAATGTCTGGTGTATTGTTTCCAGGCCCAGTGAGGTCTAAGCAGGGAAAGACAGGACAAAAAACCAGCAGGCAACCATTCAGCAGCCCCCCCCACTTTGTCTCCGCCCTGTCCATAAGAGGGAAGGCAGCCCGCTCCCCAGCACTCCCTCCCCACTTCCCACCCCCACTCCAGGGAGCAGAGGTCCACCCCACCCTCCCAGAGCCAGATGGGGTTTGGGCTCTTTGGCTAGGCCCTGTCCGACAAAGCAGGGAGGGAAAGATGACCCAGGGAAAAGTAGGGAGAGGGAAGAGAGGAGTGAGGGGAGGAAAGGGAGAGGGAGGGGGAACCAGTTCTGCCAGCACAACAAAAGGGCCTTGTAGACCACAGACAGCTGGGGAGAGGTCCCCCTTGTCCGCCTGGGGCTCTTGGCTCCAAACGGGCCCAGAAGGAGGCAGGCACATGATGACCATATGAGAGTCCCTTGCTCCAGTCCTGGGGGAAGTGAAGGCCGAGAGCAACTGGCTGAGCCCCGGGGCTTTGTCCCCAGATCTCCATGAAGTCCTGAATAGGCCTGGTCTGCCCAGAGACCACGGAGGTAGAAGGGGAGGAGGCATCTGGATCACATATGCAAAGGTGTAGTGGGAGGGAATCAAGGTTGGAGTCTTGAAGCAGACAGAAGGATCTCAAAGAGGCACAAAGGTCTTTGTAGGCCCTCACCACAAGTAACAGGATTCCGAGTATTATTAGCAAAGAGCCCTGGATGGGAAGTCAGGAGACCTGGGAGGTAGACTAGGCTCCATCACCACCTTGCAGGGTGCTCGTGGGCAAATTCCTGGCCTCTCTGGAGCAAAGATTCCTGCTTGGGACAAACAAAGGGCCAGGAACAGATAGATGCTCTCTAAGAGTGCCAACATTCTCTAGGCTAGGTCTGCACTTTACCTTTGCTGCCAGGACCTGGGGGTTTGGGCATTCTCCTAACTATGGCTTAGGGACCTGAGGTCCCCAATTCACAATGAACATTTACAAACTGTGTGTGTGTGTGTGTGTGTGTGTGTGTGTGTGTGTGTGTGTGTGTGTGTTTTCTCAGACAGAGAGAAAGAATAATAGGGGGGAGAGAGGGGAAAAAAGAGAAAATATTTATCCACACCCAATGTGTTCCAAGCACTATAACTTCAGAGACAAAAGGGAAATTCTTTTCCTTTAAGGATTTTACATCCTCTTGGGAGAGCTACAGAGGCATATGAATGTACACATAATATATCCAAAATGAATATAAAGTAATTGTGAGTTGGGGGAGGACACTGGTGACTAAGGGATTCCAAGAGACTTCATTAATTTATAAAGTGCCCCTCCAGCTGGTTTTGAAGGGAGACAGGGATTCTCAAAAACAGGTGAAAAGGAAACACATTCCAGGCATGGTGGGCAGTCAGGGTAAAAGTCAGGAGAAGGGCAATGTAGTCTCCCTGTAGTGACTTGGTGGAGGAACAGCAGACAGCCCATTGAGCTGGACTGAAGAGTCCAAGAAAGGAAGTCATGCCTAATGAGGTTGGGGCCATGATGTGTGAAATGCCAAAGAGGAGCCTTTAGACACCAAACATTCACACTCACACAGATGTGGGGCCAAATCGGGCAATCACAGATATATAGACAGAGACTGTCTTTGTCCAACTCTGGGGATGGCTGTGGTCAACAGCCTTCTGTCCAGAGCCCTCTGTCCAGCTCCTCAGCCCAGTCTATTCTTGATCCACAGTCTGCCTGCTTCCGAAAACGGACGTCTTCTTTCTCCCTCGTCCAAGTTGTGTTTATTTATTCTCTTGGCTGCCCAAGAAATCTGTCCTCTGAAAAATCCAAATGATTTCTCAACTAAACTCCTCTCTTGAACTATCCCTCACCCGTACTGCAGCCTGGAGGCCTCCAGGATCCAATTGTTCTCTTGGACCAAGAGCAACCCAGTTGCCCCATAAGAAGAGGAGGACTTGGCTTAACTCCCATCCCCTGTCATTGGCATACATACATGGGAGATAGAAATGCACCCATCCATGAAACAGCATATACTCAGACCTGCCCAGGGAGTGGGTGGATGGTGGCAATCCACCAAGGAGAGCATCTATTGGCATACAGCTCCCTTTACTCAAGAACACTAGACATGTCAGCAAAAGACCTCCATTCTAACCCCATCTCTTCTACTTATTTGCTGCATGAACATGGGCAAGTAAATCACTTCTCTAGATCTCAGTCTCCTCAGCTGTCGAATGAGGGTCAGGTTCTCTAGCCCCCTTCACATGGGGGTTTCGAAGATCAAATGAGAAGTGTGCTTTTGAGAGGTTCAGAAAGCTGGGTATTGGAGGTGACATTTTTATCACTACTGTCCAAGAACTGACAATGGGTAGAGACCTGGGCACTTTGGCTACAAGATCTGAAGTGGCTGGCACTACCACCCTGAAGGCTCCAGGTACCTCGCCTGGTCTCCTGCTCATTTGTGGGTCTTGTACCCTTCAAACAGGGTAGGGGAGTAGCTCTGACAATCAAGACCAAAGACCAGAGGTGAGCTCCAAAGGGCTTGAGTATCCTGGCTGAACCAGACCCAGCCCAATCCAGCCCAAAACAGAGCTGCTGCTAGAATAGACTAAGGAGTCAAGGTGCCTGACCCTAGAGGCCTGGATATAACCACAAGTCACAATCTTAACAGTTTCAAAATATAACAGAAGCATTTCTTAATAGATATTGTATATGAAAAATGAGGGGGATTAGATTAGATGATTTCATTCCCAGCTCTAACATTCCATATTCTAAAGTACCTCCTAAATCTGACAGTTTTTGTTCTAAAAACCCTCCTTGATCTGTTCTAAGTCCTAACATTCCATGTTCCAAAAACCCTCCTCCACCTGGCATTCTACATTCTATGTTCTAAGGTGCCTGCCATAGCTATGACATCACATGTTCTAAGTTCCCTCCTAGACCAAATGTTCTATATTCTATGTTCTAAGGCAGGTCTTCAAATGATGAGCCAATTTTATTTATAAAAGCAAAAATATTTCTTAGCTCATAGGTCTTGCAGAAGCAGGCAACCCAAGGCTGTAATCTGCTGATTCCCTTATTATCACATCCTTTCAGTTTCAACATTTCTTGATCTGACACCAAAGGTCCTTCCAGACCTGAAATTCTAAGTTCAAGAATCCCTCCCAGTTCTGATCACCAAAAGTTTTGGTCTTCCTTATTAGATGCTTCATCCCTTCCTTTCCCTCCCATTTCCCCTCATTTCAATATCAGTAACCAAGTATGGAAAGAGCAGAATTCCGGCCAATCCTAAGGAGATACATTTGAAAACCTTCTAAGGTAGCCAAGTGAAATAACAGACATCAAGTTATCAACAAGCATTTATTTGGTGCCTACTACATACTGAGGATGACATAGAACGAAAACAAGGAGCTCATCTCATACTCTAACTCTAAGCAACCATGTACAAACAAATGGGAGATACTGGGGAGTTCATTGCAAAGAGATAGCACCAAGGGCCGGGAAAGATTTTTACAAAAGAAGGCAGGATTGTAATAGAAACACAGAGTGAGCTGGGGAAGCCAGAAGGTGTGATAAGGAGGAGGGGAAATTCCTAGCATGGAGGACCAGGCATGGAGTATCCTGTTTGGGACAGCAAGGAGACCAGTGTCGCTGGCAGCATGTCATCTGTCTCCATGAGTCAGCGAGACAACTGTCCTGAGTGTCTCCAAAGGATTTCTTCCTCATGTCCACCACAGAAAAAATCTCATTTCCTTCAAAGTGCAGTTAGAGCATCACCTCCTACTGAGGTTTTTCTTCCCCTCTTTCCCTCCTTACTACTTCCCCCTCAAAATGACTTTGCATTTATTTTTAATGATTCCTATGAGTATATGTTGTCTCTTCTGACAGAATGGAAGCTCCCTGAGGACAAGGTATTATTTCATTTCTATCTTTATATCCCCAATACCTAACAGGGTAGGCATTCAATAAATACTTGCTGATTGATTGATTGATTGATTTCCCCCTCATCCCTCTAGGGGACCAGGAGCTCTTCTCAGTCTTTTTTAAGTCAAAGATCCCCTTCTGACAATGGGACAAAGCCTATGGTCCCCTTCTCTCTAAAATCATGATTTTAAATGCAGAAATAATACACAAAGGAAACCAAATGAAATGTAGTTCTCAAAATAGATTTTTAAAAGACAAATTTGTAGACACCCTCCCCCCAATTAAGGATCTCTGCCTAGATGATCTAGAACAAGGTCAGATTATCTTTATTTCAAGGCCCCTTTTTCTGACACGCCACTTCCAAGAAATCTGTTATCCTCCAGTCAACTCTCCTTGTGACCTCTTGTCCTTCACCAAGATCCCACTTTGTTCTCTAGAATCCTCCTCATTGAGTCTCTTCTGAAAGTAGGGGGGCCTTGGTACATCCCAGCTGGTTACTTATTACTGTTATTAACACAGGAGTTGGTGCAACACAGCTGAACAAATGACTTCCTAGAGGCTTCAGAAAGCATCACAGTTGAATACAAAATCCAGGGGAAAACAATTGTCATAAGAAATAGAGAAGGTCCCTGGACTCACACAAGCAGTCCCTCCCTCCTCAAACCCCATAGAATTAAAGTACGGAAGCAAGCTCTACTACGCAGCAAGGTGACCTTGGCTAGAGCTCCGAGCTGTTGGATGGCCTTGGTCAGGGTCTGAACTGTCCAACATAGCGGGTAAAGTGGATACAGCTTTGGCCCCAAAACAAAGACAAGGCTCAAGCTTCTGGCCTCATGACAAATCCCTTAACCTCTCAAGGCTCAAGACACTTTTCATACACTAAGTGACAGAGGTACGGCCACCTACACTGATAGAATAAGTTCCCTCCTCCAAGAGCACCTTAGACCAGTGAAACCACAGGTCCGGCATTGACCCCACACATATATGCATCTATAGAACTGTATAGTTTGTAGACCAAATCTGTAAAGTTTACAAACCACTGCCCACCTTGTCAGTGCAGATATATTTTGCAGCAATGGAAATGGAGACCTCAAGTTCAGTTAATTAGATAATGGGAAAGTGGGATTCAAAGTCAAGTCTTCTGACACCTAGTCCCCATCTCTTTCCTCTCCATGCCCCACCCCCTCATTACTGTCTGCCTTTCCAAAACTATCTCATCACCTCCAGGGACAGAACCAAATAAAAGTCAGGAATTGGACCCCATTGGTGTGGGAGAAGACACAGTTTACTTTAAAGAAGGGATGCTACTCAGAATTAAACAAATTGTTCCCCCTTCTCTGGGTTGTGCAGGAAAGAGGTGGTAGACCAGGAGTCATGTACCTGGCAAAAGAAAACTCTACAGCCCAAAGTTCCCTTTTGTTGGGTAGAGAGTTGTGAGTATTGGCAGATTTTGCAGGAGAGTCACTGAGAGGTTAGGGGAAGGGAGAGAAGAAGAGGCAGAGAAATGAGTTCAAATACTATGTGACCCTGGGCAATTTACTTACCTTTCCTGGTCCCCAGTTTCCTCCTGTACAAAACATGGGGTTTGAACTACTACAGCCTCTGAGGACTGCTCCAATGATAGACTTCTGTCCATTCCAACCTTCAGGCTAATAGCTCAGAGCCAGCAGGGACTAGACCAGACTTAGCATCCTAAGAAGTCTGCCCCTCCGACAATAATTCACTCTACAAGCTTGGGCAAGTCGACCTCCCCTCTCAAGATTCCACGTCCTCATCTAGAACAATAGCAAATATTGATATAGTGCTTTTGAATTTTGGAGGGCACTTGATATATTATTAGACATTTAGGTGGTATGGAATGTGAGACATGGAGGCAGGAAGCCCTGTGTGCAAATCTGACCTCAGGTACCAGCTACATAACTCTAGGCAAGGCACTTAACCTCTGTCTACCCCATTTCCTCATCTGTAAATGAGGGTGAAAATACCAAAACCCTGACAGAGCTATTTTGAGGATAAAATGAGATGATATTTGGGCAAAGTTTTATAAAACTCAACATGCTATTGTTATTATTAGTATATTATCTCATTTGAGTCTTACAAAAATGCTGTGAAGGTAGGGGATATGATCCCCATTTAACACATGAGGAAATTTAAGCTGAGAGAGGTTGTGTTTTGTCACTTAACAACAGCTGATAAATGTCAGAGGAGGGATAGAAATGAATTTCCTGATTATAAATCATCATCTACCATCTCTGCGCTTTTGTCTATACTTTTTCTAGGCTTGGAGCATTTGAATACCCTACACTAACCTTTTCTCACATTCTAGAACCCTTTCAAGGATGACCTCAAAGGCTTTCTCTATATGGTCTTCCCTGATTCTTGCCTTCCTCCTCCTAAAAAAGGTGAATATAAGCTGTCCTACTTTCCCCAACGCTGCAACACCTTAGCTTGGTCCTTATCGACCCCAGATGTAAACCCTTGGATTCTGGCAGGATTTCTTTCTTATCTGCTGGGCTGGAGTTTCTAAAGAGTTCACCTTTGCATTCTTCCCTGGCAGACCCCTCTGCCTTTTAGGAGATACTTAAGAACTACCTGAAGCAATGAATGAACAAACGTTCTTCTTTTCCTTCTTACCTGACTCAGCCTCCCTGGTGACCTCCCCCTTAGCCTTCTGTGGCTCAGCTGAGATAATAACCTGGTAGTGGCCACTCCAGGCAGCCTGGGTGGGAGGGAAAGGCCTGGGAAAACCTTCCCCTCCTCTAGGAGAGATGGGTACAGACACTCCGAGGCCTTAGGAATGGCAGTAAGAGGGAAAACGCCAGGAAGAGGAAAGGGGGAGGGGGGAGGAGGTATCTTAGTTACATCCCACTTGATGAGTATCCACTGCAACAAAAACAAATGGACCCCCCAAAAACAAAACCCAATTATAATAAACACATACAAACACACACACACCACTCTTCATTCTCTCTTCTCCCTTCTGTTAAAGAAAACACAAAATACAAAGCTTTGCTTAAACATCAGAAACGTTTTCAAAGTGTTTAGCAAAATAAGCAGTTGGCTGTCCAGCCTCATCCTCTGAGGCAATCCCCTCCTTGACAACACAAATGCCAGTTCATAAATGGGCTGGCCTTTTTACAAATGGATATTTCTCTGCCCTCAGGCCAGAGCTCTATGACCTAACTCTCCCTGTTTTACTGGTAGGGCCCTCAAGGTCAATGACCATGGAGGAAAAGTGATTTGACCAAGTTTAGTAAGAAGCAGAGGAGGAATTTGCACCCATTCCCCTTGAAACCAGAGCAGGTTGCTAAGGCTTCTGGGCCACAGGAAAACAAATCATCCAGGAGGAACCGATCTGCCAGTTTGGAGGCTTGCTAAAATTGGCCCGTGGTTTCTCCTTTCAAGGACTATTCTTTCAGGTGCCCAGAACCCTCAGGTAGCCGGGTCCTTTCTGATGAGAGGAAAATAAGAGTAATTGTATCTACTGATTTAGGAAATTCATAAAGACAAATATCTACTAGAAATTCAATAATGTTTTAAACGAATTTGTGTATTTTATTAATCCCAACGGCATCAATGTACATCTGAGAAATAATAATACAAGTGTGGGCAAGACAGATTACCTATCTCATCTACAAAAAAACATGTTTGCTTATTTATTATACTGAGTCATCCAATGAGAGAGGGGCCTCTTATAATAACTCGACAACCCCCTGGGTCCTCAGCCCACGTACATGTTGGATTGATGCTCAATCCAAAGCCCTCCCTCTGCTGCTTATCTCCAGTTTATTCTGTATACAGCTTGTTTGTACAGAGTTCTATATGGCTGTTATCTCCCCCATTAGACTGAGAATCTTGAGAAAAGGCTGTCTTTTGCCTTTCTTTGTAGAGGCAGGGCATATCACATTAAATGCCCATTGACTAACACTGGACCAGATCCTATCTGAGGTCCTGACAAGTGACTGTGGTACTAGGATAACTTTTCATGTTTGTCCTTCATTTCCTAAGAAGACCACATCAGGGAGGTGATGCCATGACAAACACATGAATTGGATTTGAATGAGGGGGAGCTGTGCTAAGTCACCAGCCTCCCTTTTTCCTCCAGAGCCATCTAGGTCCAGCAGTCACATATGAATCAGGATGACTAGAGATAGCCCTGGATATGAGACAACCTGGGTTAAGTGACTTGCCCAAGGTAACACAGCTAGTAAGTAGCAAGTGTCTGAGACTGGATTCAAACTCCCATCCTCCAAAATCCAAGGCCAGTGCTCTGTCCACTGCACCACCTAGCTGCCCAATACTCTTAAGGAGGTAGTGGGTAGCTCAGTGGAGATAGCTCTGGGTCTGCAGTTCAAATCCTGCCTCAGACACTTTAGTGTATGTGACCCTGGACAAGTCACCTAACCTCTATTTGCCTTAATCTACTAGAGAAGGAAATGGCAAACCACTCCAAAATCTTTGCCAAGAAAACCCCATGGACAGGCCCACAGAATCAGGAAAAGGTCAAACATGATTGAATGATTGACCGAAGGATCAATCTCTGCTGCTTTATGACTCAGTTACCTTCTTTGAAAATAAAGAAACCACCAATGTTCAGGTAGGCCTGGTAGACTTTGATGTGCCAGCCCACACTTTGGTGAAGAGGAAGGAACTAGCCCATCAAGTATAAGAGATGACACCCAAAAAAAGGGACATACCCACCCTGGTTAAGGGATATATCAAAGCAGGTCTGGGCCTGAACTCCTTAGAATTTACCTCCCAGTGGATGGGGAGGAACTCTGGAATCCCAGTTCTGGGAGAGTTCCAAAGAGCAGAATGAAAACCAATGGGAGAGCCAAGGCCCAGGGAGATAGATTTCTACTCGATATAAGGGAAAACTCTAACATTAAAGGCAGGCAGCAAATGAAACCAGGCTGACTGGGTTCAGAAGTGTTCAAGAAGCTGGATTCCTGTTGTCTGTCCTTCTCTCTCAAAGAGGAGAAATATGACATCAGGGGAGTGAAGCCATAACGTAAATGAACTGGATTTGAATGGGAAGGCTGTGCAAAATCACCAGCCTCCCTTTCTTCTCCAAAGCCATCTGGGTCTATGGGCCAGATATGGGTCAGGATGACTGGACATGGCCCAAGATGCAGTGGGAGACTTTGGCCTTTATAAGCTAAGCTAAGGACAAAATTAAAGCAATGTCAAAGCTAGAGGAAGTCCTAGAGATTGTTTAATCCAAACCCTGGCTTCTATAGAAGAGGAAAGGGAAGGGAAAAATCATTCATTAAGCAACTACAATATACTAAGCACTGGTAAATGCTTTATAAAGATTATCTAATTTGAACTTCTCACAGCCCAGGGAGGTAAGAACTATCATGATCTCCTTTTTACAGCTGAGGAAACTGAGGCAAACAGAGGTTAAGTGCCTTGCCCAGGGTAACATAACTAGTAAATATCTGAGATCAAATTTGAACTCACATCTTCCTGACTGCAGACCTAGCTCTCTATCCACCAAGCCACTAGCTGGTAATTATACAACTCTTTCTCATACTACATATGGGACCAGGCAATTTTCCTTATCTATAAATTGAGAGGGTTGGACTAGATATTCTTTAAGATTTCTTCCAGTTTAAATTCTGATTCTAAGTGGAAAAAAGCAACAACAAAATTTAAACTGAGGGCAACAACAAAATTTGAACTTGACTCAGAGTGCTACAGTAGAAAACAGACTGAATATGGAGTTCAAGGACTTGAGTTAGAATTCCATCCCTAATCATTACCTTGAGAACTGAACAAATCACCTCCCCCTCTACACCTCAGTTTCCTTATTGGTAAAATGAGGGCATTTCAAACATTGTACACCCTAACAGCAACATGGGGGTGATGATCAACCTTGATGGACTTGCTCATTCCATAAGTGCAACAATCAGGGACAATTTGGGGATATCTGCAATGGAGAATACCATCCGTATCCAGAGAAAGAATTACGGAGTTTGAACAAAGATCAAAGACTATTTACCTTCAAATTAGAAAAAAAAAGCCATTATCTTATTATACAATTTTACTATCTCATACTTTATTTTTTTTCCTTAAAGATATGATTTCTCTGTCATCACATTCAGCTGAGAACAATATATAATATGGAAACAATGTAAAGACTAACAGAATGCCTTCTGTTGGAGGTGGGGGGAGGGAAGCAAGAATGGGGGAAAATAATAAAATTCAAAATAAATAAAATCTTTCTTAAAAAAATGAGAACATTTCATAGATATCTCTTGTCCCCTCAACAAGGTTGTAAGCTCCCAAATGCCACCTACAGGACCCAGCAGAGCATAAAACAAGGACCAGAAAATTGGAGAGCTCAGAGAGATGGAAGAGACCTGCTAACTCAACTCCCTTTTTACAGAAAAGAAAACTGAGGTCTAGAGGGAACAAATGAATGAGCAAATGAACAAACTAAAGGGGGAATAATGTATTAAGTTCTTGCTATACTCAAAGCAAGGAATACATATAGAAAAGGCAGTCCTGATTTCCCATGAGCTCACATTCTATAGGAGAGACACCACATAGAAGTTTTCAGGAATAAGGACTTGCCTCTGGGTCACTCAGCTAAGTAAGGGTGGGGCTGGGATATAAACAACTTCTCTGCCAACAAATCCAACCTTCTTTCCTTTAGAGTATGCCAGTCAGTCAGGAAACACTCATTAAGTCCCTACTGTATGCAACTGGGAAACAATGAAAGGCCAGACAGTCCCCCTATGGAGGGACTCACAGACGGCCCACAGACATGGGCGGGGGGCACAACCAAAGAATAGACAGGGTCACTTCCAACAACAGAGAGAAGGTAAGGCTTCTTGGAGAAAGTAGGACACTTGAAGGAAGTCAGATTAAGGGAAGGATATCTCTTGTCACCCCAAGTTCCCAGGATGGGGACGGGCTCTTGAGAGGAAACAAGGTGCCTTGAGGGTCGTCCCTCCCACCCGCAATTGCCTCCTCCTCCTCCTCCCCAGCACCTGGAGAAGAAGAGGAGGTGCTGGCTCCCTAGTCATGTTTCCACAGGAGCTCAGAGGGCCTTGGGAATCAGCCCCACAGAGTAGCCCAGTCCTGGATTAGTCAATTAAGGAAGGAGCCTTTGTTCTGAGACTCCTACTGTGCTGCCAAGCCCTGGGAGGTGGCACCAGGGATGCAGATCATCCCTCACCTCAGGGAGTGCCCCACAGAGCCAGGACAGCAAGAGAACAATGAAACCTCAGGAAGAAACCCCAGATCTAGGATCAGGTCTGCACCGTGCCCCTGATTCATTCACCAGGAGACCTCAGGCAAGTCACCTTCCAGCTCTGGACATCGTTTTTCCCCATCCTTAGAGTGAACAAGAGAAACCGGAGAGCAACCGGCTATAAAGGTCTGAGGTTCCCCACAGACAAACAGATCTGTTCCCACCCTACATTCCATCCATGGCCCCAATCACACCCCCACAAAAGGAGCCAAGGCATCCTCCAGGCATGCTTCCCCCAACGGGGGAGCTGACATATCTTTGGAACAACAAAAAGCATTCTGACCAAGGAAATCAATCATCCCTCTACCAAGAAACAGAGAAACACTCCTATACCCAGACACACCTATACAAAACCACCCCCAGACAGATATCCCCAGTCCTAGATGCATATACTACCAGACAGACACATCATGATACACTCATGCCTCTCTCTCTCTCTCTCTCTCTCTCTCTCTCTCTCTCTCTCTCTCTCTCAATTTTTCAGGGGTTTGTCAATTCTCTGACTGATTGAACATCATCTACTAGCCTCATGGGCACCTCCAGACTCAGAAGGCCCAACTCTCTTATTTATTACTATGACTCCGGTCTTCAGTTTCTTCATCTGTAAATGATTAGTTTCGACAAGAGGGCTTTCCTAATTCTAAATCTATGATCTGAGGGGAGCATAGATCATTCAGGGGGTCAAGAAATGTGGGGACTAAAACCTGTCTCCCACCCAGGAGTAGAGGAGTATAGAAACTATCTGTCTGACCTCTCTGCCTCCTTTAGACATGAGGAAACTGGAGACAGAGAAGGTCTGTGAGTAAGTGGCTAAGCTGGCACCCAAATTCATCTGACCCCATTTCTAGGGATAGTCCTACTAGAATACCCCAATACAGAGAAAGACAAAAGCTCATTCTAACCTCCGCTAACAAACTGGGTGCCTCGAATACCTGTCTTAGCACCCAAAGACACCTCCTGGGGCTGGGCCTGTGCCCCCTATGCTAACCTTGTCCGATGCTGTCTCAGCACCAGTGCTGAAGAGGTAGGGGGACGTGGAGCCGGCTGTGGCTGGAAGACAGCAAAGAGCTGCCTCAGCAGACACCCGATCTTTCAGGGGAGGCTACAACAGCCAGACCCACCCCACCCTCTCTTCAGTGGCAGAAAAAAGTGGTTCTCCTCCCTTTCCCAAGGCTTTGGGAGGACCAGGAGGAGGTCAGAGCAGGCTGGGTGCCCAAGGAACCTGGAAGGGCTAGGGCTGCTCCCAGATCTCCAGAAGCATCCCCATTCATTCATGCCAGTCACTCCTCCCTCCACTTTCCGTCACATGAGATCCTGCAGGACAGCTCAAATCTCACCTCCTCCGGGAAGTCTTTTCTGACTATTCAGCAGATGTCATTGCAAAAAGCCTCATCCTGGCCACCAGGTTAGGTTACCAAAGTCAAAACTTAAAAAAAAAAGAAAAAGAAAAAAAATCCAGCCATAATACGACCCATCAGTGAGAAACAAAGCGGCTTCTGGGATACAAATGCAGACAACCCTATAGCCCAGAAACCTGGTCCCAGCTAAGGCATAGATTCACTGCATGACCTTGAGGAAGCTGCTTCCCCTTTCCAGGACTCAGTTTCCTCATCTGTGAAATACGAAGACTGAACTCCATAAGCTCTGCTGCCCTCCTTCCTTACTTGCCAGATGGAAGCACTTTCTGAGCAGGAACTTTCCCACTTTGTCTTGAAGCCCCATCACTCAGAACAGCATCTAGCACATGCCAACATTTCAGTTTCGGCTCTAGCCAATTCTTCATAACTCCATTTCAGGGTTTTCTTGGTAAAGATACTGGAGTAGTTTGCCATCAGGAAACTGAGGCAAACAGGGTGAAATGACTTGCCCAGGTCATCCAGTCAATAAATGTCTGAGGCCAGATTTGAACTCAGATCTTCCTGACTCCAGGCCTGGAGTTACAGGTACTGCCCCATCTAGCTGCCCTACTCTGGCACATTGCAGGTGCTTAATAATTGCTTTTTGTCTGACTGATTGATAGTTCCTCCTCTGCCATTCTATGATACTCTTCCAGCCCATGCTGAAACCCCTGCTCTAGAATCTGTCTCTGTTTTAGCATCTGTCTCCCAGAATCGACACAACTGGAGGGGCTAAAGCAGATTGTTCAGTCCAGAGGTCGGGACAGAAGTGTATTTTGATAACTCCAATATAATTGGTTATCACTGAACTATATTAAAGGGGTAAGATCCCAAAGGCAGGGGACTTGCCAGTACAGAGGTAAGGAGTGTGAAGGAGAGTTAATGTGTGGTAAGGTGATGAAAAGAAGAGGGCCAGCCTGGAGCCTTGACAAGGCCGGCCTGGCTCAGGAGAGGAGGAGAGTCACTGAGGGGGTCAGGGGGTGTTTGCATAGTGATAAGTGGGTCCGATTTCTGCAGCCTTACTGTTTACAAAGAGGCTCACTTTTCTGTCAATACTTCAAATTGTCCAGAACTCAGATCTGGGACTAGGTTTTGATTATGTTTGGATCCCCAGAGCCAAGACCAATACTTGCCTGAAAGAGGTGCTTAATAAATGTTCGCTGTGCCCCAGGGGTAAGCCCTAGTCACCTACACTATCACAATACCCCTTTGCCTTAAATAAACATTTTAATGAGTTGCTGAGGCCAAAAAAAAAAAAAAAAGGAAGAAATCATCCCCAAGTTGCCAAAGTTCTCTGTATTTGGCTGGATGGATCCTTGGATTATGCATATACAATAGAGTCCACTGTTGGGTTAGTTCTCGAAACAAAGCTATACCTAGGGTGAGGCCATCAGGGTTTTGTGCCAATGTACTGAAATGAGATGGGCCAGGAAGATAACCTTCTGTCTTTAGTGGTCTTTTAGCCCCACAGCCCAGTCCTCTGAGGCAAAGCTGGGGACCTATCTGCCTGCCCCAAACTCTGTGGAGGAAGGAGAGCTTTGGCCTCTGCACCATCTCCCACTTTATAAGCTTAATTTACCCCTATTCAGCTTTGGCAGAATTCCAGAGATCTTGAAAATTCACAGCACAAGGAAGCAATAGAGCAGAACTTGAGTAGTTAGACAATTAGTCAACAATCATGAGCAAGGCCCTATGCTAAATACAAAGTGGATACAAAGAAAGGCAAAAAACAGTCCCTCATCTCCAAGAACTCTAGTGGGGGAGTTCTATAGAAGTCACAACATGTTTAAAACACAACATACATACAAACAAAATAAAAACAGGATAAATTGAGGGCAATTTCAGAGGAAAGGCAGTTAAGATTAAGCAAGATTGGAAAATGCTTTTTGTGAAAGAAATAAAGGAAGTCAGGAGCAAAGATGAAAAGGGAGAGCAACCAAGCCATGGGAGAACATTTGGAGACTGAAGATTAAGTGTCATAGTGTCACGGTGTATACATTATCATCCCCATTTTGTAGAATGAAGAAACTGAGGTCTAAGGAGGCCTTCAGGTCGCAAGGTTTATTACTTTAGACTGAACTTAAATTTAGGATCCCCAGTCCTCTGTCTAGTCTCCTTTCTGTCTCCTCTCTCTGCCCCCCCAAGAGTTTGGGCTTCAAATCTAGAGGAAGTCTTGGGAGCTGTCAGGGCACAAATGTGGCCTTCACCATGGCCTCCTCACTATCACAGACTTTGCTCCTCTATGCTTTCAGGTTTACAAGAATATTTCTTCTCAAAGATCCTGTGAGATAGGATCATTCTCGAAGTATGAGACCTGAAACAAGAAGTTATCTGCTCACATCACACAGCTAGGATGTCCTGAAACATTGATTATAACTTAGGACTCCTAATTCTAAGTTACTTATATTAAACAGTCTCAGGCTAGAAACCTGATTTTCTTTTAAAGATACTTTTATATCTCATATTTATGTTGTATATATGTGGATAGGTTGTTTCTCATGACAAAAGAGAGGCTTTTTAAGAGCAGGAACTATTCTGGTTTTTGTCTTTACATATCCTTGACCTGCCCAGTTTCTGATATACAGGAGGCATTCAATAATTGCTTGTTGACTGATTGACTGAATGACCTTCAGCCTTAATAAGCTTGGCCCAATACTGACCCAGAAAAAACAACTTCTCTCTGTGGAGAGAAGAAGGGAAGTGGTTGCCAGAGTTATAGTCATGTTTTTTAAATTTTTCAAAGGGCTTTCCCTTCAGTCATGATTTTGGCTCCTCTGACTCTCCATTTCACAGATGGTAAACTATCCATTATGCAGGGTCATGAAGGAAGTCAGTGGCAGAATGGGAACTAGGAAAGTTGGAGTCTCTGATGTTGTCTAATATCCTGCCTAGCCCTAGCCATTAGCCCCTAGTCCCTGGCATCACCAGCTCCAGTCACCCACAAGGCCACAAGGGGTAAAGCTCAGGAAGGAGGGTGGCCTTTGAAAGCCTCCTCCACAGTCCCATGGGAATCCCTAGAGGGTCCCTGGGAAATGGGATCCCCTTCCAGCCCCAAGGGTGGAACTTCCTGCCCAGAGACAAAGCTTAAGTCCCCGCTCCGCCCTGTGTGAGCTGGAATAAATGTAGTGTCTGTTTACAGAGGGCCTACACAGCTGTAATTATAGAAAATATGTTATGATAACACAGGAAATCCATGCCCTGTGGAGATAAAGAAAGAAACCTCACCAGAATCACATAAAACTCTTTGCTGATTACCATTCAAGAGAAAGATGGCATGGAAGAAGGGGGTGAGGCAGAGAGAAAAGTGTCCCAGCAGATTCCCAGAAAGCTGAAACAGGACCCCTCCATTTCCACCAGTTCTTTTGTAAGCTATTCTGGGGGGGGGGTTCCCCATGCCCTAAGAAACAGTCACAAACTGACTTCATTAACACATCCCAGCTAAAATACTGTCTTCTACAAGAAGCCTTTCCTGATTCCCCTTAACGCCAGGCCTTCCCTCTGGTGATTCACTCCAATTTGGGTGCTGCCTACATCTTTTTTGTACAAAGTGTAGCAGGTGGTCTCCCCCATCTGATTTTGGGCTCCTAGACAGAAGGGACTACCTTTTGTCTTTTATTACATACCACTACTAATCAAGGGACCTGGATCATAGTAAGAGCTTAATAAATGTTCACTGATTGAATGACTAATTATAACAGGAGACATTTACATTGTGTGTTGGGTTTATAAAGAGCTTTCTTATATATATGATTTCATCACACATAGATACCACTCACAGAACCAAAGGCCTAGGTCTGTTCTATCAATTCCTAGTCACCTCTGTACTCAGAGCCAGAGAAACAACCTTTTAGAATCAGAAGCGATCTTGGCTCAGCTAGGGACCTAATGGCAGAGACACAGGGCCTTGGGTCTGGAGGCAGAAAGACCTGAATTCAATTCTACCTTAGACACTTACTGGCTATGTGATCCCAGTAATTCATTTAACCCTGTTTGCCTCTGTTTCCTCATCTGTAAAATGATAAAAATAGCATCTACCTCCCAGGGTGGTTGTATGGACCACATGAAAATTTGTACAAATAATCACTGCAAAGTGTCGAACACGTAAGTGCCATAAAATACATGCTATAATAATAATAATAATAATTATTATTATTATTATTATTATTATTATCATTATTATCTGCAAAAGAGGAGAGGTCTTCTCTGATTCCCCACTCTTGAATGACCTTCTTTCCTCTCCAAAGTCCCACCAGGCTCTGAGTGTATGTGTATGCTGTACATCAGGTTCTATTGTGAGCTGTAGTTTATATGGTAATGTCTTTTCCTCTCATCTAGACGCTGTCTCCCCAAGGCTCCAGCAGAGTGATTTACCATAGTGGGTTCTTAATGTTTACAGAATGAATGGATTCAATCCAACCAGATTTTTTTTAAACATGAAATAAGATTTTGAGTTGATTCTGTTCATGAAACTTCTTCCTTGATGGATCTCTCCCATCTTTGAACTCCTATGGACTGAATTCTTTGGAGTCTATCATTCAACATCAGTTATACCAGAGGTCCAGGCATCCCAAGATAAAGAAAGGCACAGAGGAATCTGGGAACCAGAGAAGTTCGGTTTCCATCATGCTGCAGGTAACTGGTGCTTAAACCTCTTCCTGCACACTGAATTCCTCTTCATTCAAAGTCCTCACACCAAACATCCCGCCTCATCTCAGACATCAAAAGAAAACTCCTCTCAGTTAGGTTCTCATTAAGGCAACAAGTCAGGGTGACTGAGGGACAGACTGCTATCTAAGGGAGCACTTAAGGGACAATCTTGTTGAAGAACATACTGGAGAGGAGGCAGATTTTTTTTGAAGAGAGAAAAGGGCTTCAGGAGTTTCTTGCCCATTGTGGTCAACTCAACATTTATTCATTTCCTACTGCATACAGAGCACTATATTGAATGCTTGGTAAGACATGAAGCTATGCCAAGCATTGGAAATTCAAAGAAAGGCAGTTTCCATTTTCCTGGGGAAGGCAAATCACCAACAGTTAATTACAATACCCAATATGACATGATCAGTCCATCGACAATCATCTATTAAGCATTTACTCAATATCAGGCTGAGGGCATGCAAAGACAAAGGAATAATTCCAGTCTTCAAGGAACTTATATTCTTTAAATGCAATGGAAAGGTACAGAGCAAGGCTCTCTACAACTGTGGCCCAAGAAATATGATTTTTCATGATAATGGCATCAGGGGAGACTCCCTAAAAGAGGTGACAGTGAAGTCACTTAATTTGTCTGGTCCTCAGTTGTCTGGGCCTCATTTGTAAAATGAGATCTCTAGACTAGAATCCTTCATGGCTCCAAATCTATGATCAGTTCAGTTGTAAGACACAGCAGGCCTTAAGAACAGCCTCTCCAGTGCAGGAGAACGAAGAGTGAATTGGGGGCCAGCAGTAGTCCAGTCTGGTTGAAATGTAAGGAGCAGTATGAGATCAGGTTGAAAGGGAAACCTCCAAGTCCAGGTTAAGGGGGTTGAACTTTGTTTTGTGGACAATAGGGAACCATACAAGATGATAGGAGACTGGCAGTTCCTTCCATATGCTTTCAGGGATGATAGCTATGGTAGTTGTCTTGCTAGACTGCCTTCTATTTCCTTTCCCATCTTAGTTATAAGACAAGATTCATTGGCTTATAGATTTGGGAATGAAAGCCAATGAAGGATATTCTTTGGATCCTACCCAGCTACCACTGAGCCCTGCCTGTGGGGTAATGTGTGCCTGGGGAAGGGGAAGTAGAAAACCCCAGAACCTGAACCTTCCCCAGGCACTGCTCTATCCAAGGTGCTTCCCCCTTCCCAGGATAGAGTCTCTGCCAAGTCTGCAATCAGGATAAACACTCCAATTCTTCCTTGGGCTCCTGCCTTTCCCCATAGGGATCTGAGACTCTCTCTGACGGATTAGGGAAGAGACCGAGAATACACAGTTATTGGGTAGCCAATGGAAACCCCGTAAATATTAGCTAAGAAGGCAGATTCATTTCAGGCAAGGTGTGGATCAACAGCCCCAGCAGAGAGAGGAGGAGGGCGGCCCCCATTCTTGCCTTGGCCGGGAACAAATGCTAAATCTTCCCAGGGCAGTAGGAGTTGGCAAAACTTTGGGAACAGATGTGGATACCAGTGCTGGTAGGCTCAGAATGGCACCAAGGGCTGTGCTCCCCATCCTACTCCCATACATTCCACTAGGGAGAGATTTCAAAATCTTACTTATTCAGTCATTCAATAAGTCGTTATTAAACACCTAAAGACACATCTCCAAGGGGAGATGCAAAGTTTAGATAAGAAATGATTCCTGTTTTCATGCAATTTAGTCCACCAAGGAGGAGAAGGCATCAAAACATGAAATTATAACCTGTAATTATTTTTGGTTGGATCTGTGATTTCTTTCATGCCCCACCACCAATTCTCTTAGCACATCTGCCATCCTCAGCCTTAGAGAGGTACCTGGGACCCTGAGAGTTGGACTGGCCTGGGGTGCCTAGCCAGTGAGCAATTGAAAGGAGCTCTTGGTCTATACCATGAGTACTCCCCATGGCTTGGGTAGAGCTCCTTCAGTCTGCTATGCTCTGCTCCAGAAGTACAAGTCCAAAGAGCCCCTTCCTCCAAAGTATTTCCATTGGAGGAAGGAGGGAAGAAATATGACAGATAAATCCATATATACAGGTAAGTGAACAGTAAGTTGGCTAGTCTGGCAGAAAGAGAGCCTCCATGGTGGAGATGTAGAAGGGAATAAACATCTATAAAGGTCCTACTGTATGTGAGACACTATGCCAAGCATTTTATAAATATTCTCATTTGATCCTTACAACAATCCTGGGAGGTATTATTATCACCCACCCCCATTTTACAGCTAAGGAGCCTGAGGAAGAAAAAGTTAGATGACTTGGCTGGGAATCACATAGCTAGTAAAGTATGAGACTGGATTTGAACTCAGGTCTTCCTGACTCCAGGTCCAGAGTTCTCTCCTCTAAGCCACCCAGATATAATCAGTCCATAAAGAGAGGCCAGAACTACATTGTGAATGCTGAATGTAAATGCTGAACAGAGGAGTCTGAGGCAGTGGGAGCCACTGATGCTTCTTAAGCAGGGGAATGCCACAGTCAGAGTCACGTTTCTGTAAAATCAAGTAAGTAGCTAGCTGGAGGATGGATTGGAACAAAGGAAGACTGGAACCTGGGGGAATCAATGAGCCTGTCAGTCAACAAACTTCTATTATGGTGTGTTAAGTGCTGGAGATACAAAGAAAGACAAAAACATAATGCCTACCCTTAGGATATATGTACTCTACTAAAAAAAAAAAGATATATGTACTCTAAAGGAAAAAATATTTACCTCTAGAGAAAAAAAATCTACCAGTAGATACATATAAGATGCATGTGGAATAAACAATAGGCAATCTGAGAAGGGAAGCTAACAATGATAATAATAATAATAATAATAATTAGAGACAATTAGGGTCTGAACTAGGATGTGGGCTGTGAAAATGACCAGAAGAAAAGAGATTCAAGATACGATGGGGGTGGAAAGGACAAGGTCCAGCAACCAACAGGATATGGGGAAGGAAGATTCATGGATGCTTCCATGGTTGGAACCAGGAGTGAAAGAAAGGTGGTACCTTTGCACAAAAACAGGAGAGTGAGAAAGGGAAATTATGAGCATTTTTGGATACAGCAAATATAAAATATTTGTCAACCCTTTTCCCTTCTCCTATGGGACATTTGGGTGGGGATACCTAACAGGGGATCCGTAAGGCTGGACTGAAGGGGAAAGACTGGTTGGAAAGGTAGATTTGGTAGTCATTTCTAGAGATCTCAATAAACCTACAAGCAACCTCTTTTCCCCTCTGGACCTCGGTTTTCTCAGCTGTACAAAGAAGTTAGACTCAATAAACTATGCTCCCTTCCAGCTCTAACTTTCCATGGAAAGGAAACTGATTAGGAAGTCTAACTGTGGAGCCCAAAAAAACTGACCTTTGCCCTAAGAGCGGAAGGGGAGATAAAGGGAGAGGGTTAATGAAGAAACCAGCCTGGAATTTCCTCAGAGGTGTAAAGAAAATCCCTGTAATTGAGGAGGGAGGGAGGATCCTTCTAACCCACTTATCAAGACAAGATCAAAAGTCAAGGAAAACAATCTGGAATAGAGAAAGTTTTATCCTGGCAGCCAAAAAAAAAGGGTGAGTAGGTGAAAGGGATTAGCAGGTAAGGAAGGACTGGCCCAACCCCACTCCCATTTCTGGAAGCTCAGAAGTACCTCCTCTGATCATGGGCTTTTTAGACTCATTGCAGCTCTGCCCTTTAGACTGTCACTTTAAATTCCTCTGGATGCTTGCATGTTTCCCTGTAATTACCAACCATCTTTAAAAAAATCCTAAACTCTTAAAAAAAAATCCTAAAAAGGAGATCTGCTATTTTAATCAACACCCAATGTTCAACAAACACTTATTTAAAATCTGCTATATATCAAAGTCCTATGCCTAGCACACATATTCATTAATCATTTCATTCAATTCATTCATTCAATCAACAAACATTTTAAATCCTCCCTGTATGATGCCCTAAGTCTAAAATGCAGACTCATTTATTCACTCATTCATTCAACTTCTTTTATTCATGTCCACCCCTATGCAAAACTCTATACCTGCTGCACAGATATAGTCATTCATTTATTCATTCAACAAATATTTAAGTCCTCTCTGTCTAAAGCCCTAAGACTAACTTGCAGATCCATTCATTTATTCATTCATGCAACATTTTTTTATTCAGACCCATTCAGCAAAGCCCTATATTTGCTGCACAGATAGGGTCAGTCTTTCATTCACTCATCCAACAAATATTTTAAGGCCCTTCCTGGGCAAAGCCCTGGGCACAAAGATTCATTCATTCATTCATTCATTCAGTTATTTACCTGTCCAACAAATATTTATTAAATCCTGCCACGTGCAAAGTCCAGTGCTGGGCAGAGAGTCAGTCATTCATTCAACAAACATTTATTATCTAACTGCCTACAATGAGCAGAAAGCACACCTAAGTGCAGGGTTGCATGAAGAAATCAAACATCTGGATAAAAGATAAGGTACTGCCATCATGAAGTTTACAGTCTATTTGGATTAGCCACCAACAGCAAAATCACACCTATGTCTGCTATGTATTGACTCCGACTTTGGGTGAGTTACTTTCCTCTTCTGGAGAGGTGCCTCAGTTTACTCATCCATGAAAACTTGGGGATTGAAATCTATGATTGATAAAGTGTCCCAAAGTATTATTGGCCCCATTTTACAAATGAGTAAACTGAGACAAACCAGGTGAAGTGACTTGCCCAGTCTCACACATCTAGGAAGTGTCAGAGGGTGGACTTGAACCCAGGTCCTCCTGACTCCAGGTCCAGTTTTCTATGTACTTGGCACCCTAAGCTGTCCCTTGATCTTCTTAGCCCTCCCTAAACCAGAATCAGAGTCATAGGGAAGAAACCTTGGTTTTTTACCATACCCAACAATCCCTCCCATAGAATTTCAGAGTTGGAAAGGAGTTCCCCACCCTCTAGGAGCATTCCCTTCCTCCTAACAAAGGGTCATTGGATTCAGCTAAGGACTTCTAATACCAGAGATCTCACCACTTCTAGGACAGTCCATTCCAAATCAGATAGAATAGTGCCAATAGTTTTAAAAAAAGTAGGGGTTTTGGATGTTCCCCCCCTTACATTAAGCCAAAATTTTCATCTCTGCTACTTCTCCCCATTATTCTTAGCTGGCCCTAGGAAGTCAATCACAACAAGCCCAGTCCCTTCCACATGACAGCACTGTATATGCCTAAAGACGAGATTAAAATAATAATAATAGTGCACATTTATAAAATACATGAAGGCTTACCAAGTATTTTACATATATTATCTCATTTGATCCTCATAACAATGCTGAGAGGAGAAGTCCTACCATTATCCCTATTTCACAGATAAGGAAACTAGAGGTAAAAGATTAAGAGTCACTTGCCCAAAGTCATAAAGTTACTAAGTATCTAAGACAAGATTTGAACTTGGCTCTTCTGACTGGAGTCCAGCACTCTATCCAGGAGGCCAAAGATATCCTCAAGTATTCCTTGAAGGGCCTCAACTCCAATCTCCTCATCCATCATCCAAATCACTCTTCTCTTAAGCACACCTCCTATGAGGACAAGTCTATGACTACCAGCTCTGTCAACAACTCCACCAGTTCACTTTCCCAGTGTTCAGATGTCTCTCGATATTTGCATAAGATATCTCACACTGGAATTTTTCCTCATTGTTCTGGTGAAATAGGGATTATAGAGTGACAACAACCTTGTCAGATCAGCAAAACCCATTTTCCAGATGCACAACCTAACACCAAAAGAGATTTCAGGAAAAACAGAAAACCAAAACCCATTTGTTTCAACTCCAGATTCCACTACAATGCACACCATAGGGCTTCTACATTTAACTTTCAACAAAATAAAAGGACTTTTAAAGCCCAATATTTGCAGCTGCATGATCAGGCTCTATAACTCAACCACTCTTTCCTGAACCAAAACAGCAATGAGCTTCTGATATCACCTACCAACAAAATCATGAGAAAATGTCATCACTTCCCATTGACCTATAGACTGAAAGATCAATTACCTTTTTGATCCGACCACTCCGGGTCCCAGCAAAGACGACTGTGTGGCCCTGGTAGTCATAGGCAGCCACTGATGTCATGCCATCCTCCTTGTCCACAAAGAGTGGCGTGCCTTCAATGGTCACAGTTCCACCCAGAGGCTGGTTAAAGTCTTGCCCACAGAAATCATCATCAATCTGCAAAGGCTAAGGAAAGAAAAAAGGAGGAAGAGTTAGAGGGAAAGAATTTTCACAGAATACTATGGATAGGGGCAGGTGGCAGAGTGGATAGAGCACTGGCCCTGAAGTCAGGAGTACCTGAGTTCAAATCTGACCTCAGACACTCAATAATTACCTAGCTATGTGGCCTTGGGCAAGCCACTTAACCCTATTTGCCTTGCAAAAACCTAACAAAAAAAAAAAGAATGCTATGGATAGTCTTTCAAGACTAGGGCAAGGAAAGACATTTCCAAATTTATTCAGCTATGGATGTAGATTTCTTTGATATACCCAATAAAGAAAAGTATTTGAAGACCCATCATTCAATGTAGATAATGATTCAATGAATTCAAATATTTTCCCTGACCTCCAAAACACAGCATACTTTCATATAACCACAGAAAGGGTTGCTAAAAATATTTTGTACATATGTGACATGAAGAAAATGAGCTGTAACTTTAAAAGGCTAAACAATACTTTGCAGAAGTCACAGGCTTTACCTAAGTGGGGTATTATAAAGTCTTGAAATATATATTATTAAGACCTTAGGAGCACAGGCAGCATTTTCAATGCAGCTGTTAAACAAAAAGTAAGAGTTTTAGAAGAAAAGTGCAAATGTAAGAAGTATAGAGCTGGAAATAGATATGGGCAAAGACATAGACACAGATGTAGAAACAGATACAGACATAGACATTGATATAGACCCTATAGATGTGTGTGTGTGTGTGTGTGTGTGTGTGTGTGTGTGTGTGTGATGTGTGTATGTATTTGTCTATTCATCAGAATGTGAGTACTTGGAGAGTAAGGATTTGTTCATTATTTGCATTTATATTCCATAGCAGGTTAAAAAAAATGTTGGTTAATTGCTTAAGAAGACTGAGTGTCAATAAATACTTGGATTTCTGGGCCACAGCTTAAAAAAGAGAAACAATGGGCTATGGTCAGGGATGGAGAGACACCATGTTAAGGAGAGCTGGTAAAAATGTGTTTGCACAGTATTTTCCATTCTTAATCAATGTATGTTGAACTGCCTGGAGGGAATCAAGAGCAAAAGGAAAGTTTTGCATCAAATATATCTGAAAAGAAAATCTGTTATCTAACATCTACAGATAATTAACACATATATATTTGCCAAGAGTCATTCCCCCATAAACAAAGGTTTAGCAAATGCTTACTATGAGGTGATCATATGGATAAAGGGAAGGGGATAAATGTGAATTACAAACCACATGAAAAAATGTTCTAATTCACTAACAGTAAGAGAAATACATATTAAAACAACCCTGGAGTTTTACTTCATATTTATCAAATTGGCTAAGATAATTTTGGAAGGATTTTAAACCAATTTCATTGGTGAAAGAAGTTAAGGAAACTCAAAATTAGAATGGTCAAAGTCAGATTATCTTTTAACGTAAAAATGACTTTATGGTAGATGGTGGTAGCTGCTGTAACATTACTAAACTTAAGATATGACAAATATGAGAACTTTAGAGAAACATGGGAAGATTTGTATTAACTGACACAGAACAAAGAAAGCAAAACAAAATACCCAATGACTAGAGTACTTCAAATGAAAACAAAACTAAAAGACAGCCAAAGTCAGATTAACTGTCTTTACCAAGGCTGGCCCCAGAGAACAGATGATGAAACACATTTTCCCTTCCTCCCAATAGATACAAGGTAGACCGCTGGGACGGGGTGCTGTTTGAGTTGTCAAATGAGGTTGTTTTGTTGGTCGGTTTACAGGGGAGGGTTCTGTGGGGTGAAGTATACTGGGAAATGATGCTGCATAAAAATACAGAAGGAACTAATAAAACTTTTTTTAAGGTGACCTTAAACAACAAATAAAAGGGAAGAAGGAAGAAAAAACAAAAATGTACCTATGTATTACTTATTTGAAATCATTGAGAAAGTAAGTATATTATAGGAGAATTAATAGTAAAAATGACCAGAAATCAATAGAAAAAATTCCAAGAAAGGGATTTAACAAAACATATGGCTTCAGATGTCTATATACAAATGCATCACATGTGAGTATGAGGTGGGTGGAAACAAGAAAAGATAAAGCAAGAGAGTAAATTTAGCACCATAAGGTGTCACTGATAGGACTCCTAACTAGAATTTGGCTCTGGAATAGTATACCATATTCAAAAAAAAAATTAGTCAGGTAAAGGGTGGGGGCGGGGTGGAATAACACTCTATTTTAAGAAGATATATTTGTGCAGGGATTGAGTGAGGTGGGAACAGGAATTAGAGGGAAGAAACATGGAAGGTGCATTTGGATGAAGATCAACTGAATCAGAAACTAAAGTACTATATTGTGCACTAGAGACCACCTGTACAGAAAGATATAATAGATGAGTACTTCAGGAAATAGCTACAATTCCAGCACAGCATTGGTCCCATGGCACAAAACTATGCTAAGTGTTTATTAAAATACACTAAGTATTTCTTTCTTTCTTTCTCTCGCTCTCTCTCTCTCTCTCTCTCTCTATTTGTCTTTATCTGTCTTTCTGTCTCTTTATCTCTCTCCATCTCTGTCTCTCTCTGCCCCAAGTGAACACAAATAACAATTTCTTCATTTGTTACTGTAACAGGATTACATCATCCCAGCACTCTGCCCATATTCCTAAGGATAGGGCTCACTGGCCTGTTACATTATAAATATAATTTCATCCCTCTAAAGGTAAAAGGAGCAATGAGGCAAACTTATTTAATGAACTGATTTGTCCCCAACAAGATATAATTTTGGTAGCTAGGACACATATCAATTTCAAAGTATTTATTAAGCACCTACTAATGAAGCAGGTAGAGAAGTGGATACAAAGGCAAATACGGGGTGGGGTGGGGAATCCCTCTCAAGGACTTTGCATACATTCCTTTGAGAGAGACAAAATTGTATATAAAAAAGTATATACCCAAAACATACACACATACACAAGATTGTTACAGTCATGTCCAGCTCTTTATGAGTCCATTTGGAGCTTTCTTGGAAAAGACATTGGAGTGATTTGCCATTTCCTTCTCCAACTCACTTCACAGATGAGAGAACTAAGGCAAACAAAGATTAAGTGATTTGGCCAGGGTCACACAGCTAGTAGTAAGTGTCTGAGATGGGATGTGAACTCAAGTCTTCCTACTGTACCACCTAGTAGCCCTCCAAATTCATGAATCCACCCTGAAATCTATCTACAGACCCCAGTTAAGCACTTGTGATGCTTAAAGTGTCATTTCATATGATGGTAACCTTGGGGGAAGTTAGCACTGCATTTTGGAGTTTGTGATAGTCTGGATAGGAAACTGAGGAATAATCTAATCTATACCCCAGATTTAGGAAGAAGTAAATTTCAAAAGGGTTCAGAGGAAAGAGAGGTAGCTCAGTCCAAGAAGAGGGGGAAGCTCCAAAGAAGAAATCCTGAAGAGAAATGATTCTAATGAGGTGGAAAAGGAAGGGGAAGAAGGAATATCTATAGACTAATGAAGATGACTCCTCAGTTCAGATTTTTGAAAGATATAGCAGAATAAAAGTAAAGACTGGAGCAGAAGGCTCAAAGTCAATTTAAAAATCACCTTTACAGATACCAAATTCATCCCAGTTTATCTGAAAAAACTTGCAAGGTCAATGAGGCAACAGTTTAATGTACAATTCAACCCCAAATCTTCCGCTGTGTGAACAGAAAAAAATACACCAATATAATTTATTAAGCATTGATTAAATATCTTCCTTCAAGTCTTAACTAAGGGTACACCTTATAACAACAAATCTTCCTAGTCTTTTTAATCATAGATCCTTCCTTGAGGGCAGGAACAGGTTAATTAAGTGACTTGACCAGTTTTCTTCCAACTCTAAGATTCTGGGATTTGAAGATAATCATAACAATAATTCACATTTCTATAACCCTTCCAAGTTTATAAAACCCCTTTCTCATCGTAGTCCAGTATGGGAAACAGTGCCAATGTTATCATCCCCATTTTAGAGAGGAGGAAATCATAGGTCCATGAAATTGTGTTTCTTCCCCAACTACTGTATTTGGCTACTCTGTATTTATTCCCTTTATTATTCATTTTGCAAAATCATCTATGTCTACCTGCTTGCAATCTCCAACAGGAGAAGGGGAAGCTCCCCAAGAATACAGATTGTTTCATTCCTTCATTCACTCAGGTCTCACCTTCCCACTCATCAATCATCTATTAGAGCCACCCCCCCCCCAAGAACATGCCATGCCCATCTCCTTCCCCCACTGGTGGGTTCCTCCAGACCTTTCATTTGGGAAGGGGTCTAGACTGGACAGTATTCATTCCATCCTGACTCTGCTTCTAACTTTATAGACTTGGACACCATGGGGGGTGGGAGGGCAAGGAGAAATCATCCCCCCAGTCACTCTCTCTCTCTCTCTCTCTCTCTCTCTCTCTCTCTCTCTCTCTCTCTCACACACACACACACACACACACACACAGACACACACAAAGTATTTTTTAGCTCCCATTAGAATGTAAGTTCTTTGAGGGCAGACACCACAATTTTGTTAGATTTCGTAACTTCAAGTCTGAGAACAGTATTTGTAACAGAGTAAGTAAGCACTTAACTCTTGGCTGCTGCCTAACCTTTGTTATTTGTTATCCTACATCAGACACCTTTTGCTAAGTGAAAGGATCAACAAACAACTCATTAAGTGTGAAAACACAAAGGATTCTTACATTCCACTCTAACAACTCCAGTTAAATTAGGGGCTAACCTAGATGCTCTAGGAGATCCCATCCAGTTTCAAGGTGCTATGATTCTGTACTAACCTTCTAATTTTGCAGATGAGCAAACACACACCTGTAAAATACCAATACACTATAAGGCTGTCCATTGAATTAGGTTCCAGGGATCTTCCCAAGAAACTACCATGGTCCCTTGGTCCCTTGTCCATTAGTAATCCAGCCAAATACCCCGATCCAAGGGAGAATCTGGCCAGGTAGCCAGAACAGGGGCGGGTGGGGTGGGGTGGGGTGGGGGGGAGATATCTCTGAGGTGAGCCCAGGAATTCTGCTGGGAAAAAATTAGAGAACCTTCAATACTAGAATACTAGTTCTACTAAAACCATTAAAACCCAGGATGCATACATGAGATACCTGTGATAAGTTTAGGCCACTGAATGAGTTAGATGACCAATTTAGAGATAAAAGAAATCTTAAGAAGTCATCAAAGAGCCTAAATCCCTTATTTTACAGATTCCTTGGAGCTTTCATGACTTGTCCAGGGTCCCACAGCTAGTAAGAGATAGAGGCAGAATTGGAATGTAGGTCTATCTGATCTGAAATCTAACCCTCTGAGCTGACTCTGGACTAACAGCCAGGAACATAGAGCCATCCTCCAGCAGCTAGGAAGGCTCCCAGGTAAGGCATGGAGTTCTCTTTCTTGATCCTAACCAGGTCCCTAACCAGGGAAAACTATCTCATAGCTTAGGAGGGTTTATGAATCTTAGGACGACCCCACTTGCTTCACAAGCTTCACAAGCTCTGGGTAAAAATTAATTCCCCAATCCCAGCCAAAACAAGTGGGGCCTCAAGACAGAGATAAGGGTGCAGTAACAAAGGCATCCCCCAACCTGGAAATCACTCTTGAGCTGGAGCTCCACAGTTCCCATGGCAACCTGGGATCCACCAGCATCTTGCCCAAGTCCCCAGGGCCCCAGAGAAGGGGAGGAGGGGAGGTGGGCTAGGAAAGAAAAAACAGCACCCCCCCCCTTTGGCATCTCATAAACCAGACAGAGGCCTACTGTTTCGGGGTCCATGGGATCAATGCCAAGAGTCCCTGGAATAGGTTAGACAGGCAGTGAGAAGCAATAGAAAGAGAAGGGCTCTGGAGGTCAAGAGACCTGGCCTCCAGTTGTGTGACCTTGGACAATTAGCTTATTTGACCTTTCATCTCTGGACCTCAGTTTTCCCAGACTGTAAAATGAGGTAGCTGGAGAATAAAGCAAGCAGAAACAAGAGAACAATAATTCATACAGTAACCACAAAGCAAAACCAGACAGGGGCTTGTTTCAAGGGAGTGTGTCCCCAAGAAAAGATGGTAAAGATGGTAAAGAATGCTTTCTATCTCTCAGCAGAGGTGGTGGACTATAGACACAGAATGAGGCAGACATCAGCCATGGTCAAAAATAATTTGAGATAGTTTTTGGCTGGGTTATAAATAGAGAAAGGATTGGGGGAGGAGTCTTTTGTAAGGGATAGTGATGATTCAAAAAAAGCATCAATAAAAACTCTTTTTTAAAAACATATAAGGGCAACTGATTCTGATGGTACCTTCCAAGTCCTATAAGCTACACTTCTTTTAAAGGACAAAAGGCCAAGTAGAAATGAAGGTGTTTTCCTGCAGACCTATGAAAGAAATCTCTAATTCTACACTGCCAAGATAGGCCAATTTATCAGCCACTCAAAGAATATTTGGGCTGGAAAGGGCCTAAGAATACAGATTAGACTAGGATGTGAGATATCAGAGAGACCTAAGAATACATAACTATCAGAGCTGTAAGCTAAACCTTATAATAGAGAATGTTAGCTAGAAGAGACCTAGACAGGACCTCAGAATGTTGCAAATGGGAGAACCATTTGAGATCTTTAGACTGTTCCCTTCATTTTAGGGGTCCAAAGTGGCCTAAGCAGGGTCACAAAGTCAATTAGAGGCAAAACCAGGGCTAGGGGTCAGTTTGTCAGAGGAATCTAGCCTCTTCTTTGTCTCCCTCTCTGACATTATCCTAAAAGCTCCATGTGGCCAAGAAAGTGATTAAGGGAGTAAGAAACAGTACGTAAGGAGTGCTTATGGGAATGTGAGGCTGTGGGGGTCAGGTCTGGGCAAAGTTTTAGGCATGTGCCTATGTGAGAAGTTGTATGAATGTATGATTGTGTGGGTTTGGGTGAGGCTCAGTGAGTCTGCATGAGGTAGTAGGGTATAGTGGGAGTATTGTAAAGCCTGGGGGTGGTTACAGGAGTGTGCACCCTGCCAAAGGTTGTTTGAATGGGAGACTGTGTAGATCTGAGAAAGTGTCCAGTAATAATACTGATAATAAAAAAGATAATTAGTATTAATTATGTTATTACATGACTTGCTTAGAGTGACCAAACTGATAGTGTCTGAGTCAAGATTAGAACTCTAAGCTTCCTAACTTTAAGCCTTCCCTGAGAGCACCTTGGTCAGCTCTAGAGGATATACTTTAAGTCTGGAGAGCTGTGCCTCATATGTATGCATACATGTATTTACAGTGGGGAGTGAACACGGCCGTGTTGACTTTGGTGAAGCTGCCGGCACACACTGGATCTGGAAGGGCTCCAGGTTTAGGGGGATGTTCAAGACTGTCCAAGCCTGGGTATTTCTAGTCAAAAAGGTGGGTGGGGTAGACCCAAATTAGCAGGTGCGGGTAAACTTTTGGTGGGCCTAGTTGGCTATTTTCTGAAGTGACAGGCTCACCAGGACTATTTAAGCCAGAAAGAGTTCAAACCTGGACTATCTCAAACACACCCATCCCCAATGGTTCCAGCCTCACCCAACCCAGGAGGCTCACAATTTATATTTACTAGAGGAAAAACAGAGGAGTAACCTCACTGAATCTGAAGTCACCCCAGCAAGGCAGCAGGAAGCCAAGGAATGAACTGACATCTCCGAAGTCAAAATCCAAAATTAATGCCCACCATAACAGCTCACATTTATAAAGTTCTTTAGGGTCTGCTGAGTATTTTACAATCAAATATTATCCCAACAGCCCTCAGAGGTAGGTATTGTTATTATTCCCATTTTACAGATGAGGACACTGAGGCGAACAGGGGTGAAGTGACTTGCCCAGGGTCATACTAAATATCTGAGGCAGAATTCAAATCAGTTTCTTCTTGAGTTCCAGTCTGGTAGTTCATCCACTATACCAAGCCACTTCACAGTCTTTTCACCTGATTAGACTTATCCTCAGTCACTCCCTCTCTGAGCATCTCTCATTCGTCTCCTACCAAAGGAGGACATCAGACTCAGGGAGCTGCCCCAGCCAGGCTCAAGAATTCTCCAAGTGTTAGTTAGAATGAGAAAGATAGTAACTGCCAGAGTAGCCTGCAGGAGGAAGAGGCTCTACTAGTTGGGAGTGGAGGGACCAGGAAAGGCTGTCTTGGGGAAGAAACTGAGGCATAAGGATTTGGAAGCCAAGGAGTCTGGAGACAGAGAAGGAAGCATAGGAAAAGAGGAAAAACCAGAGATTTCATTCCTTTTTTTTCAGCTTTGATGTTTAAGACAAAGCAGTCTGTTTGGTATATAGTGATGCTCAATACAGGTTTGTTGACTGACTAATGATAATGAAAAATCAGAGGAGGGAGAGATCTCTATGGGCTGGAGTAGACGGCTTCTGAGGGAATCCAAGGGACCTCTGGAACCCAAAAGTTCAACCTTGAATCTTTTCATTTTATAGATGAACTTTAAGCTGGAGCTGACATGCGGATTTAGAAACTAAGAAAACAAGGGCCAAAGAAGAAAGCCAGTTGGCAGTCCAGGAGGGGAGAAAAACCACTAAGATTTTATTTCAAATCATTCACCACTATTAGATCAAGATAGCATTGAAAAGAAAAAAGGAACTAGAAAATAAAGAATCTTCTCTTCCTCTCTCCCCATTTCTCTTCTCATTCATTCTCTCTCCTCTGCTCCCCTGTTCATTTCTCTCCCTTTTTCTCCCTCTTCCTCCCTCCCTCTCTCCCTTCCTCTCTCATACACACACACACACACACACACACACACACACACACACACACATAAATGCCTGCAGCAGGCTCTCCACAGGGGCCAGGCCCCCTTCATGTTCTCCTTACAGAGTGATTCCCATCTCTTTAACATGTGATTAAGCTCCTAGCAGGGTGACCCTCAGCCCCTCAGCAGCCGTCAAGTGCTACTTCCCCCCCACTTTCCCCAGGGTAGGAGGAGGGGCTGATCAGCCTGGTTCATCATCCTCCCAGGGAGAACAACAGGGTCTCCTCCTCCTAGAGACGCCAGCCAAATTCAGGTCAAATGACAAGCATGAAAAAGAGGAACGGCTCCTTAGACCCAAACACAGAATGCCACAGAGTCCAGAGATTCTTGTTTTATGAAAAAAGAAAATGGCATCCACAGAACAAATAAGACTTGACTAAGTCAATGCAGCAAGTAACTAGCAAACATGGATAGAGAGGAGAGGAAAGGGAGAAGAAAGGAGAGGTGCAAAGAGGAAGAGAAGAGAAAAAAATGAAAGAGGAGAGAGGAGGGAAAGGGAAAAGGAAGAAATGGGAGAAGAGGAGAAAAGGAAACAGAAAAAGGGCAGAGGAAGAAAGGAGGGGAAAAGGAGAAAAGAAAGAGAGGAAGAAGAGGAAAGGAGAAGGAAAGAGGGAAAGAATAGGAAAATGAATAAAAGAGGAGAAGGGAAGAGGGAAAAGTAAGAGAATGAATTAAAAAGAAGAAAAAGGAAGTGAAAAATAAAAGTGAGGTCCTCAGATTGCCTACCTGCATTTTGTAACACCCCAGGGTGCTTCTAATTACCTCAGTGTCACAACATTATAATTCAGTTTAATTTTTAAAATATACCTATAAATTAAAAAGTATTCTTGAAAAGTCCTGAACTAGACTGCACTGTACAAGATAAAGGAGGAGATAAAGTCCCTGTCCTCAAGGAATTTACAGTCTAAGAAACACACCCAAGAAACAAGCAGACTACCACTCCATGCCCAACAGACTGGCTAACCTGTCAGAAAAGGACAGTGACAAATATTGGAGGGGATGTGGGAAAATTGAGATACTAATGCACTGTCGGTGGAGTTGTGAACTGATCCAACCATGCTGTAGAACAATTGGACCTATGCCCAACCATGGAATCATTTGACAAAGCAATACCACTACCAGGTCCATATCCCAAAGGAAAAGAAAACAAAAAGGGAAAGGGCCTATATGTACAAAAAATATTTAGAGGAGCTCTTTTATGTAGTAAAAAAATTGAAAATTCAATTGGGGAATGGCTGAACAGGTTGTTATGAATGATTGTGATGGAATACTTTCTGTACTATAAGAAATAACAGTACCGGCCTTGGAGTCAGGAGTACCTGGGTTCAAATCCAGTCTCAGACACTTAATATTTACCTAGCTGTGTGGCCTTGGGCAAGCCACTTAGCCCTGTTGCCTTTCAAAAAAAAGAAGAAGAAATGACAATAATAATGCTCTCAGAAAAACCAAGGAAGACTTACATGATCTGATGCAAATGAAACAAGCAGAAGCAGAATATTGTATATAGCAATAGTAATATTATATGATGATGATCAATTGTAAATGACTTAACTAGTCTCAACAATACAATGATCCAAGATCATTCTGAAGGACTTGAGTGAAAAATACTATTTACCCCCAGAGGAAGAACAGATGGAATCTCAATGCAGATGTAATCATACTTTTTCTTGATTTTTTTGTCTGTGTTTTCTTTCACAACATGACTAACATGAAAATACATTTTGCTTGAGTGCACATATATAACCTCTATCAAATTACCTGTCTTCTCAATGGGGAGGAAGAAGAGAGGAGAGAAAGGAGAGAATCTGAAACTCAAAAATATGGTTTAAACACATGATAAAAATTATTTTTACATGTAATTAGGGGGAAAATAAAATATTAATTTTACAAAAAACAAACAAGCAGATAACAAGCAGTAATACAACTGCTAGGGTTGTGGATGTTCAGAGGATAATCTGGAATATTTGAGGGTTGGGATAGTCAGGAAGGGTTTGATGGATAAGGAGGAAATGGGCTAGGCCTTAAAGGACTTGGACAGGTAGAGGGGAATGGGGCATTCTAAGTTAGGAAGAGAGAGATCTGCTTCTTGCTGTCCATAGGGCACTCTCAGAATGAGATGGAAAGTGCCAAGAAATCAAGACAACCTGAAGAACTGATTAAGGACCAGGCATAACCATCCTTGGCTGGATACTGGCTCCTAAAGAAAACTCCCTTGTACAGAGTTTGACTGTCCACCCTATCCCAGTATGATTCTCAATCCTAAGGTTAGAATGCAAAACTTCAATCCTGTTCTAGAAGGGAAAGCTGAGGTTTGGGAGTGTCCAAAGATCTGTTCTGGTCTACTGACCTGTACCTAGGAGAATAGGATCTGAGCCGATCCAACCACAACCCTCTTATCTGAAGAACCACCTTCATACTCCTAGAGATATCTGGATAGAGCAGTGGATATCAGAGTATGGCTGAGAATCCTTGAGAATGGCCAATGAGCTCTCAGTCATCTGCTTTCAACCTCTATTCCATATTGGTCAAAACTACTTTCATGATAATACTAATCATTTTATTTTTAATGCAATAAATATCAATAGATAAGACACATAAATAAAAGGGCTTTGACAGGGAGCTCAGTAACTTTTATGACTATTAAAGGGATACTAAGACCAAAAAGTTTTAGAAATACTGGGATAGAGGTTGATAGCAGTTGACCTAGAGAAACTATTGTTTAGTATTGGAACTCTTTCATAATTAGGACCCAACCTATCTTTCCAACTTTCCTTTCCTTCCTGTACCCTGCAGTGGAATACTCCTTACTCTTCTAACACAGAAACTCCATCTCCTCTCAACACCTTTACAATGGATGGTCATACCTAGAAAGCATTCCTTCTTGACCTCTCTCTAACTACATCTTAGAATTCTGTTGCCTTTAAAACTTTGCTCAGGCAACATCTTTAACTGGAAATTTGTCCTGATCTCTACCATCCCTGCTCTGCTTTCCTCTGCTGCTACATTTAATATTTACCTTGTATGTATTTTATATGTGCTTTTATATATGGTTATTAATATAGAAATATATATGCTTTTATGTTTTTATTAATGCATATGTTCTTTCCTCCAAAAAATGTAAAATCCTTGAAGGAAATCACTGCCCCCCCCTTCATCTTTTGTATTTGTATTCCTGGCACTTAGGAGACAGTGGATAAAGCAGCTGGGCCTGGTGTCAGAAAGATGAGTACAAATTAAGCCTCAGACACTTGTTGATTTTATTGAGTCATTTTAGTCCTGTCTGACTTTTTTTTGTGACCCCCTCTTTGGGGTTTTCTCAACAAAGATACTGTAGTGGTTTGCCATTTTTCTTCTCCAGCTCATTTGAGAGATGAGGAAAGAGAGGCAAAGTTAAGTGGGTCACAAAGCTAGTCTTTCTGACTTCAGGCACAGTGTTCTTTTGACCTGTGACCTCATTGCACTTAATAATTGTGCAATCCCAGGAAAGTTTCTTAATCTGGTTGCCTCAGTTTCCTCATCTGTAAAATGTCACAGAGTTGTTGTGAGGATCCAATGAGATGATATTTCTTAGCTTGAGGCCCTGGAACATAGTAGGTGCTACAGAAATGTAAACTGCCATCATCATCATCATCATCATCATCACCATGTCTGGTATACAGTAAGTGCTTAACAGACACAAACTGATCAACTAACTGATCATAAACTGAAGCCAGGGAGGAGCAAGAACTTACCCAAATCAGAAGAACAACCTCCGATTGACAGGGGAAAGTAAAAGGCTAAAACCCTCTAGTTCCAGCACTAGCACCACTTGCTCTGTGAACTCCCACAAGAGTTTTCCCTTATCTGGGCCTCAGTTTCTTCATCCTTAAAATGAGGTGGTAGGGAAAGGCAGAACAAGAAACTACCTAAGGTCCTTTCCAAATCTGAAACCCAAGTTCAGCCTGGACCTCACTTTCCTCATCTGTATAAATGGGGCAAATTTCCATTCACAGGTGAATTTTGAGAAGCCAATGAGATCGTGGATGTGAAACCAGAACAGAAGCTGCAGATGTAAGAGATGATAATTATTATTCTGGTGTTCTCTCCTCTTTCCCTCTCCAACAGTAAGCAAGGGGAGGGGGGAGGGGAAGAGACAACAGAACATCAGTAGCCAGGCTGATGGAAGTCTAAAGTCAGTGTGGGGAGGGGGCTGTGAAGAGTGACAAGGTAAAGAAGCAAGGGAGTGAGGCCCCCCACTCCCCCGAGCTTATTCCTGGCCATCATCAATCCCCACCACCATCCCTCCTCCCCAAAATGAGACAGAACTGGCTGGGGCTTTGACCAATTCCAGATGAGGAGCAAAGGCCCCCATTAGCCAAGACTTAATGAATAATCAGGGGTGGGGAGATCCACAGGCAGCAGCAGGGACCAATTTACTCCCAGAAAACTTATTTGTGTCTCCTCCCCAGAGGGCCTCAGGGCCATTTCTCCACCAGCTGAGGCTCTGAGCAGTGCTGGCTCACTGAGCAGAGTTAGAAGCCTGGAAGAGGGCCGGAGAGGAGGGCCAGAGTGGGGAATGGGGGGCTCAGTCAGTGCCTGGAATTAGTCAGTCTGTGGCTACCCCCACCAGAAAGACAGACAACTGCAAAAAAAAAAAAAAATCTCATGACTCTGTCCTATGGGAAACAAAGCTCAAACCCAGCCCTGACTGGCACCCCCACCCCATTCTAACCCCTGAGCAGGATGGACCTCCAACTTGACCTTTTGTCTTGATGGCTCCAGAGCTCCCAGGATCCCCTCTGCAGCATGTGCTGAACCAGTCACCAAGCAGGAGGGAGCCTCAGCTGGAAGGGAGGGCAAAGATCCAATCCCTGCTGAGCTGGAGCCAACATCTCCTGGCTCTGCCATGCTCCTCCTTGGGGCTGGGGCACAGACCCCTGCCAAGGGAGTCAATCCCAGAGGAAGAGGAGATGGAGATGGAGCAGAGAAGGTCCAGGGCAGGGGAGGGGATGGAAGAGAGAGAGGAGGGACAGCCTGCTGCAGACTCCAGGGTGGGTCTCCATCCAGAGCCTGGTCCTCCTCCTCCTCCTCCTCCCCTCCCAGGCACACTTCTCAGTGCCGTTTCCTTAACCTCATCTGCTGCTGAATATGCAAGAGGATAAATGTTTATGGTGTTTACCGTTCTCTGCTTTGTCTCAACAGACTCACTGGGAGATGGCAAATACAGCTGTACTGAGCAGTGAGGAGGCTGCCAATTGGCTCCCTAATTTCCTCATTAGGAAAGTGTCTTCCCCCTCCCCACCATGCTCAGGTAGAAGAGCTGAGCTCTTAGGCAGGACTGAAGCTGCTTGGGCCTGGGTCTCTCACTAAGGGCAGCAAGGCAGAATAAGCCCCATCATACTCAGCCCAAGTGGGCAAAGGACACCTTGTCTTGAGAGGCAAGATTGCCAGCTTATTGGCTTAGTCTTCCTTTTACACAAAGAAGAGACTGAGGTCCATAGAGGTGAGGAAACCTAGCCAGAGTCCCATAGGGTTAGGGGGGGAGGGGGAGAGTTTGAATGCAGGTCCTCTGCCTTGAAATCCAGTGCTCTTTCCAATATATTTCACTTGTACAAGAGGCAGTGAAAGGGGCTTCATGGACAGAGTCCTAAACCTGGAATCAGGAAGACCTGAGATCAAATCCTGCCTGGCTGTATGATGCTAGACAAGTCACCTAACCTCAGTGCCCTAAACTACAAAACTATTATTATTGTTGTTGTTATTATATAAATATAATAACAGCATATACCTCCCAGGGTTGTTGGGAGGATCAAATGAAATAATATTTGCAAAGTGATTCACATAGAAAATACTTAATGCATATTCCCTTCCTTCTTGCTAGCCCTCTTTCTTACATGCCAGATCTCCTCTATCATTATTTCATTCTGAGATGAGTCGAAGATAGTTATCAAATGTCCAGATCATCTCATGTTGAGTTGCCAGTCAACAGCTATTTGTTTGGGGTTTTTTCCCACTTTCAATGTAAATAATATTTTGTTTTTTCCAATTATATGTAAAGACAATTTTCAGCATTCATTTTTTATGATATTTTGAGTTCCACATTTTTCTACCTCCCTCTCCTCCTCCTTCCTCAAGACAGCCAGCAATCTGATATAGATTATATGTGTGTAATCATGTCAAACATATTTCCACATTAGTCATTCAACAAGGCTTTTTTTCTTTTAATGCTTCCTCTGTATCACGTCCTGTAGCTAAAAGCTAGAGATGCAATGAAAGGCTAAAAACCAGTTCCTGCCCTCAAGGAGTTTACATTCTAAAGAGTCATATAAGTAGAAATATAGATCATAAGGGAGATAGAAGGTAACAAGAAAGAAACAGAGAATGAGCAAAGACCTCCTGGAGAAGGTGAGGTTTAAGCTGAGCCAGAGTGTGAGAGGATAAGGCATTTGCTCCAGGACACAGGGGACCACCCATCAATGCAAAAAAAAAAAACAGAGAAAGGAAAGATGGGGTACTGCAACAATGGAACCAGATCAAATAATTTAGAGAGAGAAGGAAAGAATAAAGATTGGGATAGGTCAGAAAGAGTCAGGTGAGGGAGAGTTATGGATGACAGAAGGTTTTGATGTTCTCCAAAAGGAAACAGGGAGCCCCTGATGTTCATAGTCAGACTTACACATGAGAAAAATCTTGATAGCTGAGTGGAAGATGGATTGAAGATCTGGAGCAAGAGACAAATGAGGAGGCTACTACAGATAAGGGAGGGGGTAGGGAACTGAATTAGGATGGTAGAAGGAGATGGATAAGAGAGATGGGGACAAGATTTGGCAATAGCTGAAGAGGCAATTGGAAGTCTCAGCTGATGTCCTCAAAAATAATAAGAAAGTTCAGAAGGGAAGAGAAGAAAATAACAAGCTCTGTTTTGGACATGGTGAGTGTAATATCCAGTTACAAGATATCCTAAAGGCAACTGGCAACGCATGACCAGGGTGAAGAGAAAGGTCTGGGAATCATATGCATCAAGATGATAACTGAACCCCAAGGAGCTGATGAGCTCACAAAGAGATCTAGCAGACAGCAAAAAAAAATGAAGATGGCCCAAGGCCAAACTTTGGGTGACACCAACTGAGTGGTCAGGTGAATAATTAGCAAAAAAGACTAAGAAGTAAGTGGTCATCCACAGAAAAAGACCAAGAGAGGGAAGTATCACAGGAACCTAGAAAGGAGAGACTATCCAAGGAAAGGAAGTGATGGAAAGTATCCAATGATGCAGAAAGGTCAAGGAGGACAAAGATGGGGAAAAGATCGTTGCATTAGCAATGAAAAGACCACTGGTAACTTTAAAGAGGGCAGTTTCCACTGAAAGATGAGGTCTGAGGCCAGACTGCAAAGTATGTAAAAGAGCTTTAAGGGAGAATAAGTAGAAATATTCAACTTAAGCAGCTTTCTCCAAGAATTTAGCCATGAAACAAGATAGGTAGATTATCACTACTGGGGAATAACAGGACCAACTGAGGGTTGGTTGGTGGATATTTTTTTTGCAAGGCAATAGGGTTAAGTGGCTTGCCCAAGGCCACGCAGGTAATTAAGTATCTGAGGCCAGATTTGAACTTGGGCACCCCTGACTCCAGGGCTGGTGCTCTATCCACTGCACCACCTAGCTACCCTGGTTGGTGGATTTTTAAGGATAGATGCGGTTACAGGCAGCAGGGAAGGAGTCAGGACACAGGGAAAAACTGAAGATCACTTAAGTTTGCAAATTTCTTTCCTCAGAATAACCCTGATTATTAGACTCATTTTACATAGGGTGACACTGAAGTTTAGAGAGGGTGGAATATTTGTTTGCTCGATCTGTCTAGGGCTGCCTGGGCCAGATTTCAAACCCAACAATCTTGTCACCAGGTTCAGCCTTCCTCCCGCAAGGCCATACTTCTCAGAGTGAACGAAGCAGGAAGAAAGGGCAGTTTCTCCCAAAGGGTCTGAAGCCAAGTCCAAGCAAACAAAGGTTAGGCAGCCAGGACTGGGACAATCTCATCTCTTCCATCCTGACTGAATTAAAAGGAAAATAAAATCAGTTTGCCAGATTCCCCATGAGCCTGTCTAGTCTTTACCTTGTCAGACAGCTGTTGTGCTGTCTCTCAGAGGGAAGGCTGAGCATCTGCCCCATTAAGAGACCATCCTCGGACTCACCTATAAGACCTAAAGGCTCTGTGGAGACCTCAGCATAGACAGTTTTCAGAAATGGTAGGTTCATTTGGGAGGTCCCTCCCAATCTATGTTGTTCTATGACTCTTGGGTTCTTGTGGTGCAGTGGATACAGGGCCCAGGCTGGAGTCAGGAGGATTCATCTTTCTGAGTTCAAATCTGGCCTCAGACACTTCCTGGCTGTGTTACCCCACTTGCCACTATTAAGTCATCTGTGAAATGAGGTACAGAAGGAAGTGGCAAACCACTCTAGTATCTACACCAAGAAAACCCCAAATGGGGTCACAGAGAGTCAGGTATGACAACACACTTAGTCTTCTCTTCAACAGAAGATAAGCTCCTTGAAGGAAGGACTTATTTTCCTTTGGTCTTTCCTTCCCAAGGTTCTTAACACTTTATCCTGCACATGAAAGATACTTAATTAATATTTGCTAAATTGTAAGTCATTTAGAGTTACAAAGTAAGAGCAATGAGAATTCAATTTGACATCTATTTATTAAGACCCTATTAGGCATATACAATAAATGTTTTCCTGTATCCAGCCTTTCAGCTCAGTTGAAAGAACACTGACTCTGGAATCTAAAGAGTTTAAATCCTTCCTCTATCACCTGCTGCCCATGCAATCTTGGACAAAGTGATTAACCTTCCTTGGGTCCAAGTTCTCCACCTTAAAATGGGGAACCTGACCTAGATGGCCTCTGGAGTCTCTTTCCCATCCTAACTGCTGTTGTTCCAGCATTTCAGTCATATCTGACTCTTCAAAACTTGGCATTTTTTTGGCAATGTTACCGGAGCAGTTTGCCATTTTCCTTTTCCAACTCACTTTACAGATGAAGAAACTGAGGTAAACAGGGTAAAGTGATTTGCCCAGGGTCCCACAGCTACTTGACTCCTTGGAGTCAAAGTACTCTCAGGGCAAATAGGAGACCTAGAATAAGAGGAGGGAACAGAGCCAGCACAGTTCCAGAACCTTAGAACCATGGATCCAGAAATGGAAGGTTAGTTAATGATATAATAACCCCAATCTAATAGCTAGCATTTATGTAATATTAAAGTTTGCAGAGCACTCTGTGTGCATTATCTCATTTTATCTTCACACTGTTCCTGGAAGGTAGAGGGAGGCCATTATGCCCATTTTACAGATTTCGGAAATTAAGGTAGTAAAGAGACTTGTCCAGGATCACAAAGTTAGTAAGTATATGAGGTCAGATTTGAACTCTGTAAGATGTACCATCCACTGCATGACCTCACTAGTGGTCTACATCTCCCCAATTGTGTTTGACAAAATGTTGGTGCAAGGTTGCAAGGCTCTGGATCCTAGGAATATGTTTCCCTCTAAAATATTAAATGTGAAATCACTTATGTAGCAAAAATACTTATTACATGTGGCAAAATTTTTTCAGCATGAAAATAGGCTTCATTTACTCTATTGTACTCCAAAATTTCCCACCCACTCCTTTATCCCTCCCCCACAGAGCAACATTCATGGATCCCATCAACATATTTTAAGCCCCAAAACAATCCAAACTTGGTTCAGGAAACACTGCCCCATCTCTAAGCCCTTCACTCTAGATCACAAAGGGATTAGCAGATCACGGCCTTCCCTCTCACAGACCCAGAGCAGGAAGGGGCCTCAAAGGTCAGCCAGTCCACTCCTCTGGTCTAACAAATAAGGAAAGCAAGGCACAAGGAGATCAGTCAGTCAATCAATCTTTATGAAGCACCTACTATGTGCTGGGAGGTTTCAAAAAGAGGCCAAAGACAGTCCCTGCCCTCAGGGAGTTCACAATCTGACTGGGAGCCAGCAAAGCAAACAAATGTGTCTAAACAAGCTACAAGGAAATTATTAAAATTATTAAAAGAGCAGAGTCACTCAAATTAAGAGGGCTTGGAAAGGGCTTCCCGGAGAAGATGGAATTTTAGAGAAGCCTGGATGGTTAAATCACCTCAGTCCCTGCTCTCTGCCCCATTTTTGTTAGGGGTGCTCTCTGGAGGCAGAGGCACAAAAGGTCAAACCACAGCGGCCCTGCCAGGCCCCATCCTGCATACCAAGGGGCCTGGAGGGGCAGCCCCGGATGGGCTGGATCTCAGGCCGCCCAAGTGTAATCTCAGTTCCCTTTAATCCACCGTCACTGAGCAGTTCTCTGGACCGTGTTATTAACAGTTCTGTGATCTGCCAGCTGATTGCCTCCTGCCTGTCCCCTCCCAAGGAAGTGTAGGGAGGGGCCCGTGGTGGGACTCCAGGAGCCAGACTGGGGGAGGGGGCTTGGACAGGTCGGGAAAATGAAGGGAGCAGGGAGAGCACCAACCCACAGGTTCTCAGGCCTCTCTGCCTAGGCATTTTCTGAGCCTCAAACCCCAGAATCCTGGAGTCTGCTGACAATTAAGGTTAATTGGATGAGTCAGCAAGGAAAAAACATCAAAGGGGAGTGTGAGCTCCTAGGACCTAGGAAAAAAAAGGCAGAGGAGGGAGGCCCCTAGGGCCTGAAGGGCCGGGCTGGGCAGGAGGAAAGGAAGGGGCAGGTGCACACAGTCAGCAGGCACCTACCTGTTAATGTCTCTATCTGACTGTTTCACTCTCCCCCACCCCTTTTTTTTCCTCTCCCTTTGTGCCTCTCTGTTTCTGTCTTGCTCTATTTCTTTCTGTTCTTTTCTCTCTCTCTTGCTCTTTTTATACCTCTCTCTCACTCTTTCTGTCTCTACCTCTCATCTTTCCCACCCTCTTTTCCTGTCTGTCTGTCTCTCTCTCTCCCTCCCCCTTTTCCTCTCTCTGTCTCTCTCAGCTCCTTGACCATCACCCATTGAACCTCACCTACAAAATGGATCATTTCCATGCTAGAAGAGACCTTAAAGAGATGCATGGCCTCCAGACTGCCTCATTCACTCCCTTTCCACCCCCACCTTTTTGTCGACAATAATACTCAAGCCCAAAGAGGAAAGTGATTTGTTCAGTTGGGGGAGTTTGCAGAAGGAAAAGGGGGGTTTCCTGCTTCCTGGATGACTCTACCATAAGACCAGTCCTCAGTGAGCTACCTCCTTTCTTCCTTTTCGCACACTTCAGTCAGGATTAACTTTTAGTATCAAAGTTCCCAAAAAGGACTAACTGGTTGTCTCAGGGGGCAATTCAGCAAACCTGGACTTCCTTAGACCCTCCATTCCCAGGTTACCACTAATATAAATATGTTGTTCTTCTGCTACATATAACTCTTGTGATCCCATTCGGGGTTTTCTTGGCAAAGATGCTAAACTGGTTTGCCATTTCCTTCTGCTCATTTTACAGAGGAGGAAACTGAGGCAAACAGAGTGAAGTGACTTGCCCAGGATCACACAGTTAAAAAATGTCTGAGACTGGATTTGAACTTAGATCTTACTAACTCCACACTCAGCACTCCATCCACCACTGCCCTTTACATTAAAGTAGCTTCCTCCTTTTATTAGGATGTAAACTGAGTGTTCTACCATTTATTTTCTTCATTCATACATTCTGCAATAAGAGATGGTCTACTTTCTGTGTTCCTATACATACCATTCATTGACCTTTTGGGGTCCTTGTTTAAGATCTTCTGGTTTCCATTATATTTCTATTCTAATTCCTCTTCCTCTCCCTTTCAGGCAGTCAAATTCCTTACCAAGTGAAAGTGAAATAGCTGGGTGGTCATTCAATCAGCCAAGAAACATTTATGAAACCTCTGCTCTGTACTGGGTAAGGGTTTGGTACTAAAATGTTTGATTTGGAAGTCAACAAGACCTAGTGCAAATCCTTACTCAGATCTCCCTAGTTGTGTAAACTCAAGGCCTCGGTTTTCCAAATTTGTAAAATGGGGGAGTGGGTCTCTAAGTTCCCCTTCAGCATTGACATCTATGCTCCTATGGAATTCCACCTCATTCCTAGAAGCTCCTTCAAGGCAAGGTTCATGCTTTGTTCATCTCTGTAGACCCCTAGCAAGGGGCAAGAGAGGAGATATGGGGAAGTAGATAAGACAAGGATCACTGAAATACAGGGCCACATACTAGGTCTTGGGGTTACAGCAATTCTGAGTCTGAAAGTTACAGAGGAGTAGCTGATGAATCACTGGATGGAATCACTGGCCCCACAGAACAACAAAATGGGGTCCATGGAGGTAGAGGACAAAAAAGCCACCTCACAAATCCTTCTATGAGGCTGAATCAGCTCTACTGCCTCATTTTATCCTTGGAAATTCTTGAGAATAAATAGGCCAGATATCATTGTCCCCATTTACCAGAAGAGAAAACATTGGATCTCCAGATACCCAAGCCAAGGCTCTTTCCATGAGTAACATTGCCTGTCCTGTTTCAGGGTTGGCCCTTCTAGTCTCTGTGTATCCTTCCTCCCACTAGACTGTAAGTTTCCTGAGGTCAGGAATAGGTTTGTCTACACAGAGTTCTGCAAACACTAAGCAATTAATACATGCATAAATTAAATCATAAATAATTCATAATAATTCATTTTAGGGCCTACAGTCATGTTTTCTGAAATGAATTGAGTTGACAAGACCTCATGACTGTGGGTAGCAAACAGAGACAACAGTCAGTGATGACTGGCAAAGAAAAGCAATGATTACTAGGGCCTGCAGGAGTAGCCTGACTGTCCAACTACATTAATCTCATTTTCTTTTTCTGAAAGTGTTTCCCATAGCTGTAAATTTGAGGAAAGTAATAGCTATACCCTTGCTGGGTCTTAGAGACAATCTTAGAGAGCAGCCCCTTGAAGGCAGGGCTGCCTACTTGTCTTCTGAAAGCAGATTCCTCAGACAACACTTGCACATGTGGCAGATACTCTGCTCCCATTTTGCCCCTTCAGCCTCTCTCTCTCCCTGCCCACCCCTGTCAGCTCAGAGTACCCCTACAGGGATCTCTGACTCACACCCACCCACCTAGCTCTGTCCCTTGTGCTTGGTCCCTCACGCTTGTGAGTGTTCAAACCCTGGCTCAGCCAGGCTGAGCAAAGTCCCACATGAAGGAAGAGATGTGGGAACCTAGACTGTCAGCGCTGACATTGGAGATCACCTCCTCCTATGCCAGCACTTCATAAAGGGAACAAGGGAGGCCCAAAGGAAGGGAATAACTGGCCCAAGGTCCTGCATCAGCAGAACAAGGATCTGAACCTAGATTCTCTGGCTGTGGATGCAGCAGTATCCATGGACTACAAAGATGGGTCCCTGCTCTGCTCTTTGTTGACTTAGTCTGGAGACAATGAGACGCCAAAGTCATGCCTAGGGACACACAGCCAGTGGCAAAGGCAGGACCCAGTTCTTTGTGTCTCAGAGGCCGCTTCTCACATCTCTACCTTGTTCTCTGTGGAGTAGGGGCTTAATAAATACTGAATTGAATTCAATTGTGCTGTTACCCCAGAAGCTCGGGGCAGAGGAGAAGTTTCCAGGGTCCATTCCAGGCCCCTTTCACTCCCACCATGGGGGGAAAACCTCAGCAGGGAGGGTTCCTCTCCCACCCAGCCTCCTTGCCAGGCCCTTTTCACCCCCACAATGGAGAGGGACACTCCCCTCACTCACCGAGTTGATGCAGCCCAGCTCCTTGTTCAGGAGCCATGGCAAGGAGAGTTTGCCCTCCCCCCGGTAACAGGACTGGATCCTCTCCTTAATCTTGTCCTTGATCTTCTTAAGAGTGAAGAGGCAGAGGACCGACTCCTTGGGAGGCTTGACTCGGTTCTTCTGGCCCTGGGCAAACACAGTGAAGAGCACATCCTCGCTCTCAGACACGCCAAGCTGGCGGGCCAGGGCCTTGCCTGGCTTGCTCAGGTAGGCATCCTGCACCAGGCGGTACTCGACCCCACCCTGCACGCAGCCAATGGGGAACTCCACATAGGAATAGAACTTGGGGTCATCCACACAGAGGCGGACAATCTTGGAAGTGAAGAACTGCTCCCCCGTGGAGTCAGGCGAGGTCAGCTGAGTGTCCAGCTGCAGGGTCAGATAGTACACAAACTGTTCACTGCTGAAGCTGTAGATGTAGTAGATGTCAAAGGCTGGGAATTTGGACAGGGTGTCCGAGGGAATCTTGAGCTGCGATGACACGAACTCGTCCTGGTAGACAAAGCCGAACATCTCCGCGTTCTCTTCGTTCTCCATCAGCTTGCGGCTGGACAGAGTGGGGAAATACTCAGACTTGCCGTCGATGGGGGTGCCAATGAAGAGCTTGTCGTGCCCACCAGGAACCTCAATGAGCACGCCAGACATGGTGCCTGACTCATTGACGCTGGACAGATAGTGCTCCTTGCGGTGGTGGGGCTCACCCAGCTTGAAGAGATCATCGAGACGCAGGAACTGGCAGATTCCCTGGGAGGTGCTTCCACAGGCAATGAGCCGATTGGCCGCATAGTCCACCAGGAGAAGCTTGTTGACGTTGTTGGTGGTCACCAGCCCGTGGGGGCAGGACTGAACACTGGGAGGCGGGTAGCACTTCTCATTGTCGTCCACAGGGCCCGTGACGTGGGTCCGCAGCAGGGTCAGATTGCTTGAGAGCTTGTAGATACGGTTGACAGCCCCCACGTAGACCTCTCCCGTCTTATTGTGCACAACCAAATGGGTCAAGCTCCAGTCACTCACCGGGAAGGTCCGGAAGGGGGGCTCAGCACGACTGGCCACCGCCCATACTCCCCCCAACAGCAGGAGGGTCCAGGGACGGATGGCTGTACACATGGCAGCAGTTGGAGGGGGGGAAGGGGAGGCAAGTGGTCCAATAACCTCTCAGATCCTTCAGGGCTCCACATCTAGGGTGTTCTGGAGACAGCCAGCCTGGTCAACCCTGCAGAGAAAAAGAAAGAAATGGATCAGAATATGGGAAAGACCATTAGATCATCTACTGCTAGGGAGACCTGAGAAGGCGACGAGGGGGCTACTCCCCAACACGAAGCAGACCAGAGCTGAAAGCAGACAAACACAAACCATGAGGCTTCCCCTTATCCACCTGTAGTCCAAGGGCTGACTCCACCTATGCTGGTACTTCACTTTGTCCTGAGTCAAACTTCATCATTCAGTCAAGTACAACTCCTGATTAGACGTACAGTCATTCTATATACTCTATATTTAATATTCTAACATTCTATTAAGATCCCAACTGAACCTAGAATATTCCATGGCAGTTTCCATTCTATGTTGTTAGCCTTCTTCCAGATCTAACTTTCTGACATTCAAGGAACTTGGGGCCCTTCCAGCTCTGCCATCCTGTGATTGGCACTAGGAAAGACTGGAGGCAGGGAGATGAACTAAGCAGCTGTTGCAGCAATCCAGGCAAGAGGTCACACAGACCTGGACCAGAGAAGGGAGGGATATACAGGGACTTTCAGAGCATCTTTCAAAGATACCATTGCTCTTTCTGAGTTGCTTATCAAAATCTGATAGGGTGATCCCCAGCTAGGCTTGGCCAAAAGCCAAGAAGGAGAGTCATCACTAAGATTCCCTAGGAATGCCTGGAGCGGGCACGCCTCCCATTACCTACAGAAGAGACCCAAAGCAACAATAACCTTTGAGCTGGAAGAGATAAGAAGGTCTGGGCTACTGAGTTCCCAAAGGATAGCTTGTCTCGCTTGTCCATCACTCCACATCACCTTAGTCCCCTGAGGGTTGGCACCAGGGAGGGCAGGGGGTACAAGAACCTGAGCTGGCTCATCCTACCCACCCAGGCCAGGCTGTGGCAAGCACAAACATGGCTGCCATGCATTCCCCCTATCACACACCCCCTCCAGCCTCTAAGAACCTCTTGGGCAGACAGGCTGGCTCAGAGCCCAGGACTGAAGCCGTCCTGGTTAAACAAACACAAAACCGGCACAAAGGAGACAGCGTTAATGTTGCCTCCCAAGCCACATAAACAGGGGCTAAAAATACATTTCTTTCTCCCAGGCAAGGTATGCCCCAGGGCCTCAGGCCTCTGAGTGGGAGGGGGTCCTGGGAAGGAGGAAGGGATGCCCTGGAAAAAAAAAAAACAAATAAACCTGGCTGTCTGTGAACAATTAGCCAACCAGGACAAGAGATGTGTATAGGTATATGCACATGAAAATACATTTGTAAATACATCTTGTGCTGGTATGAATCCACATATAAATATGCACTGTGGGCAAGCAAACTCCACATATATGTGGGTTTGAATAGATAAAGGATCACAGAATTTATAACCAGAAGGGATCTTAGGAATGAATCACCTTGTGCCACTCACTCATTTTCCTTGTTAAATGACTTGCTTAGGACCCCAAGCTAAAGAGAAGATCAGAACTGAGATGTGAACCTACTTGCTTTCATTCTCGACCCAAGATCCTATCCACTTTCAGGGGGGAATGTGGAGTCATGACCTTGCTTATCTTCTGGAGAAGCCTATGGACCCTTCCTCACAATACTGGTTTTAGGTGTATAAAACAAACTGCATAGGACTGTAAAGGAAGACAATTACATTGAAATATAGCTATCGAAATATTTTTTAAAAACAGGTTCCTGGAGCATAAAGTCTCTGTAGAAAGAAGGGGAAGGTCAATGGGTAGAACTTTGAATTTGTTTTTAGATATTTTCAATGTATCGATTATTTTTTCCTGATTTTTTTCCTCCCTCATTTTATTTTCTTTTAAAATATTATTTTATATGGGATGATTCTCTGGGAGGAGAGAGGGAGGAGGATCATGGGAGAAATTTGTTTTTTAAAGAACCCTGCCCTGTCTTACCATGCTGCCCAACCCGAGGGTCCTGACTGGTCCAAAGCAAGATGTTGTTTGATGGGTCAGGAAGCTTCCTCCCCTTTTACTTGCCAATAGTCTCAAAGCCCAATAAGTTCAGCTTGCTGACACCATTACTAAGGTGCCAAAACATCTCCAGTGTGCCACAAATTTGGTTTGAGATTGGCTCAAGCTCCACTCCCTCCAATAGGAAGCCTTTGCTGAACCCCCTCCCCACCCCAACCACATCTCTACTCAATTCCCACTTTCCCATAACAGGCATCTCCATTGTTCATGTTTTATGTCTTTGTGCATGTAATGTTTATCCTCCATTTTTGAAGAAGACCACAACATTGGGGAGGTGATGCCACGACAAGCATGTGAATTGAATTTGAGTGAGGGGAGGATGCCGTGTCTCCAGACTCACTTTCTCCTCCAGAGTCATTTGGGTCTAGTGGCCAGATATGAATCAGGAGATGGGCCCAAGTTCAACACAACTAGTAAGAGTCAAGTGTCTGAGGCCAAATTCAAACTCCCATCCTCTTGACTTCAAGGCCAGTGCCCTATCCACTGTGACAATTATTTCCCTGGAAGCATCCTGAGGGCAGGGACAGAATGGTTTTTGTCTATGTGTCTCTAGCCTCAAACCTGGATATTTAATACAAGCTTGTTGGACTGAACTACATAATAAATTAACTAACCTGTGTTCACAGATACAGTCTTGGGGTATCTGTGATTAAAGAAGAAAGTAAAAATTCTTCCTCCCTACGCTCATGAAACGAAATACAGGTACATCCCTACACAGAAATTAGGGGCCTCCAAGATGGGGGAGGAAGGACTAGAGGACACTGAAGGTTCATTCTCATTCAAAAGCCAGGAAGACAGAACTAACCCTGAACCCATCTGTCAGTCCATAAGATCTCATCTGACTCATAGGACTTCCCCAAAGTTCTGCTGATGACCCTGGGGGAAGTCCCCAAAGGGACAGGCTGGAGGCATGGGGGGGGGTCTTACTCAAAAGGGATCCAGGATGAGATGGGCTTTCCCCATTGGTTTAGGTGCCATTAACCCAAATAGATATAAAGGGGCCAACCCTCTTAGGTCTCTGTTTGCACCAGGATAGTCACGTCTCCTGCTCAGTTCTATTTGTGATAGGATCATGCATTTGGATCTCAAAGATGCCTCAGAGATCATGGAGAAAAGCCGTGGCAAATACAGCCCTCTCATCTTACAGATAAGTGAGGCCAAGGAGGGAACTGGCCTTCAAGGTCACATGTGTAACAGGACTCAGAAGCAGGATCTGAATCCAGACCCTCTAACCTCAAGGACAAGGTTCTTTCCATTGTACATATGCTCAGGTAAGGGGCTTTGCCAGTAATGAGGTGGGGGAGGGGACAATCCAGATAAAGACAAAGAGGAAGGGGGAGGGAAGGGAGACAACAGCTGTCACTAACAGGAAAAAAAAAACAGCTCCTAGCACAATTCTGCTTCACATCCAAAAAGGATGGAATATGGTGGGTATTCCACCATATCCCAGAGAACATCACTTAGGAGTTAGGAGTAATAGGTTCTGGTCCCACCTCAGTCCCAGATTCATGATTGGGACAGGTCAAATCCCCTCTCTGGGCTTTTAATTTCCTCCTCTGTCAAGTAAAGAAGTAAAGAGATTTGCTGAGCTAAACTCCAGGGTCCCCTCCTGGGAAATGATTCTATGAGCCACAGCTCCCGTCCTCTCCAGGTCATGAGAGCCAGCTTCCATGCTCCACTATGGTCAGTGAAAAATACTTAATAATGTACATTATCAGCTGATTGGGGGGGGGAGCACCTCAGAGAAGTAGAAGCCTTGAAAAGCTCCTTCTAATCCTCCCTAAGAGGGATGCTCCATTGAATAGAACCCCAAAGTCCCCAGCACCAAGCCCCATCCTCAGAGCCAAGGCTCCCCAAAGAAAGCCCCTGGGGAAAATAAGGGTCTGGTCTAATGTCTCAGGCATCTCAGCCTGCTGACCTACCAGCTCCAAGATGGGGATAAAAATGTAAAACTCCCATTTTGGCTGCTCCTTTTCTTATGAACACATCTGGAAACTGGAAACAACCAACATATAAACAGGAGCAGGGAAGACCACAATATAAGAGTATGGGTACTCTTACATAAGGGAGTACGTGAAATCACCAGGTCAACAACCTTTCTATCCAGTCCCCCTTTACAGTTAAGGAGAGGGAGAGGAGCAGAGGAAGAAAACAAGCATGACAAAAGGGGCAACCCACAAGAGAAAAGATATAATCTCCATCAGCTGTGGTGAAAGGAGAAATGGGAAAAAAAATCTCAAGACCACTTTTTTTTTTAGGTTTTTTGCAAGGCAAATAGGGTTAAGTGGCTTGCCCAAGGCCACACAGCTAGGTAATTATTAAGTGTCTGAGACCGGATTTGAACTCAGGTCCTCCTGCCTCCAGGGCTGGTGAAGACCACTTTTTATTCTGCATGGATCTAGCTACTTCCTGACAAGCTGGGAGCTAGAAGAAGGGATGAGAAGGTACTCCCTGCAAAGGAAGGACAGGTCAATATGCTGAACAGTTACATAGAACAACCCAACTAGTAGGGACTTTAGAACATAGAACATCCGAGCTAAAAGAAGGCCCTGGCACATAGTAGGCACACGTTGATTGAATAGCAGAGTAAAATATAGGTCAACCCTGGAGGGCTTCTTGAAATGCAGAAGATAAATGCTGAAAAGGATTTCAAAGCCAGAAAGAATCTTAGAACACAAGAGTGGAGATGAGACAGACCTCAGAACAGACAGTGTCAGAGCAGAAAGGAACCTGAAAACAGAAAGGATCAGAAGCGACTGTGACAGGAGAACTCATAATTCAATGAAGCTTCAAGACTTACAAAGCATTTTCCTTCCAATAGCCTTGGGAAACAGGTGGTGTGGAGCATCCCTATCTTCACAAAATCTCAGAGTCAGAAGAAACCTTTGCCAGGAATCCTCACGATGGCCAGTGGTCTCCAATCACACTACTAGGAGGCATCCAAGGAGGAAGGGCAGTCTATTCTACTTTTCAATAGCTCGAATGACCAGGAAATGTTTCCTGAAATCAAGCCTTGGTTTTATGACTATGAAAACTGACACTCAGGACAGTTTAGTGATTTACTCAAGATCACACCACTAATATGTATTAACAGTCAGGGTTCAAAGTCAGAACTTATGAACCTAAGTCTGGAACTCTTTCCAACATATTCGATGCATCATGCCATGCCTAAACATAATCAGCCAACCAGACCAAGGCTGCTTTGAATTAAAAAAGGTTCAAGGATTAGCAAAATATCTCAGCACCCAGAGAGAGCTCAGAATAGAGAGGAAGGGTCCTTGAAACAATGAATGCTAGAGCTAGGAGTTGTCTTAGATCATCGAATGCTCAGTGATGAAATAGAAAGAGTGGAATGGAAGCCTTGGAGACCACACAGTCCAGGGACTCCTTGCCTGCTCAACCAGAGATTTCTTTTAAGCCAAAATAAACAAATGAGTTTGTACCTGTTTGTTGACTCACCTCATTAACAGGAAAATACCTTGGCACAAACAGAGCTCAGGTCTAAAGTTCTCATGCTACCCCCTCCTACATCCCCCCACCCACACCCAGTTAGAAGCCTCCAAGGAACCCCACTTAGGACTCCTCTCTTGAAAAGAGCTTTGGGATTAGAGTCAAAACCTCCCTGGTACTGCTACTTGCTACCAATGAGATCTTGGCCAAGTTCTTTCCTCTCTGTGGGTCTCATTTTTATTCCTCAGTAAAATGTAAAAGGGCTGCCTTAGTTTCCTCATTTGTAAAATAATGTTGAGTTCTAAACCTGGGGGTCTGACAAATTGATTTGGTTTTTAGTTTTAATATCTTGGTAATTGTAGATCAGTTTCATTGCTTTCCTTTATAATCCTCTATTTTTTTTTTGCACTTAGTAACCTCTAAAAGGAGGGGTCCATAGGACTCATCAAGGACTCAAGGAACTTTTTGAGGTCCCAATAAGCTCTACACTCTCTGATCCTGGTCACTGGTCTCATTTAACAGCTTTCTCTGGCATAACAACCTTCAAGAATCTAGGGTCACCTCCCCATCAGAATGAGGCCCTGGTGTAAAATCTCCAAGGAAGACTAATCTGCTTGGATTAAAAATTTAAAATGCACCAAGTGCAAATGAGTCAAGTCTCTCTGATGCTGACTAAAGTAGATATGGTCATGAAGGCATAGCTTCAAAAAGCTATCATCCATAAATATTAAGGAAAATTCCTGATCTGACCTAGTCTAAACACCTCCATCACAAAGGGGTTCAAAGTCACCACAGTGAGTTGGTGGCAGAGTCAGAACCAGACTGCCTCACCTTTGAACTCCTTGTCCAGAGTTCTGGACAATGCTGATCCTGGTCTAATCTTAAATGAAGGAAGGAAACAAGCATTATTAAATATTTACTATAAACTAGGCTCTATGTGAAATCCATCTTTATGGATATTATCTCATTAATACTTGCAATAACCCCAGGAAGTGGATCCTATTATGAAAGTCATTTTACAGATGAGGAAACTGAGGCAAACAGGTTAAGTGACTTGCCCAGGACCACTGAGCTAAAGTATCACAAGATGGGCTTGGGGGGGGGGGGTCTTCTTGACTTTAGACCCAGAACTCTATCCACTGTGATAACTAGCTACCTCTAAAATCCTAGGCAGGGGAAAGTATTACCTGCTAATTCTGTTAACACTGACAACTCCTCATAGGCAGGAGTGACCATGAACCCAGGAAGTAGGGGGTAATGCTGAAAGGATAACGGGTCAGGTATGAAGGAGTCACAAAACAGGATAATAAAGCCATACTGGGGAATAGATAACCCTAAATCATCCACACATCCATCTCCATGCCCCTTATTCTAAGGTCAGATTTGGGAGGTCATGGATTGGTCTACAGTCAAGATCAAGGGTCAGACAGACACTCAGTCTGTGGTCAAAGTCAGGGATCCATTTAGAGCCACAGAACTAAATAAAAATGACCAAACCTCAAAAAACATAAACCTACAACAGAATATGATTTTACTGTACTTTAACCCAATTTACAAAGAAACAGGGCCGAGAGGGGTAAAGCAATCTGTCCAAAGTCACATATCATCTAATGAAAATGCCAGGACCCTAAGTTATGCTTCCTCAGAAGGTAGCAGAGACTCCTGTCTCTGTCACCAGCGCAGGCTAGGTAACCTCTTGTGGGGAAATGGTATTCAGCATGCTGTTGTTTGAGTAGGATTTTGAGTGGAGTAGGATGTTAAACATTTAACCACAGGTGCTCCAGAAAAAGAAAAAAATAGGCACGCTTTCCAGTTTAACCTACATAATTAACATTTCTTCCATCACTTTAAGTCCAGACAATCAATGAGACAATAAATCAAGCTCTGATTTATAGTGTTTGCCCATTTCCAAGATATAAATGCTCACAATGAAAATGTCATGACCCCAGATTACAGGCTGGACCAGAGCTAGCCTCTGGAGTTCCTCTGATCCTGAGGGGCTAGGATTCCCTGGTTTATGAAGTTCTGATTCCAAGTGGACCAATGAGGAACAAAATTATTTTTATTACTTTCTCTCCTAGCCTCCACCTCACCACTTAGCACACAATTACCACCTTCAATGGTCATACCAGGCATGGGCGTGTGAATCCTTCAACGAAGCCCAAGGGAAGAGGTCCTGTGCTCATCTGGGAAATGAGGGGGTTGGCCCGGCTACACTGGACTCCCTCTTGGGCCTAGGGCTAGGATCCCATAATCATTTCTCCCAGACCAGGGAAGGCCCCCAGGACCCCTGCACCTCTCCTCCCCCCGCCAGGCCAGGCCTCAACTGGAATACTCTGTCCAGTCCTGGACTGGAGCCTGACCAGAGAATGGAAACTAAGATAAACAGAGAACTGAAGACCTTCTCACATGAGGATCAGCTGAAGGAACTGGGACTATTTAGCCTGGTGGAAAGACTTAGACCAGAAAGGGCCATCTTCCAGGATCTAAAGGAAGATCATGAGGCCTCAGATAAAAGGACTAGGTTGAATGGGCAGAAGTTAGAGATGGCAAAGAGAATTAGGTACAATCAGAAGTTAGAGGGTGGCATGTTTTGGCTAAAATCTAAAGCTGAATCTTTGCCCCTCCCTAAAATAGGAGGCAGTGGCTAATGAGGTAGTGAGTTCTCTGACGATGGAGGGATTTGAACCAAGGCTAAAGACCCATCAGAGATGTTACAAAAAGGTCTCCTAGACCAGAAAAGGGATAGAGCTCTGAGAGCCTTCCTTTGCTAATATTCCGTGTACCACACACTCTCTGGCTCAGGACTGATGGGTGACAGACAGCATTAGTCACCACCCTCAGTCCCTGGAAGCCTCCAGATCCCATAGAGTCGGGAGGAGTAAAAGGGAGAGATCCCACTATGGCTTTCCTGGCAAGAATCTTTGGCCTTCTCCTGGCTCCAGCACAGAACGCTCAAACTGTGAAAACAAGCTTCTTTGGGGCTGGTATTGTGGACGGGGGCTTAACGTTGGTGAACTCCAAAGAAAACATGAATCACTCAACGTTTATCAGTTCAAAACAGGCCTACAATTAACAAGGGGTGGGATTTTTTTTCCTCCTACAGTATAATTATATACATCTTAATGCAATTACCATCCCTGTATTTTGTATATTAAATAGTAGGCAAATGGAGAAAGGAAGAGTCTTCTCAAACTTCCTCTCCTTCCCTTCCCTCCCCGACAACTGGAGTCCCCTCCTCCCTTGGCTAGGGATTCCTGAAATAACTAAGAGTCTAGTCCTGTTTGGGGAGGGTTGTAGGGGGGGAGGTGTTTGTCCTTAGAATATCATGGCTTTAGTCAGACAATAAGCATTTATTATGCACCTATTATTTAATCTGGTGTACAGAAAAGGCAAAGATGGTCCCTGCTCTTCAGGAACTCAATAAAGTCCTCTAACCCAGCCCCTTTCCATTTACAGATGAAGTAACGGAGTCTCTGAGGGATGAAATGATTTGCCCAAGGTCATTACAATAAAGGGGCAGAGCTGGGATTCAAACTCGGGTCTTTGATGTGCTCTTTCTATTGAACATCAGGGCCTTTTTTCAAGTAGAGAAAGTTCCAACTTGTCCCCAGGAGGGACTGTCTGGGCAAGAGAGGAAGGAAGAGTGAGACAGGAAGGGCAGGGAAAGTCTTAAGAGAAGGAAGAAGCAGCAGGGTGAGCTGGGGTTGGAGAGGTCTGGGGTCAAGACTCAGCTCTGAATCTTAGGAGCTGCCTACCAATGAACCTCGCTGTCACCCGTAAAATGGGGATGCTTTACCTATTTCTCTGAAGACTGTGGCTAGGAAGCATTTTGTAGACTACAAACTGCTATGTGTGGGGGTTATTACAAATAACATTAAATATATAAATAACATTTTCTTTTTTTGTCTTTAAAAATATTGTTTGTTATACAGAGTGGCACTCTGGGAAGAGAAAAAGGAGGGATGCTGGGAGAAACTAGGGTGATGTAATTAAGGCAGGGGAAAGGACAGGACCCACCCACCCCCATCTCCAAGAAGAATTCCAAAATAAGGAATTCAGAAGGTGGGCTATGGGGGAAGGTCTGCAGGGTTATCGAACCAGAGTTTCTGACCTCTCTAGCTGTTGTCAGGAAAGAGTTTGAGAAAAAGAAGCCCTGGAAAGGACTGGAAAGAGAAGAGAAGAATGTGATGCTGAAGTGAAAGCAAGTTTGGGGATTTCCTTCTTCCCCTTCCCCCCTCACTTGTGAATCTGAATAAGCCCCAAACAGGCCAATACAAATTCTGTGGCAAGCCATCTACCCTAAGGAATTCTGGACCATGTGTGACCTGCCAAGGAGGGCAAACAAGATGTAGCAGTGGCCTGCATTAATGGAATGATGTCAGGCCCACTCCAGGACCCCAAGCATAAGGCACTTTGCCTCTGAGCCTCAGTTTCCTCATCTGTCAGCCAGCAATAATCCTACTCTACCTCACAGCATCATTGAGAAGATCAAATGAGCTAAACTATGCAAAGGACTTTGTAAATTATCAAGTACTCTATAAATGTCAGCCATTAATATTATTATTACTGGTGTGAGTTATTAAGCAGTTGAAACGGTGACCTTTTAAGGCCTAAGTTGGATTGTTCCTCTTTTTTCCACAGAATCACAGAAGAGAAGGCTCAGTTAGGCCACAGGCTGCTAGCTTCTGGCCACTGACTTTAGGTGGCTGGTCACTCACCACTAGCCTTAGTCAAAACAATAACAAGCAGATAAATTCTCAGGTCCCTTCCATGTCTGACATTCTACATTCTAAGGTCTCTTCCAGCTTGGACACTTTTTTAGACAATCTTGTGATTTGCTCCGGTGCGCACAGGAGTTACTCCTAGTGAGGAAGAAACACGAGCAACCCTCAGCAACTTTATAAAAACAGAGTTGCCTTGGGAGATAAGAGGTTAGCTGACTTGACCAGGGTCTTGAATATCAGACCTTCCTGACCTTGAGGAGCCTCTTTCTTGGTCCCTCATCATAGTTCTGGCATTATTATAATGGATGAATGAAAACTTCCCAGCCCAGACACTTCATTCCCAGGACTGTAAAATTATAACTGTAGAGCTAGGAAAGTCCCCAGTGGTCACCTAATCCAACCACATCATGTTACAGATGAAGCCCAAAGATATTCAGGGATTTGTCGGAGGGCAAATGAGTAGAAAGCAGAAAAAACCAGAATTCGAATCTGGGTCCTCTGACTTCAAATCCAACAGCTGCCCTGTCTCTCACTATACTGAATAAAATACCAACCCCTCAGCCAAGCATTCAAGGTCTTCCTTCCCAGTCTGTACATATTGGAGCCTTTCCATTCCAACCACCCTGGACTGCTCCCTGCTTCTCAGATGTTCCTCTATCATTCTCAAGGTGCCTTAGAAGATCAGAGAAAGGATTTAAGAGACCAAAGCTACCCAGATCATGGTGAATGGGAGAGAAACTCAAATAGCCTAAGTCAACCTTCTCATCTGACAGCTGAAGAAACCGAGGCCCTCAAAATGAGTTCAAATCTTTGGATTGTCCATATTCTTTGCTCAGGCTGAGTCTAACTCCCCCTCCCTAAATCCTACCAGTCCTTGGAGATACAGCTCAAAGGTCACCCCCTCTAGAGAACAGTTGCTTCCCTTCTGATCCCAAGCCCTTCCCCCTAGTAGAGGCATGAATTTAACCCAGTGTTTGGGGCTACCTGTGCCCATTTGTTAAAGTCAAAGGAAATCTGACCAAATCCTAACCTTCCTATTTACTACCTGTGTGATACCTTAGGTAAGTCATTTGCTCTTCCTGGGTCTCCATTTCAAACTTATCTAAATACTATGTAACTGTGAATATCAATAATTCACATTTATCCAGTTTCACGTTTCACGGTGTTTCTTCTCCACTACTGTGGGACAGAGGTAGTCCACTATGACTATCCTCATTTTACAAATGAAGAATCTATGCTCATGAGATCACTATTGTTCGGTCGTTCCGGACCTAAGGTCCCCACCAATTCTAAATCCCAGGATATTATGAAGAGATCCTAACTTAAAGAATGAACTTTCTGGAGGGTGAGGAAACCAGTCTTTTTCCTCTTGGTAAACTCTTCTTATCAGAATGATACACACTCCACCTCAACCCTGATTCCCAGGTAAGAGGAAATCTGATCACCATCACCTACAAAAACAGCTGCTCAGTAAATGTTTGCTGGGGGACCAAACTTGTGGGAGAAGGTAAAAACCTACAGTTTGCTGGGTGTTGATCACACACACACACACACACACACACACAAACACACACACACACCCACGGCTGTTTAGAAACCAAGCCACCTGGGCTGTTTCCTTTTTACAAATGAAGCATTGCCAACCTTAGAAATCCAATTTCCAGTCGGAGGAGGGAGCCCTGAAGGAAACCCAGGCTAGTTCTCCAAAGTCTATATGGGATGAGATCCAAATGAGTCATTCTAATGGGGAGACCCCTATCTAAGAAGGGAGATCATCTGGTTCTGGGAGGGTCTCAGTTTGATCACCTGGAAAAGGAAAGGACCACATAGCTCTCCTCAGTCATCTTGAGTGCTTTTTGTAGCTGCAAACAGAATGGTCATTTTTGGTGGCACAGCAGGGACCTTGCCCTCATCTCACTGTTACATCCACAGATATTCAGTGCAGGACCCAGACCCTGACCTCCAGCAATTGTCCCACAAGGACAGGATACAAGACCTACCACGAGGTGTCTACCACAGAAAAAGGGCTGAATGGTACAAGATATACACTGATCGGGTAGCCTTGGGTTCAAATCCCATCTCAGAAGTTCACTACCTGTGAGACCTCTCTGGGACAGCAGGAGTAGGTCTCTGGGGTCCCTTCCAGCTCTATGAACAAGACATCCATCTACAGACATCATCTAGTGCTACCATTATTTCATCTGTGATCCTATGACAGGGAGTTGGAAGTCCTGGGTTCGAGTTTAGCTGTATGCTCTCAATCAAGTCATGGTCTCTCTGACTTGAGTCTCCTTAACTTTCAAATGGTGATAACTAGACAGCCTCTCCCAAGACCTATAAGGAAGTGACTATAAACTATGTCACTATGAATATCAATAATTCAGCTATACAGAGCTCAAGTTTCAGTGTCTCTTCTCCACAACTGTGGAACAGAGATCCACAATGATGGTCCCCATTTTACAGATGAAGAAACCAAGCCTATGCTCATAACTGCTGTTCAGTCATTCAGTAGCATACAACTCTTCATGATATGCCAATACTGCCCATGAGTTCTTTTAGCAAAGACAGTGGAGTGATTCACCATTTCTTTTTCAGTGGGTTATGGCAAACATAGGTTAAATGACTTGCTCACAGTCAAATAGTTCAGACTTTCCTGACTCTGGGGCCCTTGCTCTATCCACCTGGCTGCCTCCTAGGCAAAGCTTAAGTGACTTGCCCAGGGTTACACTGCTAGTATCTGAGGTTAGATTTGAACTTAGGGCCATTTGACTCCAGGGCCATTGCTCTATCCACTGAGTCAATTAACCACTTCAGAGGTCCCAAGATTACAGATATAGAACTAGAAGGAACTCAGAGGTCATGAGCCTGGATTCTAGTCTAGGTCTCCTGACACTAAAGTATCTCTTTTTCCTCTAGGTTGCTGTCTCACAATCCTCTAGAGTAGACACCCCCCCCCCCCAAGCCTCATCATTTCATGCAGTCTTGAAAAGCCAAGAAATGCCTCTGAATCTCATCAGAGGAGCTACCAAAGAGAAGCCCACCAGCTGAAGGAGGACTACTAAGTGAAGACCTAGTGGAAGAATTAGGAGCTGTTTCAGCAGAAGCACTGGATGATACAAGGGATAGATCTCTGAGCCTCAATCAGGAAGACCTGAGTACAAAACCATCCTCAGACACTAGCTGTGTGACTCAAGGTGACTCACTTTACCTTAGTTGGCCTCAGTTTCCTCAACTGTAAAATGGGAATAATAACTCCTATCTCCCAAAGCTGTTGTGAAGATAAAGCAAGATAATCTTGGGAAACCTCAAAGAACTATATAAATATTTATTATTATTATTATTATTAGAATATTACTATTATTAGAAGAAGAGTTACCTATACCAGGGAAATCACAGATCCTTGAAATGCCCCATAAAATAAATGCTGGAGGAATTCAAAGAGTGCAGCACCTTGGGAGCCCTCCACTGGACCTGGGGCCACTTGTTTTTTGTCCCTGGATCCCCTGGACTGTCCCCGTCAGGGACTTGCCATGGAACAGGCCCTTGATAAATGGCTGAATCATTGTGGCCTGGAAGGATTTCAGGTAGGCCTTAAAAGATGACAGGATGTGGGGAAAACAGAAAGGAAAGATAAGCACCTCCCAGAGAAAGAAAATTGGGACAAGCCCTCTTCTCCTACTATGTCCCAAACAGTAACCTAATCTGAGTGCTCATACCACATCAGATGAATTAGCCTGAGCTGGAACCTGGGTGGATAGAGAAGGATATTCTTCAGCTCCCCAAACCCAGAGAGAATTTTGCATTGCCAGTCAGCAAACCTAGCCTCCATTTTCATCTCCATTATTAACTAGTTGGCTGTGTAACACTGAGTAAGCCTCCCAAGTTCCCTTGAGCCTCAGTTTCCCCATATGTAAAACAAAGAACCTAGGTTAGTATCCTAACGATTCCAACCCACCAGCTGTTTTGGATAATATATGCATACTAAGTCATCTATATAAACCCTTTGAAAATATCCTTCCAAATCAAAATCTTTCTTACAGAACAGCAGGTCTGAATGTAAACCTTAAGACTATCAAATTCCTTCAATTTATAGGGGAGAAAACAAACTCAAGAACTTCAGAGGATATGACTAGACCAAAGTCACACAAAGATTTTAGTTATAGTCAGGATTAGAATCGATATCTTCTGATCCTAACCCTGAGTTCATCCTACCACATCAGGCTGTCTTCTTTGTCCTAAGGGACCAAAAAAGCACCAATCAAAACAGTTCTCAGATCTTCATTCAGCAGCTATCGGTGGTAGTCTGGCAAGGCCAACAATCCCCAGATTCCTTCCCTACCCCATGCCCAAAAAAAGGAATTTAAAAAAATTCAACAAACACAAACACACATCAAGATGGAAAAAAGGTGCCTATGTTTACCTGAGCCTGGACAATAGCCCCACTGTCTATACCACACCAAGAATACCAGGATATTTTGGGCGCCTGTCGAGAGAGGCGGCGTAATTTCAGCCCATTCAGGCAGGGATCTGATTTTGATTTGCTTTGATTTCCGGCTCATTTCAAAATTGCTGCTAAAAAACCGACAGGCTCAGAATATCTCCCAGAGCCTCCGGGGAGATCTCACTGACATCCACACGGATTCCTAGAGCAGGTTTCCAAAGACTTTGAAGATCCTTCCTCCCTTCGTTTGAAGAGGATATATGTGCCTATTCCTCCACAAAGCCTTCTGCAGCTTTCACAAATGGGCAGGGTGATCTGGGAAGGCTGGGTACCTGGATAACAAACACCCACTCCCTAAAGGACCACAGAATCTTAGTCTTCATAGACCCCTAAGATTTCAGAGCTGTGAGGGTCCTTAGAACAAAGAATGTCACAGCTGGGAGAGATCTTACAACTGAGACCGTCACAGCTGGAAAGGGCTTTAGGACATAGGATATCAATTGGAAGAGATGGAAGAACACAGGCTATCATAGCGGGAAGGGACCTTAGAACACAGAATACACAGCTGGAGAGGACCTTAGAACATAGGATGGCACATCTGGAGGAGACCTTAAAAGTCATCTTCTCTTAACCCTCTCATTTTCCATAAGAGGAAACTCCTAAAGTCACAAAGTAGTTTGTCCCAAGGTCACAGAAGCTAATTGGAGCCCAGACTAGAACCTCGCCCTTTCAGATTTCTCTAAACAAGGGGTGATGAAAAGTCACCCAATCTTGTGGAGTCATTCATGTAGATAATTAGCTCCAAGTTCAAGATTTTATTTTTTTAATCTTTGTTACTTGAGCAGTGGGGAAAGGGAAGGTGGGTGGCTAAAATGGGCTCAGAACCAAAATAAGGGATCAGACCGTTCCTTACAAACAAAAAGCTAAAGGCTTCTAAGATTAATCACACAAGATATCTAGGGGCCGAACTCTCTAAGTCAAAGGTCCCAGATTAAGTCCCTCCTCTGTGTCCCAGTTTCTGAAGTCCTATCACATTCATATAACATTCCTGGCAAACACATAGAGGAAGCTTGAGGACTAGATTCTGGGAGAGATGAGAAAGCCTTGGCCCCTTCTCTTATTCCGGTTTAGATTTGGGGACTACTAGAGGAATTTTTGTTAAAAATCTTAGGAAAAATAGGCAAGGGGGAGAGAGGTTATCCAAAGTGGGAGGTACCACCCAACACTCCAAGGGAAAAAAGTACTGTTATAGAAAAAGCCAGGCAGAGGATCCAGGGGCAAGAATTTCTCTTCACTGGTTAAGCTTGGGTAGTCCTAACTGAGAGTTCCAGAGCTCTTCAGAAGCAACATCTCTGACCCCAAAGAACAAAGGGCAGGGAAGAGGTCAGATTTCCTGTGGGCCCCCTGGCCTTTCCTGCTCACTGACCATCCCTCCTCCCATCCCACATCTCAGCAGGGTTCAGAATCTAGCTCTTCACCCCTCCCCGATGAAGTATTCTCTTCACCTGACTTATATTTCAAGAAAGCAAGTTTACTTGGGCGGTGAATCTGATTTTCTTTCGAAGGGAGAAATTCCCTCTTTAAAAAAAGAAAAGAAAAGAAAAGACCAAAACTGAAGCCCTTCTCCTCACCTTGTTCCTTTGCTTTCTTCCCAGTCCCCTCATCTGCACCGGTCAGGTCAGACCCTTCCTTTCCCTTGCCTGGCTGCAGCTTGGGAGATAGATACTCAGCCCTTCTACCCACTGAGTCTATACAAAAGACCTTGAGATTGTTCAGGAAGCAATTAGATGCCGTTCAGAGGGAAATGGTGTTTTCAAATGGATAACCCTTGATAGAGTCAATAGCGGCCTCTTGTTCCCTCTCTAGGCTGACCGGGAGGGGAAGAAGCTTCCCGGGGAAACGTGTTCTGGTCAGCTCAAGGCCCAAGCTGAATCTGCAGAGCCAGAGCCGGGGCTCGGGAGGCTGCTTCTCCCTCTCGGGTCGCCCAGTCCTTGCCGCTATCCCCTGGGTAGATCGAGGTCCATTTTTTTATAATTGTTGAGAGATTGGGAAAGGCATGGCGCTGGAGGGGGCGGTGGAGGGGGCGTCAGTCCGTTTTGGGAAGGGCTCGTGTGAACTTCCCCAGTCCGATCCAAGTCTGGCTCCGGAGTCCTGCCCAAGCAGCGTTCCTCTCCTTTCCCCAAGGGGGAAGCCACGACTCGGGCAAGATTAAACCCACCTCCACCGCCCGCCTCGGAGGGAGTACCCGAGCCCGGGCTCGGACAACGGGCGCGCCGTGACCTTGGACAACTCGCTTCCTTTCCGCAGGTCTCAGTTTCCCCGAGTGTCGAGCGGGGGGAGGCTCCTCCGGCCCCTTTCACGGGCTCCGGAATCGAGGGATTCTGCGGAGGCTGCGAGCTCGCGTCCCCCCGGCCGCCGCCGGAGCCGGGCGGGAAGCGCCACCGGCAAGAGGGGGACCCCCGGAGGACCTCAGCCCCCACGCCCCCTTGGCAGCCAGGCCCCCCGCCCCCCCGGGGCGACCTGCCCCGCGTCACGGAGCCGATCTCCCGGGCTCGGCACGCTCGGCCGCCGCCCCCCGCGCCAGCTGCCGGGCACCCGCCTCCTCCGGCCCCGCCGCAGCCCCGGCCCCGGCCCCGGCCCGGGGGCTCGGCTCGGGGGCCCGGCTCGGGGGCTCGGCGGTGCCGCGGGCGGGAGGGCGGGCGGCCCCGCAGGCTTTGTGTGCGGGCCGCGGCGGGCGGGGGCCCCGGGGCTGCCCGCAGCCAGGCCCCGAGCGGCCGCCCCGGGAGCCTCCAGGCCGGGCTCCTCCCTCCCGGCCGAGCCGAGCTCCGGGCTCCGGGCTCCGGGCTCCGGGCTCCGGGGACACTCGGCCGAAGCGCCGCGGGCAGAGCCGGGCGGCCGGGGCGGCGGCGGGGAGGGGGCGCCCGCAGCCCCCCGGGCCCCCCGCGGCCCCCGCAGCCGCAGCGCCGGCCCCCGCCCCGGCCGCCCGAGCCGCGGGAACCAAACTTTTCCTCCCCGACCCCGGCCCGGGGCTGGGCCCGGCGCGCGGGGGCCGGGGCCGGGGGGCCGGGGCCGGGGCCGGGGCTGCGAGCCGCGGCGGAGCGGCCCGGGGCAGCGGCGGCCCGGCCCGGCCCAGCCCCGCGCCGCCTCCCACGGCGCCGGCCCCGGTCACCGCGGCGCCCCGGCCCCCCGCCGCCGCCCGAGAAGCCCCCCGGGAGCCGGGCCGCCCCGGGCCCCAAGGGGGGCGCCCCGGGCCGGCTGCGGGAGCCCCGGAGGCCGGCCGGCCCCCCGCCCCGGGCCGCCGCGCCGCAGTCCCCGCGCGGGCCCTCCTCCCTCCACGCCCCACGCGGGGGGCGCGCGGCTGCGGGGCCGGGCCCCCCTCCGGCCGCCCCGGCCCGGCCCGGCTCTGCCCGCACGCACACGCACACGCGCGGCTCGGGGCCCGGCCCCGCAGCCCCGCCGCCGGCACGTCCGGAGCCCGCGCCCCTACCTTGGCCGCGGGAGCCGGGCACGCGAGGGTGGGCGTGCGAGGGTGTGCGCGCGTGGAGGCGAGTGTGAGCGGGTGTGTGCGGGGACTGCGAGCGCCGCGCGGCTGCGGCCGGGCACGTCCGGCCCGAGCCCAACTTGCAGGAGCCACGCGGGGCAGGAGGCGCCGCGCCGGCCCGGCCGAGCCCGCCCGCCCCGCCGCCCCGCAGCCGCCCGCCCCGCCGCGCCTCCGGCCGCCGCGGAAAAGTTGTCCCGCGGGCGGCGGCACTTACGGCCGCGCTCCGGGCTCTCCGCGAAGGGGCCGGCCATGCTCCCCCGCCGCGCCGCCGCCGCCGCCGCCGCCTCGGGCCGCCCCCCGCCCCGCCCGCGCCGGCGCTCGGCCTCCCGTGCCCGCTCGCCGCCGCTGCCCAGCATGAATGGAGGGGAGGCCGCCGCGCGGCTGCCGGAGCCAGCCTCGCTCTGGCCGCCCGGGGCGCGCCCCCCGCCCGCACGCGCGCGCGCACGCGCGCCCCGCCCCCCGGCCGGGGGAGGAGCGCCGCGCCGCCGCCCGCCTGCAGGGGGCGCCCGACCTCTGCCCGGAGCCGGCCGGCCCGCGCCGCCTTAAAAGGGCGATGCGGCCGCCGCGCCGCCTTAAAGGGGGCGATGCGGGCCGGCGCGGGGGCCCCGCGGCGGGAGCCGGGCCGGGGGCGGGGGCGGGAGCCGGGCCGGGCCGGGGGCGGGGGCGGGAGCCGGGCCGGGGGCGGGAGCCGGGCCGGGCGCGGCCGCGGGCTTGACAGGAGGGGAAACTGAGGCAGGCGGGGACGGGGCCGGAGATTGCGGTGGCGCAGAGGGGCGACCCCAGGCTGAGGCTGGGGGCCCGGCCAAGGGAGCCCCGCCACGCGGGCCTCGGCCTCCTCACCTGGCCAGGCTGCACCTGCCTCCAGGGCGGGGGAGGACCGAAGGAGAGTGGTCGCCAAGCTGAGGAAGACTACAGGAGTAAGAGGCAGCCTGTCCTCCCCTCCTCCTCCCCTCTTCCCCTCCTCCCCTTCTCCTCCTCATCTTCATCTTCCTCCTCATCATCATCTTCCTCCTCCCCTCCTCCTCATCATCTTCATCCTCCTCCTCCCCACTCCTCCCCTCCTCCTCTTCATCCTTCTCCTCCTCCTCCTCCCCTCCTCCCCATCTTCATCCTCCTCCTCCCCTCCCCCTCCTCCTCCTCGTCCTCGTCCTCCCCTCTCCTCCCCCTCCTCCTCCCCATCTTCATCCTCCTCCTCCCCTCCTCCTCCCCCTCCTCCTCCCCTCCTCCTCCCCCTCCTCGTCCTCCCCTCCTCCCCTCCTCCCCCTCCCCCTCCCCTCCCCTCCTCCTCCAGGCCGCGGAGCTCTCAGGGATGCCGGGCACTGGCCCCAGGTCACACGGTGTCACAGAGTGTGGCTTCAAACCCAGTCCTCTGCGCCCCGAGGGTCACAGAGTTGGAGTTCAAAATGCCCGTGGAGGCGATTCAGAGAGCCCCAGGGACGCGCCCACTTGGAAGACTCCCCGACTACTGAGCACAGCCACCTTGTCCATTCCCCCTTCCTTTTTCACTTGATTATGAGGTCTCTTCTTGGTTATTAGAGGGGCCTGGGCAGCTGCTGGGGGCTGGTTCTTCTCTCCAAAGTGACCTAATATTTTGACTGTTGTTAGTTTAGTTATGTGGGAAGAATGCTGGGTTAATAATAACAGCCCTTCACATTTGTATCGCACTCTCCCATCCATTATCATGTGTGATACCCACAACCCCCTAGTGAAGGAAGCAGAGTGGGGCGTATTATCAGCTTGTGATCGTTGAAGACCTCCCCACAAGTCCTCCCTCACTATGGCATGGAGGAGACCCTCTATTTTGAAGGCTATTCTGATCAAAGGCAACTCCAGATGGCCACATCCAAGTCTTGGTGTTCTCCAGCGCCAGGGAACCACTATTTTCTGAGGACAGGTTCAGAGAGACTCTGCAGCAGTATGGCCATAGAGTGATGGAAATCTTAGCCACCCTCTAATACCATCCCCCAAGTTACAGACAGTCCATGTCAGCAACGGAGGCACCCACACTGATGAAATCAGAGACCACAGATCTAAAAGAAAACTATTCTTAGATTCAGATTTTTGAAATATTGAAAGAAGGTCAGAAAGAGAAAGGGAAACCCACCCAAGGTCAAATAGTTGAAGCTATGACAGCACCCTTTTCTAATACAACCTCTTGGCCATTCTGGATGAACATGAATCCATTCATTAAAAAAACATTTTTTGAGCCCCTACGTATTCTAGGTGATACAGATACAAAGACAGAAGAGAGACTCCCTGCCCTGTATGAGCTTGCCATCTACTTAGGGGTGTGGGTGGTTCCAAACCTGGCTCTACAGCCATCCATGGATATTTGGGGGAGGGGGTATGAAGTTAGAAGAGGAAGGAATTACATCTGTCTTTCCATATAGAAGACAAATGGGCAGCTAGGTGGCTCAGTGTTTGGAGCACTGGCCCTGGAGTCAGGAGAATCTGAGTTCAAATCCAGACTCAAACACAATAATTACCTGTGACTTTGGGCAAGTCACTTAACCCCATTACCTTGCAAAAAACAAAAAACAAAAACAAAAAAAAAGATAGAAGATAAAGTGGATAGAACACTAAGCCATAGTCACAAAAGTCTGAGTTCAAATCCACCTTTAGGTACTTCCTAACTGTGTAAGCCTGGATAAATCACTTAGCATCTGGGATGGCTAGGTGGCATAGTGGATAAAGCACCAGCCCTGAAGTCAGGAGTACTTGGGTTCAAATCTGGTCTCAGACACTTAATAATTACCTAGCTGTGTGGCCTTGGGCAAGTCACTTAACCCCATTTGCCTTGCAAAAACCTAAAAAAAAATCACTTAGCATCTGTTTCCCTCAGTGAAGACTTAACATCTTGTTATGTTTGAAAACATGATTTTGAACTGCCAAAGGGGTCCATGACAGAGGTTAAGGTTAAGCACCCCCAATCTCTGAGAATATAAATAAATCCACACAGAAGGAAATAAGTTAAAGTTAAAATAACATTTTAAAAAATAATAGGGAAAGAAAAACAACTGGGGAGGGGAATTAGGGAAGGGAAAGTAGGGGTACCAAGGGGCAGAGGCATCCTGGTAATGGAGAAGAACCCATACAAAGGCATGAAGAATAGGAATAATCTATCCTGCAAGGAAGCAGTAAGCATTTTTTGTTAAGAAGCAATGCAAGGGGTGGCTAGGTGGCACAGTGGATAGAGCACCAGCCCTGAAGTCAGGAGCACCTGAATTCAAATCCAGCCTCAGACACTTAATAATTACTGAGCTGTGTGGCCTTGGGAAAGCCATTTAACCCCATTTGCCTTGCAAAAACCTTTAAAAAAAAAAAAAAGAAGCAATGCCAAAAGTCAGAATTCAGCTTCTAAGGGGGTTTAAATGTCAGAAGAGTTTATCCTGTTCAACTTTTCATGAACCCATTTGGGGTTTACTTGGCAAAGATACAGGAGGGTTTTGTCATTTTTCTTCTCCATCTCATTTTACAGAGGAGGAAACTAAGGCAAACAGGATTAAGTAACTTGCCCAGGGTCACACAACTAGTTAAATGACTAAAAGTGGATTTGAACTCAGGTCTTTCCAACTTTAGACCCTGATATTCTATCTATTGTGCCACTTAACAATTCTTAGAGGAGTTTGATCCTAAAGTCAATAGGGAACAGCTACCAACAGTGTCAGTAGCAACAAGAAGTTTCTTGAGGAGTAGAAGGCCATGGTCAAATCTGCACTTTAAGATGATCAGTTTGGGAGCTTGAAAAAAGTTGGATGTATCAAGAGGAGACTAGATGTAAAGGCCACAGTTCAAAAACTAACAGTTCAGAGTAGAGATGATAGGATTTGGATTAGAGAGTTGGTGGAGTAAAGAGAGAAAGTGGGAAAGTGGTATTACAAGACTTGATAATCAATGGGATCAGAGCAGAGAGGTGAGAGAAAAAGGTGGAGAAACTCCCAAACTTCTCCCTCTGCCTTCCTCTTCCTCAGGCCAGGGCTGGCATAGGCCATCTTCAGAGATGCCTCTCTCTCCCTTCTCCCAGTATAGACCAGCCCCTGAAATTCTTCACCTTAAAATCTTGTCTCAAGCCCTGAGAGGTACTGGTGGCTTGTCTAAAGTCACATAGCAATAATAACCTTTTAAAGCATACAAATTGTTTTACAAACAGCATGTCATTTAAACCTCTAAACAATTCTTATTTAATGTATTTTAATGAATTAATTGATTTATTTTATAATAAAAATATTGATCATATTTGTGGAGTTCTTGAGAGTTCCTTTTTTCACAGCAACCCTAGGAGGTAAGTTGGTACCTTTTACAGAAACTGAGGCTTGAAGTAGTGAAATAGCATTCACAAGGTCCTACAGAAGCCAAATTGCACAGCCAGGAATTGGCCCTAGGCTTCTCAGTTCCTCTGGATTTCTCCTCTGCATTGAAATTCTTCTGTCTTCTCTCAGTTTTCATGGGCTTCCTCTGCCTTGCAAGATTTTTAAAGCTGGTTGAGAACTTAGATATCACAGAAATTTAACTCTTTAGCTTTTGTATTTTTTCAATATTTTTAGTATCTTGCATTTTATTTATTTTATTTTTTTTAGGTTTTTGCAAGGCAAATGGGGTTAAGTGGCTTGCCCAAGGCCACACAGCTAGGTCATTATTAAGTGTCTGAGACCAGATTTGAACCCAGGTACTCCTGACTCCAGGGCTGGTACTCTATCCACTGTGCCACCTAGCCGCCCCAATTTTATTTTTTAAAATTCAATTTTACTTTTAGATCTGTGTTCTCTTTTTCCTACCTTCCCCCTCCTCCACTTTTACAACCTGTATAGTTGAGCAAAACAAATTTCTGCATTGACCATGTCATGTCATAGATGTGTGTTTAGATATATTGTAGATACACACATACATTCATGTGTCCATGTATTGCATATATGCATGTGTATCTGTGTTGGACATTTTATGTGTGTATGCACATATGTGTGTATAAATGTGTATATATGTGTGCACATATGTGTTATTTACTCTGTGTATGTGTGTGTGTGTGTGTGTGTGTTTCAATCTGCCCCTCCAAGTCCATCACTTCTCTATCTGAAGGTAGCTTGCATGTTTAATCGTGAGTCCTTGGGAGTGGTGGTTAGTCATCATGTTGATCAGAGTTCCTACATCTTTCAAGATGCCTTTACAATATGGTTGTTATGGTATAATTAGTTCTCCTTAACCCTCCTTCTTTCACATAGAAGAAAAGTGAGGCTGAGAGATGATTGACTTACCCAAGGTGACAGAAGCAGAGCCAGGCTGCAGACTTTTGACTCCACATCCAACCCCTGATCCATCTGATCAGCTCATCTAATTAGTGGGAAAAGTCTGTAAGGAACATTAGTAGTTGTTAGGGCGGATCCTCTGGATGATCATCAGTCAATCACCCAAGTCTTTTCTGAACATGTACATTTTGCTCCAATATGTAAGGCAGAAAAACCCAAGATTGCCTCTACCCTAAACTGAAGATTCTACCCACCTAAGGATAGAGGATTTCTCTTCAGTGAAACCCTACTGACTAATGGCAGACGGTGATAATTGAAAAGATGAGTGTGTGTAAAGTTAATAAGTGTTGTTTGCTGAGAGAGAGACAGAGACAGAGAGAGAGACAGAGAGAGCGAGAGAGAGCGAGAGAGAGAGAGAGAGAGAGAGAGAGAGAGAGAGAATATCCAGGGCAAACCTTCTGGGAGAGGAGACTGTTTTCTGCCTCAAGTCTATCAAAAGAAGTTTAGACCAGGTTGGAAGGGAGAAGGGTGATGTGTATGTGTGTGGGAGGCAGGGAACTCCCTCCCACTTCCTATCCGGGGTCAGCCATCTACACAGACAGTCAACTTGGAACAAAGAGAGACTGTGACTCGTCTGTATCCCTGTCTCCAAGGACAAAATTGTCCTATTGAAGGAAGCAAGGAGATGGGATAGGAAACTCCAATAATGGAGAACAATGCAGAGTAACAATCTGGATATGTGTGTTCTCTGGGCACTCTGCCCAGGGTGTTGGATGGGCCTTTTCTCCACATTCCTGGGTTTCAGCCATTGTCTCATTGATCCTGATGACTTCTTGTGAAGCAGGAAGTATTCTACCCATTTTTTGTATTGGGAAAACTGAAACCAGGAGAGAAAATAATAAATTAACAGAAAAACCAGGGCACTGGGACCTGACTCCCTCTAGCCTTTTGAAACAACTTGGTGGACCTTTAACTCCCATTCTGCCTGGACCTCTTCTCCACACTCTTGTTCTTCCAGAAACCTGCCTCTCTCCAGATCCGACATGACTCAGACTACCCTCCCCACTCCCCTGACATACTAGGTTAGGAGGAGTTGACGGACTTCCTGTCCTCCGCTGTCACCATCAATCACGTTACGGTAGTAGGTGCTTAATACACTTTTGTTGAGTTGAAATCAGCACCCCATATCAAGCTATTGTCCCACATGAATAAAATTCTAAAATACTATCTCCCCCAAACAGTGAACATGTGTTATAAGGATTGTGAGTCAATGGGAGTGAAACAGTTTATAAAAGACATAGACCCTGCCCTTATGTAGCTTAGAGTCCACCCAGTAACTTAAGTCCATGAAAGACACAGTCACCATATTACAATGGTGAATTCTTGGAATATTAGGGAAATGAAAACCAAGGCATTTTGTATGCTCTGCAGAGCAGAGGTAGAAGGTTCATGGGAGGCTTCTAGGCAGTCATAATCTCGGAATTGAGCTTTAAAGCATGGCTAGGCATTCAGTAGCTGAGAAGGGAGAACTCTCTAGGCATAAGGGAAAATATAAACAAAAACAGAAGGCCTGGGAGCCTAGAAAAGAATATGAAATAAGACAGAAGAGGAAGGGTAGGACCCCTCTGAGGAGGGCTGCCAACACCATGTAGAAGAATCCAAATTTTTCTTGGCAGCCAATAGGGAGCCCTGAAGATTTTTGAGCCAGGTGGATCGATGAATGGTGTGTGACTTAAACCCAGAAGACAGGAGTTCAGATTCTGCCTCTCCTACTCATTAGCTGTGGGGCTCTGGTCAAGTCACACCTCTATGAGCCTCAGTGTGCTCATTTGTAAAATGGGGATAATTATAGCATCTCCTTTTCAGGAGTGTAGAGAGGATCAAATAAGGTAATATATGTATCAAGGACTTTTCAAATGTTAGAGTGTTATAAGGTTAGCTGTTATCAAATGCACAGACTCAAGTTCAAATCTGACCTCAGATACTTCCTGTGTGACCTGGGGCAAGTCCTTTAACCTCTGTCTGCTTTAGTTTCCTTATTGTAAAATGAGAGGTTGGATTTGATACAGTGCCAGCCTGAAGTCAGGAAAACTCACCTTCCTGAGATCAAATCCAGTCTCAGACACTTCCTAGCTTTGTGACCCTAAGTAGGTCACTTCTGAGGTTTCATCATTGATAAGATGAGAAAGAAATCACAAAGCATTTCAGTATCTTTGCCAAGAAAACCCCCTATGGGGTCATAAAGAGTTGGATTCAACTGAAAAATGACTGAACAACAACCGACGCTAACTCTATAGCCTTGCAATGTGCTGCCTACGAAGTATGTGACCATGAAGTCTCATTTACCGCATCTGCAAAATGGAGAGATAATCATCATTTCTGCCAGTATCACAGAGCCATTGAGATGATTAGCTAAGAAAATACTTGGAGAATTGTGGTGGACAGCTACAATAATAATGATAATGTTAGCTGGCCTTTCATGTTTGTAAAGCAACTTACAACTATTATCTCATTTGATCCTCACAACAACTTTGAAATGCTATTATTATTCCCATTTTATAGATGAAGAAACTGAGGCAAACAAAGGTGAAGTGACTTGCCCAGTTAGTAACTTAGGTGGGATTTGAATTCAAATTCTCCTCAGGGATTATTGGTATTCAATGTAATCTATCTCTCTTACATTATCTCCCCAATACAAAAACTTCATTGGCTCCCCATCATCCACAAATTAAAATATAAATACTTAGCCTGACAGTCAAGCCTTCATGTCAATGGAAACAACCTTTCCAGGCTTTTTCTAGCTACCTTTCTTCCATACCCTCTTATGTTGTAATCAGACTAGGTGATACCAGTCTTTCCTCAGTGTAGCCAAACCATAATGAGTCTAAATGACCTCTGACCCCATGCAACTTAAATTGTTCTTATTACTCTGCTTAGACCTCTCCTATGTGCTTGCCATATTTTCACAGATTTTAGAGAAAGTATGGTATATGATGGTGGTAGTGGACATAGTCCTGGGCCTGGCATCAGGAGGGCCTGCGTTCAAATCTGATCTCAGACTTTACTGGTTATATGACTTGGGCAAATTACTTAAGCCTGTTTGCTCTGATTTCCTCAACTTTAAAATGAGCTGGAGAAGAAAATGGCAAACCTCTCTAATATCCTTGCCAAGAAAACTCCAAATGGGGTCATGAAGAGTCAGACACAATTGAAAAACAGCTGGACAACCACAAAAATGGCACAGTGAAGAGCCCCGGGGCTGGAGTCAGAAAGTCTGAGTTCAAATCCCCCTCCCCTTGATATTTATTTACTACTTTATTATGTTGGACATGTCACTTTACTCTCTTGGGCCTCAGTTTCCTCATCTATAAAATGGGAGTGGATTTGCTATCCAGCCCTACATCTATGATTCTATGAATTCATATTACAATTATTTTTGTCATACTAGATGGTAAATGTCCTGAGGGCTGGGGTTATGTGGTTTTTCTCTCCCAGTTTTATAATCTCTTGAACATGGAACAGTACATTACCTATAATAAAGTCTGTGGAATGGCATTTTATTGGTTTCAGTACCTGGTCAAAAGTTTGGCCTAGGTTCAAGAAATTAAGAGAAAAGAGGAAATAGGAGAATGAGCTCTGACTTGGAAGCCCGGAAGCCTGGGCTTTAATCTGTTCGGGCGGATCTGAATGAATTACTTCATCTCTTTGACCCTCAATTTCCTTTTTGGTACAATGAGGATGGCCATCCCTGCCCTGCCCAGCCATGCCTACCTCAGAGAGGTATTATTAGGAGGCTCGAGGAAAAAACCAAACTAATGGGGTCTACTTTACATACTTTATCATGCTAGGCAAATTAAACTCGAGTGAACCCTTTAGTTATCTGGGAAAGAATCCTGATGCTTCAGCTACCCAGAGCAAGACAAGAACCAAGAAGAATAAGGATCTACAACAGGTCTCTCCGAAGTTAGAGGGACGAGTGAAACTGAAAAATGTCTAACCTATATTTATGTATGTTTATTTATATTTCTAACCCATATTTATGTATGTAGGCCTATACACATGTATAAACATATACTCACTCATACACATACATACACACATTTATATCCATATAATACTTATCTACATATACATATATTATCACATGTGTGTATATTATCATACACCTACACACATGCCTGTATGTTTACATAGATAAATACATATGCATAGAATTTGCTTTTATATATATATATATGTGTATATATATATATATATATATATATATATATATATATATTTCCTATGGGGGAGGGGTTTGAGATCTTGGTTCTGACACTTCTGAGTCATATAATCAAGGTTGGGTCACTTTTCCTGCTTGCTTATCAGTTCCTTCATCTGTGAAATAAGAAGGATAATACTCAGCAGAGGCTAAGTCAGAAGATTGTTGTAAGGAAAGTATTTTAGGAGCATAAACAATATGTATCTTTAACACATTGCACTTGAATAAACTTGATTATCTGGCATGCTGCTTGCACCCAGTTAGAAGAAACAAATTTGATTCTTTTAAAAGAAAAAAAAAAACCAAGGTAAGGGGCAGTTAGAGGCAGACACACTGGCAGTTATCAACCCTAAAACTGTAAGAACCTTAAAAACATAGGGTTAAAATAAAATGATAGAAAATATAGGTTAAATATTTTTAGTTACATTCTCTAAGATCTTATCTCTAAACCTTAAGGTGGAGACCATTATGTTAATGACCACATTTGGACTGGGAATTAGTTGGACTTTTAAGCAAAAAATAGAGAAGAGAGAAAATCATTAATCTTCTCTGTGATTTAATCAGGAAAAAATGCACAATATCTCTGCCCAAAACTGCTCTTCAAAGATTATCATCTTTGTACAATTTTATCCAAATTCTTGTCTGTCTCTGTCTGGCAGGATGGTCTCTCGGCATCCGGTTCATTGTCCTCCTGAGTTTGTAATTAACATGGGGAGAGATACCTTGGAGTCTTAATTTCTAACTAGGTTTGACAAGATGACTGAAATGAAGTCTGAGTGTCCTCTAAAGAATTCAATTTTTTAACAGGATAAAGTTTGAGAAATTATTATTATTGCTTAATATAAGAAATAAACAGACATTTTAAAAGTACCTATTATGTATCAGACACTATGCTAACTGCTTAGAAAGATTATCTCATCTGATCCATAAAATAAGTGTGAGAGATAGGTGCTATTATCCTCATTTCACAGTTGAGGAAACTGACTTACCCAGGCTCACAGATAAGTATCTATGGCTGAATTTGAATTCAGATCTTGTTGACTCTGAGACCAGTAGTCTATCCTCTGCTTTGTCAATTTATAAATGCATATTAAATTTTCGTTGTCTGGTGTTTTAGTTGGGTCTGACCCCATTTTGGGGTTTTCTTGGCAAAGAAAACAGCAGGAGTGGCAGCTGGCAGCATGGGAGAAGACAGACAATACAAAAAGTAAAACCAAAAAGTTTTTAAAGCCCAGGTATCAGGGATCTTTCAATACAAAGGGAGGCAGGCCCACAAAGATCCTTCTAAGAGCATCCCTGTATTAGTCAGCAGGCTGGGTGATGTTCATCATGAGGACCTGGAGGCAAAATAAGTTTATATTATATTCATAGTCATAACTTGCAGGACCTTCAGCTTCTTCATCTATAAAATGAGGGGGTCAGGCTAAATGACCTCCTGGGTCCCTTGTAGTTCTAAGATCTTGGTTAGGTTGGTTAGGACTTTAATTAAGTTCAACAAGGGGCAGGTAGAATGACATATACTGCAGTTGCTGAGATTGTTGGAAAAAGGACAAGGGTCAGAAACCAAGATTTCTTCCCAATGAGTCTGATTCTAGATTAAAGAGGGCTGAGAAGACCGAGGGGGCAGCTAGGTGGGGTTGTGGATGAAGTGGAGTCAGGAAGATATGAGTTCAAATCCATCCTCACAAACTAGCTATGTGACCCTGAGCAAGTCATTTAACCTTTAGTTTCCTCTTCTGTAAAATGAGCTGGAGAAGGAAATGACAAGCCATTCTAGAATCTTTACCAAGAAAACCCCAAAATGAGGTCATAAAGAGTCGGATCTGACTGAAACAATCAAACAGCAAAAAGTTTAATAAATATAAAGTTCAGGGTCTTGTAATTAGGGACTTAAGAAAGCAAGGAATATACTAAAGATTTCTACCCTAATTTGACAACTATTGGGGTATTCATTTGGGGTTACTGAACCTAACAGCAATTTTCTCATCTATAAAATGGGTGTGATCCTGATTGCATAAACTTGATCTGAGGAAATCCTTTTGTAACCCTTGCAATTTTTTTAAACTTCTGGAGAAGAAAGATTGTTTCATTCTTTGTATTTGTAGCTGCATCTTGTAGCAGAGTCTAGCATTTAGGAAATGCCTGCCATGCCATTTACAATAGAATAAACTTGTATCAAATGAGTACTTTTTGCCTGGACACTGTATCTATAGTTGATACAAGAAGGAAAACAAACGGTATTTATAGGCCACTCCATATAAACTCAGAAAGACTTGAGACCTGACTAGCTATGAGACCTTGGGCAAATCACTTAATCCCCCAATTACCTGAAGAAAGAAAGAAAGAAAGAAAGAAAGAGAGAGAGAGAGAGAGAGAGAGAGAGAGAGAGAGAGAGAGAAAGAGAAGAGAAAGAGAAGAAAGAAGAGAAGAAAGAAGAGAAGAGAAGAAAGAAAGAAGAGAAGAGAGAGGAGAAGAGAGGAGAGGAGAGGAGAGGAGAGGAGAGGAGAGGAGAGGAGAGGAGAGGAGAGGGAGGGAGAAGAGAGGGGAGAGAAGAGGGGAGGGGAGGGGAGGGGAGGGGAGGAAGGAAGGAGGGAGGGAGGGAAGGAAATGGAAGAAAGAAAGGAAAAAATGAAGAAAGGAAAGGAAAGAGGGAAGAAAAGAAGGAAAGAAAAAGAAGAAAAGAAAGTCTCAAATGCTTTGTAGCTTTGTGACCTTGGACAAGCCTTTCACCTGCTTGCCTTAGTTTCTTCATTTGTAAAATGGGGATAATAATAACACCTCCCTCCAGGATTGTTGTGAAGATCAAATAAGTTAGTCATTACAAAGTGCTCAGTGGCACATAGTAGGCATTATACAAACACTATCACTAAATATTCAGTGACTCACTACTACTTACCAAGTAAAAATCAAACTCCTCTTCCCTAACATTCAAGGCCATTCTCCAATTTATGAACACTACCTTTTGTTTAATTTTCCTATCATATTATGAAAATTTTGTTTTGTTTTGTTTTGTTTATGAGACCTGGGATTAATTGACTTGCCCAGGGTCACACAGCTAGTATCAAGTGTCTGAGACTGCATTTAAACTCAGGTCCTCTTGACTCCGGGGCTGGTGCTTTTGATTTTTTGTTTTCCTTAGTTATTAAATTCCTTGGGGCATATGATTAATGGGTCAAAAGTTAAGAAGTCATTATATGTTTCCGGTATTCCATGTTCCATCCAAACTGGATAATTCTGTATCAAGGGAGCACAGCTGATGTTTTCTCATTTCTGGGACTATGTGGTCAGCTGGTTGGTTCCCTGTTCCTGAAATGCCTTGCCACTTCCTTTTTCCCCTGATGAATTGCTGCCCATCCTTTAAAACCCTAGTCAAAATTAACCTCTTGGGGGCGGCTAGGTGGCACAGTGGATAGAGCACTGGCCTTGGAGTCAGGAGTACCTGGGTTCAAATCCGACCTCAGACATTTAATAATTACCTAGCCATGGCCTTGGGCAAGCCATTTAACCCCGCTGTCTTGAAAAATTAAAAAAAAAGTAACCTCTTCAAACAAGCCCTCCCAGATTGTCTCCCCCTTGTACCTCCCACCCTCCTATGTGTAACAACTTCTGCCTTTGGCCTTCAAATAGTCTTCCCCCTCCTGCTTCACCAATATAAGAATCCTTCATTATCTTTTTCTAGATTTTTGTCTGCTCTCTCTGAGATTCATTGGGGTCAAAGGTCTCTGTCTCTATCTCCATCTCTGTCTCTCTGTTTCTTTCTCTCCTCTCTTCTCTTTTCTTCTCTTCTCTTCTCTTCTCTTCTCTTCTCTTTTCTCTTCTCTTCTCTTCAATTCTCTTCTCTTCTCTTCTCTTCTCTTCTCTCTCTCTCTCTCTCTCTCTCTCTCTCTCACACACACACACACATACACACACATTCACTCACATATGATATTTCATTTCCCATAGGCTGATCCCCATGTCTGAAACATGTGCCATTCTTACCTGTTCCTCCTAGAGTCTTCATTTTCTCAGCTCATGTCCCACATCCACTTTAGCCCTTTCCTGCTTGTGCTCCTATTCCCCCAGCTACTAGAGCTTTCCCCTTCCCAAATCACCTTATAAAGGCTATCCCAAAAGCCTTAGAGCAATTTTAAGCTTTAAATTTAAAAATTTGAAGTTTTAAAAGCTTTTTAACTACACTAAGACTTTTGGGACATCTTATACACACACACACATATGTATGTGCATATATGAATGGGCCTACTTAAACATGTTACCTCCAGTGTTAGAATGTAATCTCTTAGAGACAGGGACACAGAACAGGAAATTAATAAATGGTTGTTGATTTTTCAACCATGTGTTCTGTAATCTATGTCTGTCCTGACACCAGGGAGATTGTTCAGTATACAGTTTGTGCTTTCAAAATGTGTCAGGAGAGCAGCTAAGTGGATAGAATACAGACCCTGGAATCAGGAGGACCTGAGTTCAAATTCAGTCTCAGACATTCAATAATTATCTAGCTGTGAGACTTAACCCTATTAACCCTATTGCCTTGCCAAAAAAAAATGCAACATGAATGATCTACATGAATGAAATGACCCAGGACTTTGGGACTTCAGGAGAATGGGAGCTCCTTGAGAAAAAGGCCTATTTTGGGCAGGGGTGGGGATTTTTTTATCCTGAAGTATAGGACAAGTCCCATAACTTTGCTGTAGACATTTAATATATGCTTTGAGTTGAATTGAATTGAACTGAATTATTGAATCCCAACTCTGCCACTGATATTAAGACCCCTCAGAATTTCAGGCTATCCAAACTGGACAGAACCTTAGTGATCACCCTGGTCAACATTCCCATTTTATACATGAGTAAACTGAGGTAGGGATAGGGAAAAGAACCCTGGCAAGCCTTCCTTCCCTGGGGAAGTATCTGTGGTTTAAATAACCAATCAAAACAACACCTCTAGCTCTATGAAGCTCTAGCTATCAAACAGTCAAAGAGATTTCCACCTCCTTCCCCTACTCCCCTGGGGCCTGTCAGAATTAACTAATTAATGTTTGTCAGCAGCACAGAAGCCTAACCAAGCTTCCCTGTCTGATGGAAGGCAGGGAATCATCACTAATTCATGGCTTGGGAAGGTCTGAGAAATACTCCTCCCCTGGTCCCTGATGGAAAGAAGGGGAGGGGAGTGAAGGGGAATGGAGTATGCAAGGCTTGGGGAGAAAACTCTGGCATATGGCTCTGAGATGGTCCAGGGGAAGGAGGAAGTTGGAAACCCCAAAGCAGAGGAACCTGGGATAGGTAGAATATGAGGGAGGAGGGGACTCTTGATTTCCAGGACTCCTTCATTCTATGTGTAAAAAGCACAGGATTTAGGGTGGCTAGGTGGTGCAGTGGATAGAGCACGGGCCTTAGACTCAGGAGTTCCTGAGTTCAAATCTGGCCTCTGCTACTTAATAATTACCTAGCTGTGTGGCCTTGGGCAAGCCTCTTAAGCCCACTGCCTTGCAAAAAAAAAAAGTAAAATAAAAAGAATAAAAGCACAGGCTTTAGAGTCAGATGACTATTAACTGTCTATATGGGATATACAAGGCACTTCTCCTTTCTGGACCTTAATTTCTGCATCTGTAAAATGAGAATCTGTAAATTGAGCAGTGAGGTGGTGAAGTAGATAGAACACTGGGTTTTGCAGCAGGAAGACCTGAGTTCAAATCTGCCCTCAGATACTTCTTAATTGTATAACCTTGAATAAGTCACTTAACCATGTTTGCCTCAGTCTCTTCATCTATAAAATGAGCTGGAGAAGGAGATGGCTAACCATTCCAGAATTTTTGCCCCCAAAAAAACTCTAAAGGAGGGTCACAAAGAGTTGGTTACAACTAAAAAATGATTCAACCACAACAAAAAATGGGGATGTGAATATCTTTCGCTATCTACTTATTGGTTGGGAGGCATGAGTTTAATAAGACTTAAAAGACTATCCAAATGTGATTGGTTATCATTCCCTATGGGGACCGCTACAACCAACTACTCTAGAAGTCTCAGAAAAAGACCTAGGCTATAATCTAGAAGTCACAGCTAAGATGATTCCCCGTCAAGGTAATTAAACTTCTCCAGATCTCCTCATCTATAGAGTAAAGAAAAGGGACTATAGGGACTCTGAACTGCCCTCCAGTCAAAGATTTAGGACCTTATGATTGTTTGGACAAATGGTGGCCTCACATTTCAGATACCAGTTTCCATCCCAGGAAGTCAAAGGAAGGGTCAGAGCCCAGAGATGGATAAAGGGAGGTTTTCTGAGACTATTTCCTGATTTGTGAAGCATCAGATAGCAATAAATGCTTATTGAAGAAGCTTTGTATGAGCAGAAAAGCCAGTCCCAGATCTGACACTTAGAACTTTTGTGAGCAAGATTAAGTAATGGCATCTCTCTGTACTTCAGTTTCTTCATCTGTAAAATGGGGAGAATAATAATAGTATCAATCTGTCAGGAGAGTTGTGAAGTTCAAATGGATGTAAAGTACATAAGGATGGCAGTTGTCATTATTTTTATCAGACTGTGGTCAGATGAGATCATATCTTGGCTCAAATACTAAAACTGAGATCAGGCAAATCACTTCCCCTCTCACAGCTTTGGTTCCCTCATCTGTAAAATAAGGAGGTTGGGGTAGAGACCTCTAAGGCTCTTTCCAACCTGAACATGTTATATTCTAAGATCTCATCTGGTTTTCAAATCATGTGTTCTAAGGCTCCTCCCAGTTCTGACATTTTAGGTTCCAAGGTTCTTCCAAATTTGACATTCTGTGTTCTAAGGCCCCTACCAGCTCTGATATTACCTGTTCTAAGGTCCCTCCTAGTTTTAACATTTTTTCTTCTGAAGTCTGCCCAGTTCTGACATTCTCTGTTCTAAGATCCTTCCCAGTTCTGACATTCTCTATTGTAAGCCTCCTTCCCCATAGCTTGGGCATTCTGTGTTCAAAGGATCCTTCCAGCTATGATATTTTGTATTCCAGGACCCTTCCATAGCTCTAATATTCTATGTCCTAAGGGCCCTTACACTTCTAATATTCAAGGTTCTAAGGACCTTTCTTGCTCTCATATTCTTCATTCTAAGGGGGCTTCTTGTTATGACAGTTTTGAGCTAGGGAGAGAAAAAGAGGGAGGGGAGGTACTATAGAGCTGGGGTTCCAAGAGAGAAAATGATAGGGAAGTCCTCCATCCTCTATCAAGTGTCACAGATGCGGCCAATGGCATGTTTTGGTGAGACTAGAGTCCAGGTTATGGTGATCAGATCCTGTGATCGCTCAATTTGAGGGGATGATTGGAGAGGGAGCAGACTGTGGCAAGATCTGGAACTGTTCAGGACTCTGTTCTGGTTGTCACCAAGACCCTCTATGGCTTTGGGCAAAGCCTTTCCTTTTAATGGGATGTTCGTTACTTCCCTCCATCTGAAAAATGAAAATCTTAGAAGAGATATGTTTGGGGCGGCTAGATGGCACAGTGGCTAGAGCACCTGCCCTGGACTCAGGAGTACCTGAGTTCAAATCTGACCTCGAACACTTAATAATTACCTAGCTGTGTGGCCTTGGGCAAGCCACTTAACTCCATTGCCTAGCAAAAACTAACAAAAAAAAAAGAGATGTGTTCTAAGTCCAACATTCAATGTTCTAAGACCCATTCTAATTCCCACATTCTTTGGTCCAAGGACTCTTTCTATGCTCTCTAGAGCCCCTTCCAGCTCAAAGACCTCCAGTCTAAGATTCTCCCAGTTCCGCTAATCTCTATTCTAAATCGATAATCCACAAATAGCTTTGGGGAATTTATAACAAATTGGCGCCTGGCACTTTCCTTATTCTAAGCACATTTTTGCCAATGGAAATTATTTAGAGTGGGGGATGCCTGCAGTTACATCTCACCCTCTTAGAGCACCTCACTTCATCTCCTCTAGGGCAGAGATCAGGGCTGAAGGGAGAGCCTCCCCCTTGAAAGAGCCATTGCCCCCTCCATTCCTGACATTCCACTACCCCTCCCACTCCATCACCCCCCAACCCCATCCACTACAACCCCACCCATCCATCCCCATCCCCCCATCCCCCCAACTACACTCCCATCTTATCCATCCCTACCCATCCACCCCCCTATTTCATCCACTCACATCCCAAACATGCCCCCACTCCATCCGCCCTCTCACCCCATCCATTCCCTCCATCCCATTCTACCATAGCAGCCTGGACTCTACCCTGCCCCTCCCAGTCCTAGCTCCCTCCATTCTGCCCTAAATTTGGGGGTAAGGGAAGGCGGGGAAAAGGGGATCTGCCAATCACACCCACTCCCTTCCAGGGCGGGGGCTGGCTGCTTTGATTCCGACTCTTCTGTCAGAGGTGGGTTGACACATGAAATCATCACACGCTCCTCTCTTCAGTTGGAATTGATAAAAACATAATATTGTATTTATGTCTCAAACAAGCTCCTTCTGCCTGTCACTCTTCCCAGAAAGCGGGGGGGGGGGGGGGAGTCTTGGGAGATGGAGAAAAGAAGAGGGAGAGCAAGCTGCTCTCCTGAACCTCCTTAGGAAAGAAACTCTCAATGCATACAGTAGGCACTACCTCAGTGTTGACTGAGCTAAACATGGGAGGTTGGGGTGCTTTAGATACCATCTCATTCTCCTCTTATCTGGATATTTCATCATGGTCAATGTTCACATCATTGTGGAGTGATGGAGGAGGAGTTCAGATACCAGGATTCTAGGACCAAGTCGGTCACTTTTCCATAACTTCATTGTGTGAAAAATTAATACAAATCTATTGTAGAGCTAGGTGATATAGTGGATAGAGCACAGGACTCGGAATCTGGCAGATCTGAGTTCAAATTCTGCCTCAGACACTTGCTGGATCAGGGATTTAACCTCTCTGTGTCTTGGTTTTCTCATCTATAAAATGGGGATGGTAATAGCCCTTACCTTGACAGGCTTGACATGAAGTCCAAATGAGATAGCACATGGAAAATGATTTGTAAATTTAATGGGCTATAGAAATGCTAGATGGTGTAAGGGATAGAGAACTGGCCTTGGATGCAGGAGGATGGGAGCTCAAATCTGACCACAGACATAGGACTCACTAACTGTGTGACCTTGGGCAAGTCAATTAACCCTGATTGCCTCACATCTAGGCTGTCTCCAGTTGTCCAGATTCATTGATTCCTGGACTCAGATGGTTCTAGAGGAGAAGGTGAGGCTGGTGACCTAGCACAGCACCCCCTCACTCAAATCCAATTCACATGCTTGTCATGTCATCACTTCCCTGATGTCCTGGTCTTCTTCAAAAAAATGATAGGGAAACATTAAATCATCAAAATGCTACCCAGTATTATCAGCATGTACAAAATAATCTGCCCACATGAAGCATATGACACATTGACAAATAGCTCTAATAAAGGATCATACAAGAGGAGAGGAGATCAAATCTTACATGAGGTCTAGGGGAGAAAAAGATGATTCCAGAGGAAGTATCAAGGAAGGCTTCACGAAGGAAGTCTCATTTGCTGTATTTTAAGGGTCAAATAGAATTTCAACAAAGAGGGAAGAAAAGACATTCTTGGCAAAGGGAAGAGTGTAAGCAAAGGTAGAGATGGGGAGGCATGTAATACACATATAGGGCAGGGGCAGAGAACCTCCAGCCCTCTGGTATAGTCAAGAAACCATAGAAAGTACTTGAAATTCAATAAATCTAGGAGTTTTTAGGAAAAGAATTTTTAAGTTGATAATTTTATATGGCCTGCAAGTGATGTTATAACTATCCAAAATGGACCTTGGCAGAAAAAAAGATTCCCCTGACATTGGGACAATGAGGATCCCAATATGATTGAATTGTAGAGTCCATAGAAATTAGAAGTTAGAGAAGAAAATAGGAAGGTAGGGTGGAATACGATTGTAGAATGCTTCCATTGCCAAACTAAATCCAAGGGTTGGAATCGTTTTTATTAATAGTGAGAGCTAACACTTACAGATAGTCTTAAGATTTGACTTTACATGTATTAGCACATATATTAGCATAGTCCTCCATTAAGCAATAGGGAGCCACTGAAGTCCTATGATCAGGAAGATAGAACATTGGAATTGATTTCTTGACAAGAGGCACTGGCACAATATCAGCCAGCATGCCAAAGAGGGTGTTGTTTTCTGTAGGCAAAACAGAATTGAAGGAGCTCAAAAGAAATGCAAACTGAACACATTTAGAGAATTGATCCCCAAAATGTTCACATGACCATTTGTGCCCAACCTGTAATAGAATCTTCCAAGCTCATATTGGTCTGATCATTCACAATCAAATTCACAGTATGTTGACTCCAACAAGATGATGTCACTTGGTCTTTTTCGAGAACTAGGGATAAGAACCAGCTCATCATGGCCAGATGGATCCAAAAGGAAGATAAATCTGAGAGGGAGGGTAGTGGAAGAGGATCATAGAATGGAGAGAATGAAGGAAAGAAGACCTTGCTGCAATAATTTCGGGGAGGGGTGATACTGAAGAACAACTGATGAAGTATGAAAGGTAAGAGGAAATAGAACCAGATGAGCAAGGATTCAGATGGAGGAGATGGAGGCAAAAGGGGACACCATGGACAAAAAAGAAGGCAATCAGGAGTAGGACCAGGTTGGGGACAGGAGATATAGTAAGAGAATCAACCCAGTTTGGAACCCATTCAATTTGAAGTGTTGTCACCCTGACCCTCCGAGGAGTTCTCAAACCCAAACCCCTCCCTGGCCACCAGTACTGTGATTGGAGTGTCTTTCCTTACTAGATTGTAAATTTATTGTTGTCAGGACCTAAATTGCAAAGTGTTCCTACCTTGGCACAACTGGATCAATGCTTGTCCATGATGATGTTTGTCCTTTGTTCTTGAAGAAGACCATGATGTCAGGGAGGTGATGCCACAAGCAGGCATATGAATTTGAGTGAGGGGGAACTGTGGCATTATCAGTCTCACTTTTCCCTCCAAAGGTCATCTGGATCCAGTGACCAGATATGAAACAGAAGGACTGGAGATGCCATGGAGAAGAGGCAATTGGGGTTAAGTGACTTGTCCAAGGTCACACAGTAAGTATCAGTTGTGTGAGACTGGATTGGAGCTCCCATCCTCCTGACTCTAAGGGCAGTGCTCTTTCCTCTATGCCACTTAGCTTGACCCTAGTAAATAAACAATAAATGATTTTCATCCATCCATTATGTTCTAATCACTTTAATTGTGATGTCCCTTTCAGTTGAAACATTCTGATTTTAGCTCTGATGTTCTGTGTTCTAAGATCCCTCCAATTTAGGAGACCAAGATCAGTATGACATTGGGGTAGACTTTTAGAAGGTGTCCTAGGACAATACTGTGATCAAGTCATTTTTCTGCTCTTTTGGAGTTGGCCTTGGGCTGCTAAGAAAGAGAATGAAAGGCACCATTTTCTAAACACAGAGGCGACACCTGTTCAGAGACTGAAGGAATAGAAAGAATTATACAGTAGCAATTTCAGACTGTTGAAAGTGGCAGAGAATCCACCTTGGCAGAGAATCCTAATAGATCAGATCCCTTGGAAACTAATTCAGTCTCTCCTCTCGCTATGAAGAGCTTTCTTTGGCCATGGTTTGGACTTCCTTGAAGTCTGTGGGATTGTACTCTGTGTTTCCCCAAAGGTTAGGAACCCTGCCTTATGCCTTACCATTCAGTTAAATGATTCTTTCTATTGTATCTATTTGGGGTTCTTAAATCCAGGGAGGGTCTATAAACTTAGTTCTTGAAAAATATTTTGATGACTATTTCTATATCATTAGTTTTTTGTATAATCCTATATCCCAGTTTATGCATTTAAAAACATTCTGAGAAGACTGTCACTCATTTATATCTCAGGAATAACAAAAAGAAAAGCAAATGGCAATCACTGACTTCAGGATGTTCCACATTCTAATGAAAGAGATAACATGCAAATTTGCTTTATTATTGCTCTTAAATACAAGGTTCTCCATTTCCCACCTCCAGGCATTTTCACCTTGCCTGGCACATAATAGATACAATAAATACAATTGGTTGAGTGTGGTGTAGTGAAAAATACATTGGGCTAGGGGATCAAGAGACCTGAGGTGTATTACTGACAAAATGTGTGACCTTGGCAAATTTATTTTCTTTGGGAGAACTTTTCCCCTTATTGAGGAAAAAATGATAGTTTGATTAGATGACCTCTAAGCTCTAAAGATTCTTCACTTTCTGTCCATGATAGGGCACTCCAGTTATCCCAGATGGATTGGTCACTAGAGGAAACACTTAACCCTTCTGATAACCCTCTTCCATCTAGGGTTCCCAAAAGCAAGGTCCGAGGCCAATGGAACATGGCAGGAAACCTCATACCACTGGTCATAGACAGAACACTAGACTCTGGTCAGGAAGAATAGAGTTCAAATCCCATGTTTGACATTTACTAACCATGTGATCCTGAGTTTCTCCATTTTTCTGGGGCTCAATTTTCTAATCTAAAGGAAAGGAGTTGGACAGATAACTTCTCAGGTACCTTTTCCTCCAGATCCTGTGATCTATGCCACTTACTACCCATATGTGTGTGACTTTGGACAAGTCTTTTTAACTCTTGGAGCATCAAATTCCTCCACTGTAAAATGAGAAGTTGGCTAGCTCTTTAAAGTCTTGCCTTGTCTACTATTCCTGAAATACTCCATTCCGTGTTCTGATTCAGGGCATTTTCTCTAGAATCCTCTCTCTCTCCTCTTAGGCTTCCCTGAGTTCCTTCAAGTCCCAGATAAAATCCCATCCAGGGTCACCCACTGCATCCTGGGTCATCTCTTGAGGCTGACAACTTCAATTCACTCCCAAGTCATCACTGATCCTCTTTGAGAATGAAGGACCAACAATAGCAATCAAATCCCACCTTGTACAAGAAGCCATCTTAATTCTACTGCCTTCCCTCAGTTACTTATTTCCAGTCAATCTTATATATCTAGCTTGTTTGTAAATGGTTGTCTTCATGTTGTCTCCCCTATTAGTTCATGAGGTCCTTGAGAGCAGAAACTATCTTACACCCTTCTTTGAATCCTTAGAGCTCACCACAATGCCTGTACTTAATAGTTATTGAATGCCAGGCCCAACTGTGTTCCTTGGAGGGTCACCACATAAATGAGAGGAGTTGAAAAGAACTGTCTGGCACTGGAGTAGACAACTGGCTACGTCCCTTCTCCCAACTACTTAACTTCTGTTGCCTTTGTCTATAAAATGCAAACAATTCTTATTCTTCTATGCTTTCTCTAGGGAACCTTCACTGCTGTAAAGCTCATGGCTTCATAAACCATCAAATGGGTTATGAAGAAGAAATGTTTTATTTCTAGTGCATTTTTTTTCAACCTTGTAACTAACTTCCAAGGATATTTAGACCAAAACTAAGAGTCAAGATTTGGAGAATCAAGAGCAGAGAGTTCTTTTCCCTATTTCTAACAAAGTTTTATTTAATCACAAGACTTCATGACTCCCCCTCTCCAGGCCAGTCTGCAAGAGCAACCCTTTTAGAATCTTAGAATGACAAAAGAAATCTTAGAACATAGAATGTTATAGCTGGAAAGGTCTCTAGAATATGGATTGTCAGAATTGAGACGTTCCCAGAATAGGGAATGTCAGAACTGGGAGAGCAAGTAGATTAGAAAATTAAAGCAGGGAGGGCCTCTAGAATGTGGGATGTTAGAGCTAGGAGGGACCTTAGAACAGGGAATGTCAGAGCTGAGAGGGCTCTTAGAATAAGGAATATTAGAATTGGGAGTCAGGCCCTGGAGTCAGGAGTACCTGGGTTCAAATCCGGTCTCAGACACTTAATAATTACCTAGCTGTGTGGCCTTGGGCAAGCCACTTAACCCCGTTTGCCTTGCAAAAAAAAAACCCAAAACAAAAAAAAAAACTAAAAAAGAGAATGTCGGAGCTAGTAGGGTCTCTAAAATAGGGTATGTCAGAACTAGGAGGGCCATTAGAATAGGGAATGTCAGAACTGGGAGGTCCCCTAGAATAGAGAATATCAGAACTGGGAGGGCCCTTAGAACAGGGAATGTTAGAACTGGGAAGGACCTTAAAACAGAGAAGTCAGGGCTATTAGGGAATGACAGAATTGGGAGGACCACTAGAATAGATAATGTCAAAGGTGGGAAGGCCTCTAGAATATGGAATGTTAGAGCTAGGAGGGACCTTAAAATAGAAAATATTAAAACTGGGAAGGCTCTTAGAATGGGGAATGTAAGAATTGGGAAGAGAATGTTAGAGCTGTGAAGGATCTTAAAACAGAGAATGTCAGATCTAGTAAGACCCTGAGAATAGGGAATCTCAGAACTGGGAAGGCCACTAAAATAGAGAATGATATAACTGGGAGGCCCCCAGAATAGGGAATGTCAGAACTGGGAGGGCCCCTAGAAAAGAAAATATTAGAGCTGGGAGGACCACTAGAATAGGGAGTGTCAGAGCTGGGAAAACCCCTAGAACAGGGGATGTCAGAGCTGTGAGGGACTTTAGAACATAGATTGTCAGAGATGAGAGGGTCCAAAAGAGGGAATGTTAGAGCTGGAAGAGACTCTAGAACACAGAATATCAGAGCTAGAAGGCGTCTTAGAATAAGGATGTCAGAGCTAGGAGGGGACTTAAATCCTAGAATGTCAGAGCCAGGAGGGATCTTAAAAATAAAGTAATTCAATCCCTTCAAATCATAAATGAGGAAACTGAGTCCCAAAGAAAAGAAGTAACTTGGTCCAACTTGCATTCCCAAGAAGAGCAGCTGAGCTCCCCTTCCTTCCAGCCCCTCTACTGAATCCTCCGTAGGGCCCCATGAGTACCTGTTTTCACTCTGCCCCTCCTCCGGGAGTCTCTGGCAGCCTAGGAATGGAGGGGAAGCCTCCAGGCCTACCTCTCACAGCCCAGGGCAGTGGCACAGGTTTTCAGTCTTTCTAAAAATACATCTGCCATTACAGGAGAGCTAATCACCTTACTATTAGCATGCTTAATGCTTTCATAAATGAGCTGCCAGTGACTGAATGGGGAAGACTCTTTCCTGCATCTGATGCCGCTGTTGGCTTGGACCCCTCTCTCTGGGCACACTCTGTCTTTCACCACCCCTTTGGTGGAGGGAGGGAGGAAGGAAGGCTGGCTTTTACCAGTGCTTGCCTTTCTGGATGGTCCTGGCCTTGAAGGACAGTGGATGGTCTAAAAGCTAGTCTCCATGTCTAGTTCCAATGGAAGACTAAAACAGATCTAGAGACACAAAGTAACTTACCTGAGTGATAAGACACTGGTGTCCTGGCTCCCTGTTGCTGCTGTCACACATCACAGAGTTGAGAAAATTAATCTATCAATCAAAAAGTATTTGCCTCAGTTTCCTCAACTGTAAAATGAGGATAATAATAAACCCTACCTCCCAGGGTTGTTCCGAGAATCCAATGAAATTGTAAAATATATAATACAGTGTGTGAAAAATAGTGCTATATAAAAGTTCACTACAATTATTATTTATTTTAAAAAAACCTAAGATCATAGATTTAAAGTTGGAAAGAAACTCAGAGGCCAAGAAGTTCAACTTTACTGTTGAATATTCTACATCAGGACATGTCTCAGGTGGGATTAGAACTCAGGTCTTCCTGACTCCAAACTCAGCACCCAAACCAGAATAATTAATATTTAAGAAGACAATGTTTAAAGTCAGAAAATTTAAGTTTAGATCCCAGCACTTTTACTGATTACCTGTGTGAATTGCATCTCCTCTCTGAAACTCAGTTTCCTCATCTGCCAAAAAAAAGTGAAAGGATTGAACTAGCCATCTCTTATGCTCCTTGCAGCTCTGGACTCTGTGACCTCAAGCAGACTTGTGTTGGTGACCAGCAGGCAAGTGTCACCTGAGAAACCAGATAGAGTTAGTATCTGGGAGTTTGTCTTCCTTAATATGATCAATGGAACAATTGCTGGAAGGGTCAGGAACAGATAGGGTCAGTACCAGCTAAAGAGACACAAACAACCAGTGCTGCAGATCTGACCATTTGTTTCACTCAAGCTGCATCCCCAAAGCCTTGACTGTTTGAATGCAGGTGCTGGCACTTGCTGCCCCTTCCTCAATCAGTTCTGATCCTGAATTAGTCTCTCTCCTAGCTGACCACCCTCCAGTGGGTGCTTACAATGTTGGTGTCCCTGGAAGTGTTCCAGGGAGACCTTGGAAGTCTGAGAGTACTCTAGCAAGACAAGGTCTCTTCAGTCCGGGAAAAGTCCCTGATGACCAGTCCCTGAGCCAAAGCTATTCTATTCCCCAAGTTTGGACTCCCAGTCCTTCAAGATCTTGCGTGTTTGACCTCAGCCTCTTCTGAAAGTCAAGCCCAGGGGTGGCTAGGTTGTGCAGTAGATAGAGCATCGGCCCTGGAGTCAGGAGGACCTGAGTTCAAATCTGACCTCAGACACTTGATAATGACCTAGCTGTGTGGCCTTGGGCAAGCCACTTAACCCCATTGCCTTGCAAAAACTAAAAAGAAAAAAAAAGAGGGGCAGCCTGGTGTGATGCCCTAGGAGTAAAATGACCTGGGTTCTATCCCCAACTTTACCACCAACTCCCTAAATGAATGACTTTGACAATCTCTCTCTCTCTCTCTCTCTCTCTCTCTCCTTCCAGCTTTTTGACTCTAAAAACTGGACGTTTTAAGTGTTGCTTCACCATCTGTAGGCGGGCAGAGGTAGCACCTTCTCCTCCTGCCTCCCCAGCAGTAGCTAATACAGGGATTGACTCACAGTAGAAATACACATTTGTTGATTTGGATTGAATTGAAGGGAACACATTGTCATTGTTATGTTCAAATATTTCAGTCATTTCCAACTTTTCTTAACCCCATTTGGGACTTTCTTGACAAAGATACTGGAATGGGTTGCCATTTCCTTCTCTAGCTTGTTTGGGAAATTGAGGCAAACCCAATTGAGTGGCTTGTCCAGGCTCACACAGTCAGTGAGCATCTGAGATCAGATTTGAATTCAGATCTTCTTGACTCTAGCTCCAGGGATCAATCCACTGAAAAACCCAGATGCCCACACTGCCAACCCTACCAAGTGTTCTTTGGAAAGAAGAGGAATGTCCAGTTTGTCATCCATTTTTCCTTCCCTTTCTACTTCTCTCATACAGAGTAACCCATGCAAAAGTCAACCACAGAGGACAAGCCTGGGAATTCAGTAAAGCCGATAGCTGGTGGAAGATATCATGGACCCAGGGAAGCAGAGAGGGACCAGAATCCAGGAAGAAAAATAGCACTAAGGGGGCAGCTAGGTGGCATAGTGGATAAAGCACTGGCCCTGGAGTCAGGAGTACCTGGGTTCAAATCTGGTCTCAGACACTTAATAATTACCTAGCTGTGTGGCCTTGGGCAAGCCACTTAACCCCGTTTGCCTTGCAAAAACCTAAAAAAAATAGCACTGAAAAATAGGTTTAGTAGGTTTGAATCCAGTGGCAGAGTGGTTGACTCTCTAGCTTGGGCACTTGAGAGTCTCCGAGGACAACTAGGTGGTGGTGCAGTGGAGACAGAGCACCAACTTTGGAGTCAGTAGGACCTGAGTTCAAATTTGACCTTAGACACTTAATACTGCCTTAGCTATGTGACCTTGGGCAAGTCATTTAGCCCCATTGCCTTGCAAAAATGAGAGAGAGAGAGAGAGAGAGAGAGAGAGAGAGAGAGAGAGAGAGAGAGAGAGAGAGAGAGAGTCTTCCAAAGAATCTATTGTGACAAAAAAAAAGCCAGAGGTCTATGGGTAAATCTTGTTGCTGTTTGGGGCAGTTACTGAGTATTCCATACCATTTGTTCCCAAAGAGGCTTATTCCCAAGCCTCTATCTTTCCTATATTTATTCCCTACCAAATGGAAAGAAATCCTTAACATTAAAGGTACAATGGTTTATTCAACTTGTTATGACCCCTGGCTGCCAGGCTCCTTTGACCTTTGAAATAGGTGTGCCCAAAAGGAACAGGGAAGGACTATTTTGCCAACAGGATTAAGTGAACAGAACCAGGAGAAGAGTTTATACTACAATAGCAATACTGGAAAGACACAAAACTTTTAAAAGAGTCAAGATCTCTGATCACTACAAAAACTAATCATGATTCCTGAACTGAAGAGATGACTAAGTAACACAGTGGATAGAGCAGAGGACCTGGAGTATGGAAGAACTGAGTTCAAATCCAGCCTCAGACACTAGGAGTCTTAACCATTCTTTGCCTCAGTTTCCTCATCTATAAAATGAGCATAATAATGGCACCCATCTTCCAAATTTATTATGAAGAGCAAGAAAGATAATATTTGTAAAGCACTGGAAAGATGCTAGCTATTGTTATTAAACATGCTTCCCACCTCCTGACAGAGAGGTGAAGGCTTTAAGAAGGAGAATGAGACACACATTTTGGGACATGGCCGATGTGGGAGTTTGTTTTGCTTGACTGCATATTTGCTGCACAGGTTTTTTCCTTTTTTTTCCTCTGAAACTGGGGATGGGTGGGAGGTAGAGAAAATAAATGCTTATTAATTAGAAAAGAAAATAAAAAGAAAAGAAAAGAAAGTTTTGCCAGGGATACTGTTCTTGCTAATCTGAACTGAGTCACCACCACTGAAATTCTTCCATGCTCTCTGGGTCCAAGATCCCCAGGCAACTTGTAACATGGTCTCATACAGGAAACTTCAAGGGTATACATTGGCCAGGATAACCTGGAGATACACCAAAAAAGCCTCCCAGAAACACAAGACCCCACTACTCCACCATGAATAGGTTTCCCTGGATGCTGTATCTCTTTGTCTCATTCTACCTGCCTCTCTAGGTCTAATGACTCCCTCCTTCCTAGGTTTCCTGCCTTTTTAATAAGCTCTGAACAACAACAGACAGTGTAGTGGATTAAATTGGAAATACCATCCAAGGGTTTCTGGTTCTTCCTGTCTTTTTTTTTTCTTGCTTTTTCCTGCTATTCACAGGTGGCCTTAAAAGTAGGAGAATGGCTGCTAGGAATTGTGGTAATTTCTGGGATCTGAGAGTATGGCAATTCTGCTTCTGCACCCCACAGCCCAGAGACAGAGAGACCCAAAAGTCATTTTGTTCTTGTAACAGAGAAATCAGAAAAGAGCACTGGGCTGGTAGTTCTGAGAGCTGAATTTGAATTTCTGTTCTAGCACATACTATCTGTGTGACCTTGGACTAGTCATTTAGATTCTCTGAATCTCCATTTCCTCTTCTCTAAATTGGGATATTAAGATTTTCATTACCCACCTCAGGGAGCTATTGTGAAGAAAATGTTTTGTCAGCTGCAAAGTGCTATGGAAATAGGGGTTCTTGTTGGTTTTGTTATAGTTATTATAATTAAGGGAGTAACTCAGGGCTCTTAGGGAGCTGGAGAAATAATGTACTGGCCAGTGGCAGGACTCCAGAATGGTGATTGTTATTAAAGAGAAAAAAATAGCTGTTGGTCTCTCAGTGTTTGGTTTGTTTGCTTCCTTCCTCCTTTCCCACCATCCTCACTGAGGAGGGGGTTGCCTACATCACCAGATCCTGAAGCTCCCTTAAGTCACAGAAAGGAAATAGTAGAATCATTTCCAGCTTAGGGTCCTTTTCCTCTTGGCCTCACCTGACTGGTCAACATAAGGAACTGACTGTGAGAAAGGATTCAGATTCAAGGTCTGGTTGTGTGACTTTGGATGAGTCATTTAACTGTTTTGAATTACCATTCGGATGTTGTGAAAATGGAAAGACTAATAATAGAATGTGCCTTCACCCATAAAATGATGATAATAACTGATGTCTACATAGCATTTTGTGGGTTACAAAATGATTTAGATGTATTCATGATCTCATATAGAGAAATAGTCTTGGTTAGAGAAGAGAGAGCCAGGAATACTTGGGTTTCAGCTCCCCTGTGACATCTACTGACTGTCTGATTCTGGGTGGGTCATTGAACTTCTCAGTATTCTAGGCAACTCTCTAGGTGGAGGAAGGTCAACCCTAGGAAAGGAAGTTTCTTACTGAACCTCTATCAAGGAAATCACAAAACCAGTCCTTAGCCTAGTCTTAGGTACAGAGATGCTAAGAGACAGGTTTTCTCACTGAATCACTGAGTCTCCACAACCTTGTAATCCAACCCATGCCTGAAAGCAATCTCCACTATAATAGCAAATGTGCCCTGCTTTGTCCACCTATCTTTTCCAATAATTGTTTTTCCCCCGGGTTGAATGTGACAATGATTTAAAGCTAGGAATGGAGAGAAAGGGAGAGAGGAGGAGGAAGAGGATGAGAGGGAAAAGGAGGAATAGAAAAGGAGAGGGTGAAAAAGAAAAGGAGGGCTCGAGAGGAAGGGAAAGAGTAAGAGTAAGAAGGGAGAAGAAGGAAAAGAAAGGAAGAAGGAAGAGAAAAAAGAGGGATAGAAAAGAAGAGAAGGATAAGAGAAGGAAGGAGAGAGAAATAATCAAAAGTGAGAGAGAAGGAGGAAAAGAAAGAGAGAGGAAGAGAAAGGGAGGGATAGAAAAGAAGAGAAAGGGTAAGAGAAGGAAGGGGAAGAAGAAGGAAGAAAAGGGAGATGGAGGAAGAGAAAGGGAGAGAGAGGAAGGAAGAAACAAAAAGAGAAAGGGAGAAGAAGGAAGAAAAAGGAAGGGAGAGGGAAGAAGAGAAAGGGAAGGAGAGGGAGGAAGAGAAAGAAGGGTGAGGGAGGAAGAGAAAAGGAGGAGTGATTATGATATTTGTCCTTCATTCTCAAAGAGGAACATAACATCAGAGAGGTGATGCCATGACAAGCACATGAAGTAGATTTCAGTGAGGGTAGGGCTGTGCTAAGTCACTGGCCTCCCTTTCTCTTCCGGAGTCATCTGGGTCCAGTGATGACCAGATATGAATCACGACAACTAGAGATAGCCTTGGATGTGAGACAATCAGGGTTAAGTGACTTGCCCAAGGTTACTCAACTAATAAGTGTAAAGTGTCTGAGGCTGGATGTGAACTCCCATCCTTCTGACTCCAAGGCCAGTGCTCTATCCACTGTGCCACCTAGCTGCCTTAGGTGGAAAAAGAAGGAAGAGAAAGGATGGGGAAAATGAAGAGGGAGAGGGAAAGAAAGGGAGAATGGAGAAAAGGAAGATTGAGAGGGAAAAAGAGAGTGGTGATGGAGGTGGTTCTAATTATCCTAGTTACATTAAAAGATAATAGTCCCTTCCTGATCATGAGGCGTCTTGGTGAGCTCTTGCTCACTCTTGCAATGCAAAAATATCAAAATAGCCTAGAAAGGAGTATAATGTGTTTGTTGCAATGTCCAGAGTTGGCTTCCTCTCTTCCTTTTGCTGACCTTTTACTGGACTGGAACTTCCCGGTTTTTATGAGCTAGACAACAATGGCCAGGCTATCACTATGGTGCCCATTGCTGCCGCTCTTGTAGTCAAGGACGTGAGTGGTCAATATACCAGAATACCGGAGGCCAGCATTGTGAGAGTGACTGTGATCCTGGAATATGGGGGGATGGAGGAAGAAGTTAGGAGAAGAAAGAATCTGAGTGTCCGGGACTGCCAGCTCTTGTCAATCCTGCGGGGATGGTGAGCTGCAAAGGACTTCACTTTCCTTGGCTCTTCCTTTGTTAAAAGCCCGCCATCTACTCTCATGGCCTTCCATTACTTTTTCCTACTGGTTGCACATTCATACATGTGGCCAGGTATCCACCTGTTACACTCAAAGATGTAGGAAGAGGGGACAGCTGGGTGGCGCAGTGGATAGAACACTGACCTGGAGTCAGGAGGACCTGAGTTCAAATCTAGTCTCAGACACTTAATAATTACCTAGTTGGGTGACCTTGGGCAAGTCACTTAACCACACTACCTTGAAAAAAACAAACAAAATAAAAGATGTAGGAGAGCAAGTGAGAGGAGGTTTAACAGATGGCTAGAGATCAATGTCTCCATACCGAAGTGCTAGATCAATTGATCTTGTTTTACTTCACACCACGAACAATAAACTAGACACCTGCAGTAGACTAAGATATCCATGAATGTCATGGCACATGAGCTATGTGCAGGCCACAGATTTTTCTATTTTAATATTTCACCCCTTAGATTATTTCTGGACCTGCTACTTACCTGCCTAAATACGTTAGCATCAATATGTAAGTGGCAAGTTTGTTAGTGTGGGGAGCAGTCTCTATGGGTACTGGCTAAAAAGCTTTTGGGGGCCCACAAAAATTAAATGGGTGTTTAGGAAGGCACCAGAGAGAAATTGAAGAGGCCATCAGGATTATGACTTAAGTAGTATGCCACCTAATAGAAAATAAATGTAGTGCCAAATCATCTTCCTAAAGATTTAAGGAAGGTGGCATTTGAGGCTGTTTGAACCAATATCCCAAGTGTCATATTTACATATCCACTGAGTAGCCAACCTGTCTTTCCTTAAAGATCTCCAAAGAAGGCAAACCTGCCACCTTGGGAGGTAGCCCATTCCACTTTTGGATAACTATAATTAATTAGGATATATTCCTTGCTGTTATGGTTCAGTCACTTTTCACTCATGTCTGGTTCTTTGAGATTCCATTTGGCATTTTCTTGGCAAAGATACTGGAGTGGTTTGAAATTTCCTTCTCCAGTTCATTTACAGATGAGGAAACTAAGACAAACAAAAGTGAAGTGACTCACCCAGGGTCACACAGCTAGTATGTATCTGAGGTCACTTTTGAACTCGGGAAGATGAGCCTTCTTGACTCCAGACCTGGTGCTTTAACCACTGCACAACGGTTTTGCCTTGAGTAAAGCCTAAATCTGCTTACTTGTAACTGGTCTTGATTTTACCCTTTGAGAATCAAAAGAATAAATCTAATCCTTTTTCTACAGGCAAACCCTTCCAGTACTTTAACATCTTTTCCTCTTCCTCCATCAGTTTTCTCATCTTTAGAACAATCATTCCTTGTACCTACCGCTTTGGGACATGAGTTCCAGACTCAACATCATCTTACTTGCCTTCCTTTGAATGCTCTTCAGCTAATTCATATCCTTTTAAAAATGTAGCAACCAGATCTGAACACAATACAAAGGCTAAATGTTGTCTAGCCATGGCAGAGACTCAGGTTTGACCTCTAGACCTCTCTAGAACAGGTGGGGTTTTTTGACTTCTACACCACCATTTGGATTCGTATTGAGCATGCAGTCCATTAAGACCCTCAGATCGTTTCCAGGCAAACTGCTACCTAACAAAGCCTCACCTCACTCTATACTTTGGAATTTTTTTTAACTCAAGTGTAAGACTTTATATCTCTTCTGATTAAACCTAGTGTGGCAGTTTGTCAAGATATTTGGAATCCTGAAATAGGCCTCTAGGCTTTCTTATCAGCAGCATCATCATCATTCTCATCATCATCATCATCATAGCCTGCATTTATATGGATAACAATGTAAGGTTTACAAAGCACTTTACGAATATGGCTTCATTTGATCCTCACAACAATCTTTGGGAGGTATATGTTATTATGATCTCTATTTTACAATAAAGAAACTGAGGCAAATAAAGGTGAAGTGATTTGCCAAGGATCTGAAGCATATTTGAACTCAGATCTTCCTGACACTTTATCCATTGCACCATCAACTTTCCTCTTCTGTAAATCTGATGAGCATGTCATCTGTGCCTTTATTTAAATCATTGATCAAAATTTTAAATAGCACAGGGATATTCAAGGATGTATGGTGCACTTTACTAGAGACTTTAAATAGCACAGGGATATTCAGGGATCCCTGGTGCACTTTATTGGAGACTTCCTGCCAAGCCAACATTGAACCATTAATGACTAGTCTTTGAGGCCAGTCATTCAACCAGGATTAAACCCATCTAATTCCTATCACTCCACTTTGGCTAAAAGGATAGTAAAAGATAATTTATCAAATGTTTTGCTAAAATTCTAACCATATCATTCCCTTGATTTATCCATTTGTTAATCCTGTTAAAAAAGGAAATAAGGTTAGTCTGGCATGGCCTGTCTTGATCAAGTATAAATATTATTAATCCCATTTTAAAGATGAATAAACTAAGATTCAAAGTAGGAAAAATGACTTACTTAGGATCTCACAATAAACAAATGACAGAGCCTGGACACGGTCCCAGATGATCTGATTCTAATTCTTCTCCTCTTTCTTCTGTGCCACAGCTGGCACAGCTGTTTGGAAGAAGAATCCTCTTCTCTATCCTCCACCTGAAGTCTGAATCTTCTCTATAACATCCCCAATGGTAGTTCTTCTCTTCTTACTAACACAACCCACTGCAATCACTTCTCTCTCTTAGTGCCAGTGACCTTAGGTTTGCCAGTCCTAGGACCACTGCCTACCCTTTCAGGGAGTATATAAGTGAATCCTTATATGGCAGATGATGATTCAGAAGTTTTTCATATCATGGTGCTCTCTATATGAGGGCTACATCTGACTTCCCAGTATGGGGAGATTACTGACCTCTGGTTCTTGGCTCTGTGCCCACCTACTATTTCAGGACCTCTGTCCGGTCACCTCTGATCCACTGCCTCCCATTGGTCTGAAAGTACAGTTAGTACGGCCATCAATGTTCCCCCGGAGGCTGATGAGTCTTTTGATTATAGCCTTGGGAATACAGCTTCTTCCCCAGCCTGTCATCTCTACCCCTCAGTTCCTGTCTAATGGGGTTTAAATTGATTGTTGAGTGTTGTTTCTAATAAAACATAGAATGATATAAGTGAGAGATTCTATTTCTTCCCTAGAAGCTGAATATCTTCCTGTTGCAGGAAGTGGTTGTCATCGCTCAGTTGGTCACTCACAATGAGCACCAACTCCCAGCTCCAGAGCAACCCAAACTGGTCAGGGAACTAGATGGAGAAGCATACCTGGATGGTTCCATCCAGGGTGTGTTCATCAATAACCAACAAAAAAGCATGAATATTTGGTTTTTTTAAATAGCCCTGGTAATAGTAGATAGCATTTATTTAGGATTTTAAAGTGCAAAGCATATTACTTACATGATTTCATTTGATGCTTTCAGCAACTGTGGAAGTAATTGCTACTATTATCCCTATTTTATGGTGAAGAAAACTGAGGCAAAATGAGTTAAGTGACTTGCCCAGGGTCATCACTAGTATGTGTCTATGGTCAGATTTGGACTCACATCTTCCAGACTCCACATTTAGCAATCTATTCACTGAATTATCTCTCGGCCCCTAGGTTCTGTCACACTCATTGGGAACTCCTTGAGAGCAGAGATTGGTTGTTGTTTTTGTTGCTGTTGTTTTACCTTTCTCCCCAACATTTAACATAGTGTTAGACCTTTAGTAGACAATGTTTATTGGCTAACTGTCTCTTCCCTTTCCCAAAAAGCTCATGAAGAGAAAGCAATGAGTTAACAGTAGAAAGAGCCCTGAATTTTGAGAATCTGGGTTCAACTCTTTGCTCTGATGCTTATTACCTTGTGCATTCCACCTTAAGCAGGTCACAATCTTCCTGGCCCTCAGTTTCTCATCTATAAAATGAGGGGTGTGGACTAGATCTGAAGTCTGCAGATAGATTTCAGGGACTTTGTAACCTTGAAAGGGCAAAAGCATGACATTTATTTTCAGTAGTCAAAGAGGCCCAAGCCTCCAAAAAATAGCTGATAAGTCTCGACTCCATGGTCTGAGTCCCCTTCCCACTGTAGATTCTACATTGCTTGAGGCACACAGTCTTCAGCCAGACTTTACTACTTACCATTGGTCCAATGCCAGATATGGGGTTCAACCATCACATTGATGAATGGGTTAGATTCTAGAAAATCTAGGACTCAGAAAGGAGAAATGAGATAGGAGAAACCTTGTAATCCAACATTCTTGTTTGGGTGATAAAAAAAAAACAACTTGGGGTCCAAGGAAGGTAAGTAGCATGCCCAAAGATGACAGGGTTATAGATTTAGATATTTTAAAGGTCATTGTGCATCATCTAATTTGACTCTCTTGTTTTACAGAAAAGAAAACTGAGTCCCAGAAAAATGAAGGGACTTGCCCAGGTCACAGATACTGAGTACAAGAGCTGAGAGTTGAACTTGAGTTCTCTGACTCCAAATCTAGAACTATTCCTTCTGCATCATTAGTTAATTGGCAAGCTTTTATTAATCACCCTGTGCTTTAGGAAGGGGACCAGTGCCACCAACTCCTTCTGACTTTATGGACTTCAATAAGGTGCCTCAACTTCCCCCACTGCCCCTCACCCTAGAACATCCATCTTTCTCAGCTGCTTCCTCACCCAGAAATATCCCTCTGCCATCCAGGTTCCTTTGTCCCATTGGTGAATTCTTCTCGAGCCCCCCATTTTGTGGGTAGCCCAATTCTGGTTAGTTGCCTTAAGCTCTGAGATACCCTGAGAATCTCACTCTCCTAACAAATTCCCTCATCTTTTTTGAAAGTGTTCACTCTTTTCCTCATCTCTCTCTCTTACCTAAAGCCTTAATGACTAATTGGGCACTGCCTCAGTTAAACTGTGACCAAGGTCTCCCACTGCATCCAGGGCCCTCTCCAGTCATCCTGATCCATATCTGGCCACTGGACCCAGATGCTCTGGAGGAGAAAGTGAGGCTGGTGATGTTGCACAGCACCTCCTCGTTCAAATCCAATTCACTTGCATATCATAGCATCACCTCCCTGAAGTCATGATCTTCCTTAAGAATGAAGGGACATCCAACAAGACCAAGTCCTCCTTCATTTCCTTCTAGACTCTGCCACTGACTTCCCTGCCTCCTTTGGATACCTACCCCTCTTTTTCAGTTCCTTTACATTCCCAATAGAATGTAAGCTCCCTGAAGGCAAGGATTGTCTTTCTTTTTGCTTCTATTTACATTGACAGTATCTGGCACATATAATTATTAGTTATAGAAATAGCTAGTATTTATATACCACTTTAAGCTTTGCAAAGTAGTTTACAAATATTTCTAGTTGATTTCACAGCAATTTCAGGAGCTAGGAACTATTATTATATGCATTTTATAATTGAGAAACTGAGTCAGGCAGAAGTCAAGGAACTTGCCCTGGGTCACACAGCTAGGCAGTATCTAAGGTTATTTTAGTAGTCCAGGTGAAAGGTGATGAGGGCCTTCACTAGAGTGATTATAGTGTAAATAGGGGAGAGATACTGGGAGGGAGGATAGGGAATCAATAAAAAAAGGCAGATGAGTGGTTATGGGGTGGGGTGAGAAAAAGAGATATTATTCTACTAAGATTAGTAGTCACAGGTAGGTAGAGATTGTTAGAGTTCTTTCGTTCAAGTTTTCCTTGGTTAGAAATCCTCTGGCTCACCCCATGGAATCTGGACAATTCCTAATCCAGAGCTCCTGAGAATCATAGGCCTCTGACCTCTTAAGATCTATTAACAATCCCATGTCCCAAACCCCCTTATTTTCCAAATGAGGAAACTAAGCCCAGAGACGGAGAGGTAATTTGTCCAAGATCACACAGGTAGTAAGCAATAAGAGACTATATTTGAATCGAGGGTCCTCTGACTTTGAACCTGTCACCCCCAAAGAAGTCTTTCTCCTCCCTCTGTATACCCCACCACCTGAGCAAGGGACCTCACCTGACTCCCAGAACTTAATTCTGTCCTTTCTCTCTACCTGTCATTTCCCTGGACCCAGAAGGAAATCTAGTTCCACTTTGATCTTACAGTTCTCTCATCTCGGAGCTATTTAATCTCTCCTGGGGGAGACAGAATGGTTGCCCTTGTTTACCCATTAACATATCAGATACAAGCAAAAACATAACTACACTGGAGACTCAAGCTGTCAACTGTGGGGGGAGGTTCACACACTGGTCTTTTCATCACCTCATCATAGACTCTGAAAACTCTCCCTTTTAGACTTGTAGAATTACAGGATTTAGAGATGGGAAGGGACCTTAGAGGTTGCCTTGTCCATGTTCTCACTAAATGTAGGAATCGCTTCTATTATAGCCCTGCCTGGAGGCCATCTAAGCTTCTGGGAGAACACTTTCCTTGATGGGGAACTCACTATCCACCTCAGATCAGTCAACAAGAATTTTATTTTATTTTATTTTCCAATTGATATTTTATTTTTCCCATTACCTGTTATGACAATTTTTCAACATTCATCCACATGCATATGCATCTCTATAAGTTACATTATTTCCTTCCATCTTCCCTTCAGATCCCCTCCTCTCAGCGACAGTCTGGCAAACATTGTACATTTGTATATTTGTGATTAACGTTTTTCAGACTAGTCATTTACCAACAAGTATTTTATTAAGCACCATCTATTCCTTTGTATGTACCTTTTGTCTTACCTGATAAAGCAGAAGCTCCTTGAAGACAAGAATTATTTCATTTTGGCTGCATCTCTGATCTTTTAAGTCTCTTCATCTTTTGCACATCTTAATCTTTTACTTTTAATCTCGTAGGTGATTAATAAACACTTGGTGACTGATTACTAATGCATCATTGTTGAACAGCTCTCACCCCTTCATCACCTCCACCCCCAGTAATTCTCACTCTAGCCTTAGGAATCTCCCAGAATAAATTGGTATCCTCTGGAAGCCCTCCTTCAACCCCTCCAGGTTTCAGTTCATCAGACAAAACCACCCTAGCTTCCTCAGCCTACTTTTTCATAAGAGAGGATTTACCTTGAAGGCCTTCCTAGAATTCTCCAAACAGGTAGGCCCTGCTTTAAGCAAACCTATTTCATGTAAAACCGAATTTACACAAAAGATAAATTGGGAGGTCAGGGATTTTCTGCCATAAAAGACTTCCCCACAGGACTCCTAGAAATAGCAGGCTCCCTGAGGCCACTTAAAATAGGGTTTCATTTATACAAACTTCATTTGCTGAATAACTTTTCAGGAACAGATCTACTGTATAAAGTTGGACCTGTCTACTGGGACTCAAACTGAGGGCCAGCCACCCCTGCAAGGTTGCTCCTGGAACCCTAGAGGCTTCTGGGTCCAGAGAGAGGAATTGGAGTCTATAATGGTGAAGGAAACAGTCTTTGGAATACAAGACAGGAGACCTGCGTTTCTGACTTCTCTCTACCTAGAACCAGAAAAATCAGAATTGGACCTTAAGATATTACCAGATCCCACCTTTTCATTTTACAAAATAGGAAACTGAGGTTGAAAGAAATAAAGAGACCAAAGTCACATCTATTAGTGACAGAGTTGGGACTTGAACAGAGATCTCTCAACTCTCAAATCTGGGTTATTTCCACAGACTTCCTATGTGAAGTTCAGCAAAGCAGCAAGCATTTATTAGTCACCTACTGTATGTTAGGCACTATGTTAAGGATTGAGGGAAAAGGAAAGTTCATGATCCAAAGGAAGAGACAATAAGGAAACAACTTTGAATATATGAGATAGAGACAGGATAAATCGAAAGTAATCTCATAGGAAAGGCATTAACTTTAAAGGGGATCAGGAGAGACGGGGGATGCTGGGAGAATCCGGTAACATAATGAAGGAGAAATTGCTTAGCTAGTGGAAAGCAGGCTCTAACCAAAGCCAGGGATGCTTATTGTCCAAAAGATAACTTTGTAAAAGGCTGTGGCTCCCAGAGGCCTCTGCTTGAGAGTCTCAGCTGCCAGGGCCCCAGCTGGCATGGGCACCTCTGGCCCCATCCTGGAGATCTCAGCAGAGCCTGGGTTCCCCAGAGTTGGGGGAGGGGGGTGCAGAGGGCCATGGTGGCCCAGTTTAATTGGGGTGTGTTGTTCACTTCCCTCTCCCTTCTCCCCCCTCCTCTGTTTCCTGGCATGAAATGCTTTCCCTGCGGCTGGAAGAAGGCAATTTCTTTATGCTAAAGGAGCTATTGTTATTCAAACACAATAATACACGGGCTCCAGTGGCAGCTACTCTCCTTCTCTCTCCCTTCCTTGCCTTAGGGAGGGGGAAGGGAGGCTCTCTAAGCAGGGGCATTTCTCCCAATCTAGGATTTTCATAAGGCTAGAACACACAGGAAGGAGCACTGCACTAGGTGGACTGGGATTTGAATCCCAGCAAGGCTGTTCTGCCTCTCTGAGCCTCAGTTTCCAATTTTGTAAAATGACCAGGGCTGGACCAGATGACCTCCAAAGTGATGATGATGAAATTAGATTTAGGGTTAGAAGAGATGGCTCCTCTGACTCCCATCACTTTTACAGAACTGAGGTCCAGGAAATTAATGTCACTTGTCCAAGGTCACCAGTGGCAGAGATAGGTAGCATTCCTGGGCAGGAACTTTGTCTCCAAAACTTGCCAGCTTTCCATGATGGTTCTGGATAGCTCCAGGACTCAACCCTGATGGGGAAGCTGGCCGTGGAGTCAGAAGGGCCTGACTTTGAATTTGCCCTTCGTGCTAAGGAGCCTGGGCAGATCAGCTAATTTCTTTCAGCCTGTTTCCTGACCTTCTGATACCTGTAGCACTTACCAAGCAGGGTTGGGAGGATCAAATGATGTTATATCTGCAAACCATAAAAGTCTGGTGGCTCAGTGAATAGAGCACTAGACCTGGAGTTAAGAAGAGCTGAGTTCAAATGTGACCTCAGTCACTATCTGTGTGACCCTGAATGAGTCACTTAATGACGCCTGCCTCAGTTTTCTTATCTGTAAAACAAACTGAAGAAGGGAATGACAAACCATTTCAGTATCTTTGCCAAGAAAACCCCAGATGGGGTTCAGAGAAGACTGAACAACAAGCATCAGCTGTAGATAGCTGCAAATGGAGCCAGGCTGGGTGGTGCTAGGATGGGAACATGGGGAATCCTGTTAGTCTGGTGGATATGATTGGCAGAGAGGTGAACAAAGGACCATAAAAATATAGGAAGTCAACAGGGTCCCTGCATTTGAGAAGGACACATAGACAACAGAATGCAAGCAAACAGGAAGTGAATTCCAGACAGGGAACCATCATGATGATAACTACTCCTCTAGCTCTTTAATGTGCTATCCCCAATTTACAGATCAGGAAACTGAGGCTTAGAAGGATTAAGTGAATTGCCCATGGTCACACAGTTTATCCATGAACACCACTACACAGGTTGACTATCCAGTTTGGAGGCAAAACACAGTTTAGAACCTGAGGCTAGGTATCCAGAGTCTTTTGTTCTCTCAGCTCTACCTCTGGTTTATGGTGCTTACGCTTCAAGTCATACCAGTCAGTCATTATGACTGTAGGATTGTAATTTGAGAGCTGGAAGGGATCTTGGAGGTCTTTGGGTCCACCCTCACACTCCTTATTTTATAAATGAGGAAACTGAGGCCCATGGAAGAATAACAGCTGGTAATCTGATGACACGTGCTGTCTATTCCCCTGCTCTGTTTTCAGTCTCCATACTGGTCATTGACTGACCAGGAGCTAGGACAGGAGCTGTGAGCTGAGAGGCACAGAGAAGAGCTCTCCTCATAGTGGTCCAGGTGGTAGAAAAAGAATGTACTGAAGACTGGGATTCTGAAATCCACTCCAGTGCACCAGTCATCCTAAAGAAGAGGATCCTGGGGAAATCTCTCCTGTTTGAGAAAGGCTTATTCACGTCTCTTGGTCCACCTTCCATACTGGCCCATCCCCTCTCTTTGAGAGGCTGGGAGAGGGACACAAAGGGAAAAGAGGGGGCAGGATCCCAAACCAGACTTCCTAGGTCCAAGCTGAGCTCCCTCTACTGTGATGGTGCTGTTGGTGTTTCTATTTGATTTTTTACTTTGTTTTAATAAGGAAAGAGATGGTTAGGGGGAGTCAAAACAAAGAATAGTCTTTGGCAAGATCAATTGTCTAACCTCATGGGAAATCCATGGCCTCCCACAGCTGTTTCAGTCAATTCAAGTCAATTGGATTCAACAAATATTTATTTATTATCTACTTTGTAGGAGGGACTGAAAAAGATGGTAGAAAATACACAAAAGTTTCTGTCTTTAAAGATTCATATTCTATTTGAGGATGGGGGGAGTGAGTATGAGATATGCAAACATGTATCATATGATAGGATATGACTTTTGATTTTCAATTTGTTCAGGCAAAGGGGAGAAAGTTAACAGTTGGGACAGTCAAAGAGGGGGATGTGTCACCTGAAGAAGAAGCTCCCTCCTGTCTCATCTTGGGCCTGGGGGATGGAGGACCCACTGAGGCACCATAAAGAATCAGGAAACTTAGGTTCTGGCTATGTGACCTCACACAGGTCATTTCATTTATCAGAATCTGCAAAGTCCTGTTGTTCAGAAAGACGACAAGTAGAGAGAACTCCCGTGTGAAGAAACCCCTCTCCTAAAGCAAGTTAGTACCTTCAAGGTTTAAATGACTTGCTTTGGATCACACCGTCAAAGGCCGAAGGCACACTTCTTTGTTTTTGGTTTGGGGATTTTTTTTTAAACAAGGGCAGGGATGATATGGGCAGAATCTCGTGGTCCAACTCATATTAAAGACTGTTCATTCCAATTTTACCCCATTTACATTCAGACACAGACATATTTACATAGTGTCCAGAATGAGACAGGTGGTAATACATTGATCAGAACCAACTAGTAGCTCCTTCCTGCCTCATCCTGGGCCTGGGGGATGGAGGACTCACTGAGGCACCATAAAGACACTTCTGAGGCATCCAGTCTTATCCATCCTGGACAAGAGTATCCTGGGCAACACTTATGACATGTGTTCAAATACAAATACTCCAATACTTAGTCCTTACTGAAATACACCTCCTTCATTCTCTGCAAACTCTCTCTTAAAATATAGTCCAGGATTGTATTAGCTTTTGTAGTGACTCTTTTTGAACTTGCATTCCATTAAGACCCCAGGACTTTTTTTTTTAATGAGCCATAAATGTCTAGCACTCAATTAAAGAGATGGCACTAGCTTGATCTTAAACAGAAGATTTTCAGTTGTTTTTGGTCATGTCTAACTTTTTGTGATCCCATTTGGGATTTTCTTGGCAAAAATACTGAAGTAGTTTGCCATTTCCTTCTCCAGTTCATTTTATAAATAAGGAAACTAAGACAAACAAGGTTAAATGATTTGCCCCAGGTCATATACCTAGCAAATGTCCGAGGCAGGATTTGAACGCAGGAAGATGAGTCTTCCCAATTTCAGGCCCAGCATGCTATCCACCATACCACCCAACTACCCCCTGAAAGAAGCTACAAAATGCTAGTGTTCAATTCTCTCAGCGTAGCAGATTTAAGAAAATGGAAGTCATTAGAATGGGTATAATTTCTGAGGATCAGAAGGTAGAGAAAGAACCAATGTTTGAGAATTCACTTTAAGTAAGATGACAGAAAGGTGACAATCACATTGTACCCTGTCATACCTGTTGAAATCATACCTGGAGAATTTTGTTCCGAAGAGTTGGGCATTTTTAGATTGTAGAACTAGACTTAGTGAGGAAATGACTTTTATTTATCTTTAGGTCTTTGAAGAGCTAGTGGGACAAAGAAGGAGGAGACTAGAAATAGGAGCAAAGGTATTAATTGCAGAAAGATAGATTTAGGCATGATCAAAGGAAGATTACGGAAGATATCCAGAAGTGCAATGGTAGTGAGCTCCCCTCACTGGAAGTATTTCATCAAAGACTAAGTATTGGAGTATTTGTATTTGAACACTTGGCATGAATGTTGTTCAGGGTATTCTAGTCCAGGATAGATTAGACCAGATGACTCAGAAGGGTCTTTTAATGATTAGACTTGGTGATTTTTCAATTCCAGCAGGATCCTTGAATCCTACCATATAGGTAACCGTAGCCTCACGTATACTTATAATCAGCCCTAATTTTGCAATCTATGTCATGAAACATGTTATAAATAATTTCCTCTCCTCCTCTTCTTACTCTTAGCTTCAGAGGTGGTTGGTATGACCTGAGATGGTTATTCCATTTATTATCCTCATTATAACAAGTCCGATTTAGATAATGCATTAAAATTTACAAAGCACTTTCCTCACCCTAATTGCTTTCAAATATTATCATCCCTATTTTACAGATGAGAAAAACAAGTCTCAATGAGAAGTAAATCATGCAGGTAAGGAGTTGCCACAATCAGGATTTGAACTTGGGTCTTTCCCCACAATATCATATTATTGGTAAGGTGCTCTTGGGTCTCAGGAAAAGTCAAGGGTCTTCTTCCAGCCTATGACCTTTTGGAGTTGGAACTTAAGGCTCCTGAGGCACCAACTACAGCTCTTCCTTACTAAACAAATAAACAGGCTAACAGGAGTGGCAAAAGGTCCTTTTTCAGCTGATTGGGAACACCTTCTATTCCAAGCAGTTATAATTACCACCCAGAGTCTAGTATTCACCAATAGTTCTGCTTCTAGGTGATTTTTTTTGGCACTGAGCAGGTTACTCCCCTTTTTGGGGCTTCAGGGTTCTTATTTATAATCAAGGACTAAACCAGGTTATCCTTGGGCCCTTGGTAGCTTTGAAACTCTACTAGCTTGTTTGTATTTTTGGAGCCAAGGATATGGCTACTAGACCTTTATCCCAAAGAAATCAAATAAAAGGGGAAAAGAAACCTATATTACAAAAATACTTATAGTAGGTCTTTTTGTAGTTGAAAAGAACTAGAAATTGAATGGGGACAGAGTGGGGAGGTCCCTCAATTAAGGAGTAACTAGACAAATTATGGTAGGTGAATGAGATAGAATACCATGTGCCATCAGAAATGATCAAAGTATAGTTTCAGAGAAACCTAGGAAGACTTACATGAATAGATGCAGAGTAAAGTGAGCAGAACCAGGAGAATGGTTCATACAAATAACAATAGTGAAAAGACACAAACTCTGAAAGACTTAGTACAATGCCTAAATGCTTGACTTGGATTAAAAATTCAGATCCAATAAAATTACTGGTCATTATTCCAGAGGACCCATGATAAAGCATTCTACTGACTTCCTGACTGAGAAGTGGTGAATTAAGGATGCAGAGGAGACATACATTTTTGGGACATGGTCAGTGCCAAACATTATTTTACTTAACTGCACCTACTTATTACTAGAATTTATGTTTTTCTTCTTTTTCAGTGGTGAGGGGAAATGGAAGGGAAAGAAAATTAATTTTTTTAAATAAAAAAATCTGTAGTTTTGGTAGGCTTATGGCCCAGGGTCAGCCCCCATTCTTCAGTTTCTTAGCACCCCATCCTGGAAAGGGGGCACAAGGAGTTGGAACTTCAGGAATGGCCCCAAATCTTCCTTTCGGTGACTCACCTTGGGTGGGACTCATGAATCACACTCAGTGACAGAATTGGTTGTATTCTAGGAGTCAGTCTCAGAAACTCTCAGACTAACTGGTTCTTCTGATTGATTAGATCAGCTAATTATTGGTGAGGGGAATTCCCGGAGTCTAGCAAAATAAAATTTCTCAACAAGTCTGGTCATGCTTAAGCATAGTAGGCCCCATTATTTTCCTTTTTGAATGAGGAGAATTTGTCCTTTGTTCCATTTGTCCAATAGAATGAAGCCTTACCAGGGTGGAAGTCTTATTTGTGGTTTGACAAGACTAGGAAAAGGAAAACTGGTGGGGAGGAGGGAGGAATCCTCACTGATTTAAGAGCACTCCCAAATATGAACAGAATCAACATTTAATAAGACCTTGGCTGTGGGTTATTTAAATTCTACTTTATTACTAAGTGTATTTCCAGGTTTAATAACCATGTAATTGGTTCATCTATTCCATAGTCAGACTTCAGCAAATATGTTTTTCATAATTAGTTGATGTTTATTTAACGGGAATAACCAGCCCATTAAATTTAATGAGTTGGATTATCAGGTACATGGTGGTGTTTTTTTTATTAACATCAATATGTATTTTATAAAGTTGTTGCTCAGCCACCCAAGTGTCATCTGCTGAGGAAGCCAGAGTTTGGGGGGGGGGTGGAGCTCCCCAAACAAGAGACTCCTAGTCAGTCCCCTCCCCAGGGCCCAAATGAAGATCTTCCATTGACACTTTGGCTCTGGAAGCTCAGGACCCTTGCCTTTCATTCCCTCTATTTTCCTTTCTCAGTCACCAGTCACAATCAGTGTGTTGTTTAGAATGTGAGAATCTCCTTTCCTCTACTTGGAGGATTCTGGAATAGAAGCAGTACAGTTGAACAAATTCAGGTGTACAGTTTAGGGACAGAGACCAACCTTTTCAGAGTTGAGGTCCGAGAACACTGGTTTCACTTTGAATCTGTATTCTTTCCTAACTGGGGTCCTCCCTTGGATTCTGGAGACCTAAAGATGGTTCTCCAGTCCTGTTGCCCTGGGCTGAAGCCCTCCAGCCCCCACCTCCCAGATGTTTTTCTGAAATTACTCTTCATGGGCAGCCAGCCTAACTCACCTTCCCCACAGAGCTGGACTCCTCCTCTTAACTAACTTAATCCCTAGGTTCTTTCTTTCATTCTCTGACTCATTCCTGCTTTTCTCTTCTCATTCCCACGCCTCCACTCCCTGGAGAGATGAGAGTCCAAAACTGTCTGTTATCCATTGTTTAGTTTTCCTCCCAGACAACCTGGGGCCCCTCACAAATTAACAGTTATACAGTCCTTCCATTAACCAGGGAGATAGAAAATATACACCCGAAGTGGCTACACATCTAACCAAGAGGCAGGAAGCTCACTGCACTCACAGCTCTCCAGGGGTGAAATCAGTACCCCACAATCTACCATTTAATTACATCCTGTCTTGGACTATTCTCTAGTTATTTCATGGGTGTTACCTGGGTCTCTCCAACTACACTGAAATCTCTTGGAGGAGTGAGATTATGGGTGTCTTTGAGACATAGTGCACTCTGCTGGTATAAGTGTCTAGTCACAGGTCAGCTACTGTTTAATTCCCTGTGACCTTTGGACAAAGCTCTGATTCTTCCAGGGCCACATTTTCTTCATTTAGCAAATGAAACCAAAAGACTTTTAAAGTATAATTCCAACTCTTGGATTCTGACACTAGAATTCAGGGATCCAAGATTCTGTCCTTCAAAGTTTCTGAGACTAAAATTCAATGACTAACATTTTAGGCTTCTAAGATTCTAGAATTTTGTGTTCTTTTTTTGTGTAGAGCAATGGGGTTAAGTGACTTGCTCAAGGTCACAGAGCTAGTAAATATCAAGTGTCTGAGGTTGGATTTGAACTTGGGTCCTCCTTACCCCAGGGTTGGTGCTCTAGTCACTGCTCCACCTAGTTGCCCCAAATTTTGCAATTCTAAGACTGAGAGGATTTAAAATTTTTAATGTGCCACAAAAGACCCCAGGTTAATTAGGGAGACAGAAACCACACACGAAAGACTGGAGGACCCTTTCAATACCCTTTTCAGACAAGGGAAATAACATGTGAGAATAGAAAGTGCTGAATTTGGAATTGCATGATCTGAATTGGAATTGTACTTGCTATTTACTACTTGTCTGTGACCCCAAGTTCACTTTCCCTTAGCTGGACTTTTGTTTCTTCAACTATAAAGTGAGGGTACTGAACTGGATGGATTTTTCCAGCTTCATGTCTATGATAACTTTGACTTCATTTGATTCTTGCAACACCAGAATTGGAAGATAGGCAAAGTGAGTATAAATCTCCATTTTGCCCTGGGGGGAAATGGGGGCCAGAGAGTGAATCAACCTATAGCTGATCAATGGCAGAGCTGGAACTTAGGCCAAAGTCTCCCAATTTCCAGTCCAAGTCCTTTCTAGGTGTGCACCACTATTAGCTCCAGCACCGAGGACAGCTCCCAGAACACCAAGGGCATGATAAAAGTATACTGATTGATTGATAAAAAGCCCAAACTCCCTCTTAGGTCTTCATTGGCTTAGCAAACCAAACTTCCATTTCCTAATGCTGTAGGTTTTTCCATGAGAAAAGTCATAGAATTAGCTTGGGAGGAAGGATGATTCAGTTTGGAATTCAATACCATGCTTATCAAATCGCTATTATGTGTGCCCAGCCCTTCCTGTGCTTGGGGCATGGGAGAAAAGGAGATAGTCCTTGCTCAGAAGGGGAGACTATACTAACATAAAGGAAACAGATAGTAACTTCAAACAAAACATAGTGGGTACCCTTATATCCACAGTAAAGGCAACTAATGACTCAGTAGACAGAATGCCATTCTGGGAGTTAGCAGGACCTGAGTTCAAATCCAGCCTCAGACACTTCCTAGCTGAATAAATCACTTAATCTTGATTGACTATCAAAATGAATCAGCTGGAGATGGAAGTGGCAAATCACTCCAAGATCTTTGCTAAGAAAACCCCAAATGGGGTCCCAAAGGGTTGGACATGACTGAATGATTAAACAGTACCACAATACTGATACTAAGCACTTTGCATTCAGATAAAAGGTTTTTATGGTTGAGAAGTTGTCCTAGAATTGAAGTTGGGCCTTGAAGGAAGGTGTAGAGTTGGTACTAAAGTCTCCGAATTGGAAGGGACCTCAGAGACCATTTACACAACCTTCTTATTTTGTAAAGGAAGGAACTGAGGTCCACAGAAGGGAAGTGACTAAAGTCACACAATGAGCTAGTATCAGAGTAAGGAACCAGAATCTAGGATGCCTGATTTCAAGCCCAGGCCTCTTTCAACTCTGCCATGCATTACAAAATACAAAGGTGGATGCAAAGAAACCTCTTTCTGGGCAAAAGGCAAGGATATCTGAAACCATTGGGTTTAGAGTTTCTCAGGACCTTTGAGATCATAGTGCAAGTCCTACATCTTACAGCTGAGACAGCTGCAGACTAGATAGGTGGCTTACTCTATATCAGGGCAAGGATTTGAACTGAGGTCCTCTGTTGTCCAATCTGGAGTAAATTCTCACGTTAGGATAGTATGGGAGCATAAGACAGGATAGATAGGATAGAGCCAAATGATGCCACTGTTGATCACCTTCTCTTTGGGTTTTCATGATACTTCTCTCCTGGTTTTGCATTTGGGAAAACAGAGAAAAACTTCTATCCACTTTTCTCAATCTCTTTTGTTAGCTCACCATCCATACCATACATACTTCCTGACTGTTCCCCAAGATTCATTCCTAGGCCTTCTTCTCTCCCCCCTTAACATGCTTTCACTTGTTGCCCTCATCATCTCCCATGTGTTTAACTATAATCTCTATGCAGATGGCACCCAGATTCATATATCCAGTTCCAATCTTTCCTTTAACTTCAGTCTCACATCACCGAATGCCTGGAGGATATTCAAACTGGGTGTCCAAACGCAACATGTCAAAAATTGAGCTCATATCTTTCTCCATAAATACCCTCCCCTCTTTCAAGCATCCCTATTTCTGTCAAAGGCACCACCATGCATCCAGAGTGTTCAGATATATAACCTCAGTATTGTTCTGGATTCCTCATTTAGTCTTACCCCACAGATCCAATTAGCTGCTGAATCTTGCTATTTCTACCTTCATAATCCAGCTCTCATCTGACCCTCTACTCTCTACTTCACACTGCTACTGCCTTTTTTCTGACCCTCATCAACTCTCATCTGGATTACAGCCTCCTAATTGGTCTTCCTGCCTCAGTCTCTTCCATTTCCAGTCCATGTACACATGCTGCCAAAGTAAAATTCCTTAAGCACAGATCTGACCATGTAACTCCTTTATTCAACCAACTCCAGTGATTTTCTGTTTCCTTCAGGATCAAAAATAAACTGTCCTCCTTAGCATTTAAAGCCCTATACCACCTGGCCTCATCCTACCTTTCCAATATCACTGGATATCACTACACCTCCCAGACTCTAGAATCCAGTCAAACTGGCCTTTTTATTGACTTCTTTCACATAATATTCCATTTTCCATCACCAAGACTTTATACTGACCCCCATGTCTGGAATGTTCTCCTTCCTTACAAATGTCTCAGAGAACCCTTCTTTACCTTCGAGACAAAGCTGTCATGAAGCCATTCATGATTGCCTCCATACCTCAAATATTAGTTCCCTCTACTCCCCCTCCAAATTACTTTGTATTTAATTTGTCAGGAACAGCAAACAAAATTGTTTTATATTTCTGTACTCAAATCTCTAGTACCTATCAGAGTGCCTGGTATATTAGTGCTTACTGATTGATTGATTGAATAGCGTACTCAGAGCTGTACAGAGGAAAATTTGAGGGTTACTCATGTGAAGAATAAAGAGAGACTGGAGGCAGGGAGATTAACTTTTGGACCTTGGTTCTCAACCCGGCTCTGATGCTGGTTCCTGGTAGGGTTTTTACAAATCCTCTGCTCTTCATTTTTCTCATCTCTCAAATTATTTTTTTAATTGTTTCCAATATCTTTTCCTTTTACATCACCTTCATTTATAAATACACTTCTCCCTCTCCCAGAGAGGGAACAAAGAATAGCAAAGAGGAAAAATAGCAGTTCAACAAAACTTTCCAACCAAGTCTAAGAGTACATATAATACTCCACACCCATAGTTCCCCATTTCTGTACAGAAAAAAAAAGGGAGGGAGATTGAATCAGGTTATAAATACTTGTCCTTATTTCATAAAAGGAATATGAGATTAAATTGAAAAAACTGATGAAAAGATCCTCAGCCCTGTTTGTCCCTGGAAAATGAGCTCATTTTTTTGCCACAGCAACTCCTCAAATCCATCCCTAAAGCCAGAGGGAGAACCTTCCTCAATTATCAATAGAATAGGTAAGCACCCCCAAAAGGTCAGATGTTTGAAGTACCAAGATAAGGAATGATAACAGTGTTACAGTAGATGGAGGGCTGGACCTGGAGTCATGTCTTGCCTCACTCACTTATTAGATGTATGACCTTAGGCAAATCATTTAACCTCTATCTGCCTCAGTTTCCTCTTCTGTCAAATGGAGATAGTAAAAGTAGCTCCTTCACAGGGTAATTGTGAAGATAGTATGAGATAATATGTGTAAAGTATATTGCAAATCTTACAATGCTTTAGAAATGCTATCTATTATTATTCAATTCCCTCATTTTATAGAGGAGGAAACAAGCCCAAAGAGGCAGGATGACCTGTCTAAGGTCACACAAGTAGGGAGACTGGGACAATAATAGAATCATCAACTGAAATAAGAAAGTCAAAAGGAAGTGCTGATATGGGGTGGGGATGGGGATGTAAAATGATGAATCCATTCTTAGACATGGCAACTTTGAAGTCCTGGGTACAGGAACTCCCAGATGGAGATGCTAGAAGGAGGAGGAGCTGCCTCAAGGATCCTCCTATACACAGGTACCTCGTCTATCTACCTTGCATTTCCCCAATCTGATTGTTACCACAGTGAGTGAGCAGCAAAACCTTATAAGCACAAACTTGATCCTTCTCCATTGAGGCAGGAGGAGATCTTCATAGAGAATGAAGGGATTTGTCCAGTCTCCAAGAAATCACAGTAGTCATAGGGAATGTTCACCTCACACTTGGGAACCTATCTATTGGCTGTCCTTATATCTGGAATTCTCTCCTTCCTAAGCTCTGCCTTCTGGCTTCCCTGGCTTCCTTCAAGTCTTAGCTAAGTCCCATCCTTTACAAGAGTCTTCCCAGAACTCTCTCAATGCTAGCACTTTTACTCAGAAACTATTCCCAATTTATCCCATATATATATCTTGTTTGTACATTGTTGGCATGTAGTCACTTCCTTTAGATGTCTTGAGAATTGGGACTGGATTCATTTTATTTATTTGGCCTTTCTTTGCCTCCCCAGTGGGAAGCACATAGTGGATGTGAAAACTGCTAGTTGATTGATTCACTAAGTTGATGGACTTGTGAAACTTTATTCAGATTTTGATAAGCTCCAAAGGAGGAGAAAAGTTGGGTAGCCTTGATCTGTTTAACTTTACTTGGCTCATTTGATGAATGTACAGGATATGAGGGACAGATAGTAGAGAAACCAAGGTGGCAATTTATGTGAAGAGACTGATATGGATGCACAGGAAACTCACTAATCAACTTATATTTTTTAAAAGTAATGTACAGAAGACAGAAGTACATTCAGATAAAAGAAGATAAACCCAAGACATGGTCCTGTGAAAATAATGTCAGTATTGCTAAAGTTCACGATCAGCTGAGATTGGTGAAGGAAACTAAGCACATCAAGGAGATGTGCTAAGCTATATTAAGAGAAAAATGAGAATCAAAGAAGGGATAACATACTTGCTAAGAATGGAAAAGATGATGATAACCAACAAAAGAAATGATAGGGCTACTCAATTTGGGGGGGGGTTCTTTTTTTTCTTTTAGGTTTTTGCAAGGCAAATGGGATTAAGTGGCTTTGCCCAAGGCCACACAGCTAAGTAATTATTAAGTGTCTGAGGCGGGATTTGAACCCAGGTACTCCTGACTCCAGGGCTGGTGTTTTATCCACTATGCCACCTAACTGCCCTAGTGTATTCAATGGAAATGACAGAACAAAATGATTAACAGGGAGCTGATACCCAAAATAAATGAGAGAGTAAGAGAACACATAGTTGCCTTTGATGAATTCAAGTTGCTAGCTCCAAATGAACTATATCACAAGATCCTGAAAGAACAGGCAGGTGCAGATGCCAGGCCATTGTCAGTGAATTAGGAAAGATCATAGAAAAGTTCTACAAGACCAGAGAGAAGCAAATTTTGTCCCAGTGTTCTAAAAAGAAGAAAGGACAGAGTCTGCAAACTAGAGGCCAGTAGGCTTGACCTTATTGACTGGGAACATTCTAGAATGGATTATTAAAAAGACAGCAAATATCTAGAAAAGGCAGAAATGACCACAAAAGTCAACATAATTTCATTAAATTACATCAGACTAACCTAATGTCATTTTTGTCAGATTTTCTACACTAGTAAGGGAAATGTTGTGGATAAACTTTTACTTAAATTTTGGCAAAGATTTTGGTAAAGAAAATTTTCCCCCTTTGGAGAAGATGGAGAGAGATGGAATAGACAATAACATAATTATATGGATTTAAAAAATGGTTGAATGACTGGACCAAAAAAGGGATTGTTGATGGTTCAATGTCAGTGTGGCAGGAAGTCTCTGGTGGAGTACCACAGGGATCCATGCTTGGCCCTGTGTTATTTAATAGTTTTATCAATGACTTGGATAAAGACATGGACAGTATGTTCATCAAACTTGATAGAACCTAATACTAGGAGGGAAAGGAAACAGTGAATGATAGAATCAGTTTATAACTCAGGCAGGCTAGAGAATGGGTTGATTCTAACATGAAATTCATTAGAGATAAATGTAAAAACTTGTAATTGGGCAAAAAAATCAATCTCACAAGTGATAAGATAGGGGAAGCAAGGATAGAAAAAATTTATTCTATTAAACATTGGGGATTTCTTATGGATTGCAAACTTCAAATGGGTTAGCAGCCAAAAGTTTATGTGCTCTTGTGGTTTGTTAAGAGGAAGTTCCATTAATAGGGAAGAAAAGTTGCGTTGTTCTCACCCTTGCTCAGTTCTAGGTACTGTGCTTTACAAAGGATATTCATGTAGTGGAGAGGGTGCTGAGGATGGCAAACAGGATAGTTCTGGGGTCCAGAAGCAAATATCAATATTGGTTCAAGAAACCAAGTATAATTAGACTGAAGGAGAGAAAGTTCAGGGGAACCAAAGAGTTATTTTCCAAGGATCAGACTTTTTCCCAGAGGGGAGAGCCAGGAAGAATAAATGGAGGTTACAAAGAGATCCTTGATTCAAGGAAAAACTTAGAACAATTTCAGCTGCCCCAAAGTAGACTGGATTCTTCCTTCTTGGAGTTCTGATTCCAGTTGTCCCAAAGCAGACTGACTTCTTTGGAGGTCTGATTCTAGCTGCCCCCAAATAGAATTTTTTCTTTCTTTTTGGAGGTCTGATTCTAGCTGACCCAAACTAAATTGGCTTTCCTCTTCATGGAGGTCTTTGAACAAAGCCTTTCCTCTATATGTTGGACTAGAGAGACACCGGGGTCCCTTTCAATTTTTAAATTCTGTGATTCTATGCAAGAATTTACCTTTTTTCAGGCATGGATGCCCACTCACAGTTTATAAAGGCATGGAACATTGAGTTGAGTCACTCCTGAGGAACTTCTCTGCCCTTTGTGTTCCTTTCAGACCTGGGTGGGTCAGAGTAGCCTAACACTTGAATCTTCTCACCCCCACCACATACATACATGTACTTACATACACAGTCACGTCCCTAAGTTTGTGTGTCCATGCCTTCATGTATCCTTCCACAAAAATGTGCCCACATCTTCATAAAACTCTTCCAGCTACAAAATATGTGAATGAAGGACCACATAAACACACACGCATGTGTGGTACATAGACACACTGCCTGTGGTCCTTGTCTCCCAAGCTGCCACCCACCCAAGCAGTGAGAAAGGACAAGAGCATTTTTTCCTGGGTGCAGAGTAACTATGGCAACAGCACACAGCTGCAAGAACTGACAGAGACAAACTGTGCCCCTCCCCCTGGGTCTGGGCCCCCAGAAGCCTACCAAGTCAAAGCATCCCACCCAGCCCCTGGAGGGGCCTGGTTCTTAAACTTGCAGAAGGCGACATGGAGGGTCTGGGGAAGGCACTAGTCTTGAAGTTGGGAAACTGGGCTTTAATTCTGACTCTGCTACTAGGTCTCTGTGACCTGGGCCAAGTCAATGCTCTTCTCTGGGGTTCATTTTCCTCACCTGTTAAGTGGAGATTTAAAATCGAGTCTATAAAGGTAAGAGTACTGATTCGTAGTCAGAGGACCACTCACTGTGCACTTGGGGGCAAATTATTAACTTCTCTACTCCTCAGTTGCCATATTTGCAAAATGGGGTAATGAACGGCTCATCACTGGGAGTATGCAGATGATCTCTTGAAAGACAAGTTAGTAGCTTCTGGTCTTCGGCATCTGGGTGGTTCATAAGAGAGGCCGAGGAACCTTGAGGTTATAGAAGGAATAGAAAAACTAGGGGAAAGTGACAACTGTATGCAATGTCCCTGTGAACCCTAAGGCTCTAGTGAAATCTGAGCTCATTTACTCAGGAGCTAGCTGGTCCTCCAAGTCTAGAGGATTTAGCTAATGTAGGTGTTTAGATATAAATAAAATGGTGGTGTTGGATAGTCAACCTGGAAAGACTCACATTAGAATCCTGTCTCTGAACCCCATTGACTGTTTGACATTGGATGAATGAATCACTCTGGTTGGATGAGTCACTTAATAGTCCAGCACTCAAGGAAATACTCTAAGACTAAGATGCAGAGCAGGTAGGGAGCCTTTACACAAATGAAATCACCCATTGAATCCATAGTAGTAGTAGTAGTAGTAGTAGTAGTAGTAGTAGTAGTAGTAGTAGTATATGCGAGGATCAAAGACATTAAATTTTGAACTAGAAGGTACTTTAGATGCCCTAGTTCAAGCCCTTCACTTTACAAAGAAGGAAACTGAGGCCTCAAGAGGAATAGTCCCTTGCCCAAGATCACAGAGGTTGTAAATCTGGAAGCTGAGTCCAGCTGAATTGACTCTACACCCTCAGAAACCAATTACCCTTCTTCCCTTCAAACATCTGGGGGCCATGTTCAAACCCAGATCTCCTTACTCAGGGTCCTGTTCCATTAGAGCTTCCTTTGTTTGGGTAGGAATATCAGAGCTGACGAGAAGGTAGGGAGGATGAAGGAGAAAGGGAATTCTGGGAATTGGCTGGCAACATGGAAGAGTAAAGCAATGGTATGAGGTCATGAGGATGGCCAACATGAAGGGTTGGGCAGGGAGCCTGATGGACTGGTCTCACATCAGAAGGGACTTTCCTGGAAATTTCTAAAGGATTGTAAGACCTGGAGCTGAAGATGATCTAAGGAACATCTTGTCCAACCACCTCACTTGGCATATGGGGAAACTGAGGCCAAAGAGGCTTGAGTGACTTGGGTGATAATGAATGGCAGAGAAAGGATTTGAAACCAGATCTCTGGTTTCAAATCTAGGTCTCTCTTGCCAATACTCCCTGCTGCAACTAAGCAAGACACAGAAGAGATTTTTTTTCTGTGGAACAAACGGTGAAGTCAGACATTGGCACACACATGCTCTCTCTCTCTCTCTCTCTCTCTCTCTCTCTCTCACTCAGAGACAAGCACTGACACACACAAAACCCTCAGAAACCAATTACTGGGATGGAGAAACAGACTGCTAAAAATACCCTACCTTGGTGCCCCCAGGCCAGAGTGCTGAGCCATCAGAGAGGGCATTAGCCCAGGGGCTGCAGAGGGAAGGAAGACTGGAGAGAAGGCTCCCACAGGTTGGCAGTCACTGTGCAGGAACAGATAGCACCTCCTTCCTGCCCCCCAGAACTGTACCCTGGATCCAGAAATCTTCCTACTCCCCAACTCTACCTCAAGAGCCCCAATCTCACTGGAGATAAGGGAGAGGGAAGAAACCTGGATTTGAGACTCCATAGATAACAAAGCTAGCAGGAATGCTGTAAAACTATCTAGTCCACCCCCATCCCCTTACTCTACAGAGGGAGAAACTGAGGCTAAGGGAGGCAAAGGCATTTGTCCCAGGTCCCAGAGGTAGTGTTCACATTCAGATCCTCTGCCTCCAAATCTAGACTTTTCCATAGAAGACTTGTATAAAAATCCTGACCATCCCTCATTGGTGGTATCACTTGCCCAAGTCTCAGCTTCATTTTTTTCCTCCATAAAATAAAGGTTTGGGAGTCAATAATCTCAAATCCTATGATTCCACTTATTCCCTACACACACACACACACACACACACACACAGACACACAACCTTCCAAATCAGCTTATCAAACTGCATATTCACTCAAATACAATAGGCTCATTGTGTCACCATCCTTTTTTCAGACCTTTTTGTCTTGCTTGGAATACCCTCCTCCCTGCTCTCTCCATAGCTAAAAGTCACCCATCCTACCAGCTTGGGTTCTCCCTCTTCCAAGTAGCCTTGTCTGACCATTCCAGATCTCAGGGAATTCTCCCTTATCACCCGAGAGCACCAGACACCATTTCTCCATCAACTCATGTTTCCCAAACACCCACCACATCTAGATTGTAGGCTGAACATGCAACTATTGATATCTCTATTTGGCAGTTGAATAAAGGTTCAGAGAGGTTTATCCACTTGTCCAAGGTCACACAGCTTTAAGGTCAAGGTTCTTTTCATTGTACTTTGATACCCAGGGTAGCTCAAAGGATAGCCTTATGGTATTATTTAAGTCTTGGCTCCCCAAACAGACTGGAAGTTCCTTGAGGTCTTCCCCTTAACCTTGCTGCTCCCTGTAGGTTGATTACTCAGGGAAGGAGCGTTCCCTTGCTGAGCAAGGAGGCCTTTGTTGCTCTTTGAGAGCAGGAAATGCAATCTTTTTTATCTTTGGGCATCCAGAATCAAGCACAGAATCTGACATTTCTTATTAACTTTTTAATCTCAGAAATAGAATGTACTTTAGAGTTTATCTAATCCAAACCAACCTAATAAAATGAAATGAGCAGAATCAGAGAACATGGATTCAGATTCTGCCTCCCCCTCTTATTAGCTGAGTGATCTTGGTAAGTTGCTTAATGTGTCTGGGTCTCTCATCTAGAAAACGAGAGGATTGAACTAAATGGTGTCAGGGATCCCTTCCAGAATCCCCCAGTGAGCATCCAGCTTTTGCTAAAAGGCCTTTCTTTAGTAATGTGGAGCTCCCTACCTCCGAAGATAACCCATTATACTTTCCCTGAAAATTTTGTTCTCTTTCACCCACAACTCTGCATTTGTACAACTCCTCCTCTTCTTGTCTCCAGTCCATCTCACCCATGGTTCCTAGTTCTGACCTCAGGGATTGAGGAGGACAAGACTAATCCTTTATCATATTTCAAGATATCTCTCATAGACTCTTTTTTTCCCCCTCCAAGAGAAACATCCCCAGCTCCTTCCAATATTCCTTTAAGAACTGTGGTCTTGTGTGACTTGGCATCCTCTCCAGTCTGTCAATATTCCCCTTCCCAGATGTAACATCTAGAACTGAACCCAACAGTTCAGATATCATCTGGCCACAAGCCACACAAAGCACAGTGGGGTCATGGAGACAATCCCAGGTGAAGTTCTGTGGAAAGTACAAAGTTTGAGGAAGCGCAGACTGCAGAGGGGCACCAGAGTGGTTTACAAGCATATTATTCTTGGCCTCCCAGGACAGAACTAGGAGCCATATGACAAAGCTAAAGAGAAGAAGGTTTCCAGATGGAGTGAAAAAGTGACTTCCTACCAAAGAGGGCTAGACAAAAATGGAGTGAGTCATCCAAATACTAGTGGACAGCAAGTAAAGGCTGACTGATCATTTCTCAGTTATGTTGAAAGAGGATTAAAATTCACTATCCTAGAACCTGAGTTGAAAGGAATGTCAGAAGCCACGGAGTCCAACATGGACATGAGCAAGAATTTCCTCTCCATTCAATGTCATCATCCAGGTCCTGCTTGAAGACTTCAAGTGAAGGGAAGCTCACCACTCAGGCTGCCCATTTATTTTGCTTTTAGAGTGCTCTAACCATTAGAGAGTTGTTCCTTATATCAAACAAAAATCTGCCTCTGCAATTTCAATCAATTAATCAATATTTATGAATCACTTCCTATAAGTTAAACACTGTGCTAAACTCGCACTTACACTCATTTCTCTTAGCTTTGCCCCATTCCAGTCCCTATTCTATAGGACAGTTCACAAATATTTGAGATCTGGGATGACTTTTCAGGAATGGGATGGGCTAGTTGACCTCTGATGATTCTTCCAATTCTGAAGTTTAATGGTTCATCCCCAGGGGATCCTTTAATTAATCCTCAAATAGCCTGAGGTCCCTTCATCATCCTGGCTTCTGGCCTCTGGAAGTTTTACAGCAGATCTATGTTCTGGTTGACCTGTAGAGTTTTGGGATATTATGAAAATTAGGGCACCCATATCTTCCCTGCCTTCTTCATTGGGCCATCCTGAGACGCAAGGATAAGCTCCTTGAAAAGTACAAAGAATTATACTAAGCAAGATGGAATCATTTTTATTTTTTCTCCCTCCATAGGCCATAAGCATGATTTCAAATTGCCTTCCCATTCCTGCCTAATTACCTTACTCTGGTCTGCCTGTCCATGACCTAGGCAGAACATTGAAGCTCAAAGATACTGGGTTTTGCATCAGAAGAATAGGGTTCACATGGTATCTCTAACATTTACTATCTGTGAAAACTTGGACAAATTACTTAATCTTTCTGGGCCTCAGTTTCTTCAACGGTAAAATAAGAAGGTTGGATAAGATGACCTAAAGATCCCTTCTGGCTCAATCCCATGATGTTGCATATTATAGATATGCTGATATTTCATTCCCCTCCCTCCCAAAACACCCCAACATTCTACTCTGAGTGGCCCTTCTCTCTCTTCCCTACACATTCCTCCCTCCTCTCTCTCCCCACCCCCATACTATCCTTGGCATAGACTTAGGATTTTCCTGCCTAGAACAGCCTCTCCCCTAGCCAATAAAGCACATCCCTTCTGTCTCCTAATTCCCAGCTCAAAGCTCCCTCCTCCATGTAACCTTCCCTGTTATTATTTATCTACAACAACAGGCTTATTCATCTACAAAGCACCTTCCTATCCCTTCTTTCACTTGGTCTTGGGAACAGCTTTGCAAAGCAAGTATTTTTGTTAATCTGCTTTGGGCAAAGGAAGAGACTGAAGCCCAGAGAGTTGAGACTTGCCCCTACTGACATAGCCAGTGTTTCAATGAGAAACCAAATTTTCCAAGACCAAATGTAGCTCTTTCTTCCATGTGTTTTTCTTTCCAAGTTTTCTTCTACTTCACCCTACTAGGGAGACCTTCACCTTGAAGTAACCCATCATTCCTCTCCGGGAGATGTTTTTTTTCACTATATGTATATCCGAATGTGCCTATAGTTTAGCCTTCTTGTCCTTGCAGGGTCTGCCCTACAAGAAGCAGTTGGTATAGCAGACAGAGTCAGACTTAAAATCCTACCTTGCCATGTGGTACTTGTGTGACCTTAGGTAAGCCATCTAACCCCTGCTGGCCTCTGATTCTCCATCTATAAACAGAGGAGGTTGGACTATCATTCCCTTTAGCTTTAAATATTGGGAGGGGAGGGCCAACAGTAGAGGGTGATTTGGAGAGCCCATAAGGAAAGGCCATATTGCCCAGAATATTTCCTCTATAGACATGTCACATTGCCTGAAATTTCCCCATGAAAACTCTTCATATATCTTACAGTACTTTCAGAGGGATGCAATTATGGATGAATGTGAAAGCCAAAGAGAAAAAACCCTGGTACAAACAGTGTTACAATTTGAAATATGAAAATTTCCCTGGTGGAAATGTAGAGGAGTCATGGATACTTAATCATGGATACCTCATCCAATACAATCCAAGTATTTATTAAGAGCCTACATTGGGGCGGCTAGGTGGCCTAGTGGATAAAGCACCGGCCCTGGAGTCAGGAGTACCTGGGTTCAAATCCAGTCTCAGACACTTAATAATTACCTAGCTGTGTGGCCTTGGGCAAATCACTCAACCCCATTTGCCTTGCAAAAAGTAAAAAAAAAAAAGAGCCTACATTGTGCAAGACATTATGCTAAGTATTAAGGGAAGTTAGGTGGTACAGTGGATAGAACATTAGTCTTGGAATCAGAAGGACCTGAGTTCAAATCCAGCTTCAGACACTTGATATTTACTAGCTGGGTGACCTTAGGCAAGTCACTTAACCCCACTGTCCCACAAACAAACAAACAAAAAAGGATAGAAATACAAAATGAAACAATCTCTGCCCTCATGGATCATAATAGTCTAGAGGATTCATAAGCTATGAACCAATCCCTCCCAGGCATCTCTCTATCTGAGACTCACCACCACCCACAACCCCAGAAACCAGTTCTCCAGAAATCATCAATTATAACCCAAGGATCTCAACTTGGATTCATAATTTACCAAAACAACTCTTATGAGATTTTTGTGACCAACTCATTTTCTCCCCTACTCCCCAGTCACCATTCTAGTCAGGTTGCAATAGCTGTAACTCAGATGCTTTTTTGTTCAAACTTGAGGACCTGCTTAGTCTCTTTCTGACAAATAATGATTATACAAAAGGCTATCACAAATAGTGACTAGCAAGTAAGCTCATTTATCCCAGCAAAATTTCAAACAGAAATTGGAGAAGCTATATAAATATATAAATATTTACACACACACACACACACACACACACACACACACACACACACATATGAATGAATGACTCTAAATTAGTGTGGACAATGAATTCCTTAAAGAGATAGTATTATTCAAATTTGTTCTGCATATTTCTATTGGGTTATAACCAATGACCATATTTTACTTAATTACAACTTTGAGTAGTACGAATCTAAATATAAATGACTACTTCAAGGAATTCATTATTCACATTAATTGCAGTCTAGCTATACCAGAAGAACATGTAAGAGTGAATAAGTTATTCTAATGAGAGCAAGATAAGATCTGAGCTCAGACCAGGAGAAAGAGATCCTGACCTCACCCAAAGTGAAATTCTCTTTTCAAAGTTTTTAAGAAAGCAAGTTGGAAATCAGAAGCATGTTGAAGAGCTGGTTTCCCCTATATTTATCTGTAACTAGCACAGTATTTCTCTTTCCTCAACTGGTATTGGTCTCAAAGAACATTTGATTTCATACTTGTCTCTCTTAAAGACTTAATTTCACTCCCAAAGCTCTCCCATAAACTCTGCCCTACACATAGGCAGACAACATTTAGTCAGCTATCTCTTCCAATTAAGAGTCTTTTTCTGAATATTCAGTGGCATGTAAAAACACTCCAACCTTGAAAACTGGGACAACACAAGTAGAAGTTGAATTCTGCCCTCTGGAAAGAAATTTTCTTCTTTTACATGTCAGCCTTTCCAATATTAGAAGACAGTTATCATGTCTCTTCCCCTAATTTCCTTCTTTTCAGCCTAAACTTGCCCACTTCCTCCATTAAAGTTTCCTATGGCATTGTCTCAAGTCTTTTCACCATCCTAGTGAACTCCTGGATATGATCCAGGTTGTTAATGTCTCTTCTAAAATGTGATGCCCTGAATTGAATTGTTCCAGCTCTGGCCAGGGCAGAGCAGAGAGATGCTATCAATAGCCCTTTTCTGGATTCTAGTCTCCTATTAAGATTGGCTGTCCCATTGCTCTAAGGAATAATGCTGTGGAATGGAGTACTTTGGGCATGAGAGAAGGCAGATTCATATCTAGAACTAGATTATCATTTACTAGACATGTGAGCTGGAACATAAAACTTCCCTCTCTGGTCCTCATTTTCCTTACCCATAAAAATGAGGGAGCTTAGATGATCTCTAGACCCCTTCCCAGAGCTGTGTTCTACAGAGATAGTTCAAAGTTCAATAAAACTGCAGGATTGTTTCCCTCTGTATAGTGATAAATTACTAAAGCTTCTGAGAATTAATGTAACTTTTTTGAGTAATCAGTTTTTTTCAAATTATAGCTTAAACCCTCACCAATATAATATCCTTATTATACAAGGTAAGCAACAAAATAGAAATAGTTAATAGAAACATTTTCATTCTCTCGTACCCAAGTGGGTATAGATTCTAGGGAGAGAGAGAGAGAGAGAGAGAGAGAATTAAACTAGAATCCTCTAATCCACAATAGAACCTCAATATAGTGGGAGAAGGAAGGGTCATGATTGTTTCAGAATTCATGGTTCTAACAGAAAGATCTTAGGGTCCAGTGCTGTTCCCATCATAGAATTCTTTGGGAGTATTTCAGCATAGATTGGAGAACTTTCACTCAAGTCTCAGGACAGGGTAGAATTCTGTAAAACTTCTTAGACTCTGAAGTAATTAGTTTACTTTCAGTTCTCTTGAATTCAGGAATGTCATTAAAGTACCACTATAAAAAGCCTCTCTGATCCTTCCGCACCATGAAACACAAAGTTTGCTTCTCTATCTCTGTTCACTCATATAGCTCTGTCTGACAACCTTAATTTTTAAACTTGTACTATCTCCTACCAGGCAGAGTTCTTTCTAGAGATAAAGTAGCCTTCTAGGGAATATAATCATTTCCCCAATAAACTCTGTATGTCCTATATCCCCAAGCAACTTGAAAAATGAAGTCCTGAGTACTTTTCTCCCTGGTGATATCCACTGCAGATCAAACTCTCTCATACCAGACTTGTGCAGTTGATTTTTTGAACCTAAGTGCTGGACTTTACATTTTGCCCCCCTTTAAATCTTTTCTTGTTAGTTTCAGTGTATTGCTGCCTGTCACAATCGTTTTGAGCCCCGATTCTGCCATCCGGAGCATTAGCAATCCCTCCAAGCACTATGCTAATAGCAAATCTGCTGACTTGACAATTGTGCTGGCCCTGACTTTAGCAGTTTAGAGATAATGTTAAAGAGAGAGAACAGGATAAGTTGTCTGCGGCTTAGGTTGGGTCCCATGGGACATCATTGCCTTAATAGGGTCCCTACAGATTTAGGGTCTGACAATTTGCTTGGGAGGTTCAAAGATTGGATTCTATCAGTTTGTACAGGCATGACTCGGTTATTGAGGCTCCAGAAAATCAATGCATGCTAAAGAGAATCCACGGGAGGCTACTTTGTATACTCACCAACATTCATTCATTTGCAAAGGGAGATTTAGCTGGGAGGAAAACCAAGAGTTATCTATATGTGGCATGTCCTCCCACTGGGTAGATCCAATCAGGAGACTAAATCACAGGTTACTTGCTGGAGGCTGAGAAGCCACATAGGACTTAGAATCAGGAAAGCTGACTTTGAGCCTTACTAGCAGCTATGTGACCTTAGGTAAGTCCCTTCACTTAAACCCCAGCCTTCTCTTCCCTAAAATGCGACTGATCCTAGAAAGTGCTTTAAGTGCTCAAAAGTGTAAAGAAATGGGATTTCTTCTTCTTTTTTTTAGTATTTTTGTTTTGTATATTTTTAGTTTTTAACAAGGCAATGGGGTTAAGTGACTTGCCCAAGGTCACACAGCTATATAATTATTATGTGTCTGAGAGCTGATTTGAACTCAGGTCCTCCCTATTCCAGGACTGGTGCTCTACCCAGTTTCTTCTTCTTATTGATAAACATAGAAACAGAGTGAAGAGAAGGAAGCTACTCAATAGCAGTTTCCAGAATGTTACTTCCCCAACTCTCAGGAGATGCTTGCCACTGGTCATTAGGATCATGGAAAAAATCTCTCCTTTGGACACTGTTGGAGATACACCAACCAATATCTTCTATCCTCTTCTCCTTTTCTAATAACCCTTATCAGCCACTGAAAACTCATGTCGCTAATGCTTTTCCTTACGACAGACATGTTCCAGTTTTTCAGATTACAATTTATCTACCATTAGTTACATTTTAAATCCATGTCTCCTTGTTCAGGGAGGCCCTGTAGGCTTTCTGTTCAGACTCAGGAAGCCCCCAGGGCTTATCAGCAACATACTTAGAATCATCCCTCCAGGAAGGTGACTTCTGCAAATGGCTGATCTCCTCCAGTCCATGTAGGCTCTTATTGTCTATTCTTCCAGAGAAGACACTGTCACTCAAGTCTGGGGGTTCCTGTTGTTCGGGCCCTAACTACATTATCCAGGGAATGCCAGGAAATGGAAGTCTGAGAATGGTAGTGTAGGGATCTATATGCCTGAGGCTGAGGATGCAGAGTTGCTTACAGCTGTTAGTAATGCCCTGGGCTTATTTAAGCTACACTAGTCCCTACACCCATCACTGTGGTTGCAAATAGGAAGCTGGCTTTGGATATGAGAAAGGAAGGTCCGTGAGTCAGAGTGATTGGGTTGTGGAGAGAAGGGTGGGGAGAAGAGGCAGCAGCAATGAGAGTCCATGGCTTGGGAGCCCCAGCAGTTTGGGCACAGGAGAGCTGGAGAGGTAGGTCTGGAATTGAGGACAATGATAGAAACAGAAGAAGAGAGCTGAGTTCATAAAAGGAAAAGGAGGCATCCTGGGTAAATACTTGAGGACACAGTTTGAGATTGAGTATATTCCAGATATTCTTTGTTCTGTGTATTTATTTTCTCCACTGAGCAAAAGAAATGGGGAGCAGGAGCACCTACAGGGTGATCTAGGGAAGCCTATACTAGTTAACCAGGTTTTCCCTAGGGGGGGGTGAGAGAAAGAGTGATGGCAAAGTTTTTGAAATGGAAAGAAACTGGGAAACCAGGCTTCCGTGGCCGGGAAGAGGAAGGATATAGACAGGCTGCAGCTTTGTGGTCACAGTCTGGAGTCTTTTTCCCCTCTTGGGGGGTAAATGGACAAACAGACAAAAGCTAAGCTGAATTTTAAGTCAGAAAGCAACAACCAGAACCTCAGTGACCCCACCCCCAAGTTCAACCCTAGACCCAGAGTGAGTGATCTCTTATTATTGAATGACAGATTAGTAGGTACAGTCTGCCGGTGGAGCCCTCACCATCTCAGGGGAACCCAGGAGGAGTACACTGTGTTCATGAGTCACCACAATAGATTGGATATTGATCTTACCAAGAGGTTTTTGCCATGAGTGAGTGGAATGAGTGGATTTCTGGCTATCTCCCTGAGGGAGGAGCAGTGGGGAAAGGAACGGAACCCTGATTTTTTGTTTTTTACTTATCTGTTAGAATTGAGGCTTTTTGCTCCCTTCTTTGGGCAGGATGTGGGGAATGACTACGCTGGGTACATTAACAATGCCTATTTTATTCATTCCTAATATTCTGATTAAAGTTTTATAACAATGTGCTTTGTAAGTGAATCAATGAGGCACATTGCCAGTGATAATAATGAAGTGAATGAGGGCATAGCAAGCCATGAGATTGTAATATCGCTGGTAAATATGAGCTCATATGCGGCCCTGGAAATGGTTGAGATCTGCCTCCTGACTGGAATAGAGAAACACAAGGATGCATCTTCTTCAACAGAAACAGATTAAATAATGAGGGAGGTGATATATCGTTATTGTACTTAGAAAAGCTATTTATCCATGTGGAAATCCACTCACTGGAAGGGGAAACAGGGTAGAGAGCATTTGGATGAGAATCAAAGGAGGGAAAAGAGAGGCAGTGGTCTGAGTATACCATAGACCCCCAGGTATGATAGAAATAGATGATAAATTCCTGATGAAGATGATCAGCTGACATGAAGGCAAAATATAGTAGACTTCAAGTATCCAGGCATCTTCTAGATTTATTTTCTCACTATAAAAGCGGAAAAGTCAAGACATTCTTGACATGCATTGGAAATAATTCCTTCTTTTAGCGTTAAAGAAACAAGGGAGATATTCTGGACTTGCTTCTGATCAATAAAAATTGTTGGAAGGATAGTGATGATAGGAAGCTTGGGAGGTATTGTATGTGGAATTTGAGGAAGGAGACTGGGCAGAGTCTGACAGGTATCCACTAGAGTATATATTTATTTTAATTTTTGTAAGGCAATGGGGTTAGGTGACTTACCCAAGGTCACACAGCTAAGTAAATAAGTGCCTGAAGTCACATTTGAACTCAGGTCCTCCTGACTCCAGGGCCAGTGCTTTATCCACTGCACCACCTAGATGCTCCAAGAGAGTATATAGTTCAAAGAATTTCCAGAGAATAAGCCCATAATCTGAAAGTCAATCAGTGATCATTTATTAAGTATTTGCTCTGTCCAAGGCACAGTGCTAATTGATAGAAATACAAAAACAAAAGTGCAACAGAGACAGTCCCCAGGTAGCTTATCTTCTAATGGGAGAGACAACATGAAAACATTTAAATATATAGAAAAGAAATGCAAGGTAACTTGGAATGAGGTGTATTAACATCTGGGGAAATCCATAGAGGATTGATGCAGAAGAGAGCATTTGAGCTCAGTCAATAAGTGTTTAATATATGCAAGATGCTGTGCTAAAAGCTGGGGGTTCAAAGGAAAGCAAAAATAGTTCCTCCCCTTAAAAATGGAAATTTCTAAAGGGGGGACACAATACATAAACAACCATGTACAGACAAAATATATACAGGATGGTTTGGAGGTAACCTCAGAGGGAAGGGACTAGGAAAGACACTCCTCTCTCTCTTTCCTGGTTTCCCTGGCTTCAGGTCTCAGCTTAAATCCCATCTTTCACTGGGAACCTTCCCCAATTAATTCTAGTATCTTGCCACTAGTATATGCCACTTATCCTGTATATAGTTTGCTTTTTATATAATTATTTGCATCTTGTCTTTTCCCAATAGATTGTAAGCTCATGAGGGAAGGGACTATCTTAACAAATGTATATTGATTGAGAGATAAAAATCTCACCTTCTATAAGAAGTCTTTCCTGATTCCCAGTGCCCTTCTTCCATTGATCATCTCCAATTTCATCTATATATAACAGGTTTATTTAAAGTTGCTTGCTTTCCCCTTGTGCTCCTTGATATTAGGGATTGGTTTTTTGTCTTTGTACTTATCTCCAGCACTTAGCACACAGTAGGCATTTTAAAAACATTTATCTTGACTGGGAAAGACTTTTTGAAGAAAGTAGGATTTGAACTGAGTCTTGAAGGAAGCCTAAAGGAGTAGAGAGGATTCCAAGAGGCAGAGGGGAGGAGAAAGGTATATTTCATACATGGGGGACAGTCAGTGCAAAAGTCCATCGATGGAAGATAGCATCAAACACTATTATCCCTTCCATATCACAGGGGTTAGGAGTATGGCCCCCATGATTTAGAAAATCCATGTAAAATTTTTTGGCCCTCCCTTCATACCAGCGAAGAAATTTGAATTTTGTCTTTTTTTATAGGGTACTTGATAGCAAAATTTGGGTTGATAATACACAGTATTATTTTCTGCATTTCTGAGTTTCTAAACTTTTTCTGTGGCATCTGCTTCCAAAAACTCCCCCCAAATTCTCGTTTGACTTTTCACATTGACCTGTAAGATCTGGAAAACAAGATGGGAAAAGTCATGATGTGGAAAGGATAACTATATAGAGAAATCTGAAACACAGCTATATGGAAACCCAACTGAAACAGATTTAGCTACCAATTAGCTAGTTGAGGCAGGAGAAGGAAAGCAAGTGGCATTAAAGGCATGGAATCATAGCCTTCTTAAGTTTACATATGAGCATAAAGGTAGGGTTTGATTAAGTCAATCAAATTAATCCATTTAAAGTAAACAATGTTCTGTTACTCTAATTAGGGGAGAACAGTTCTCAATCAATGACTTTAGGCTTAGTAAAATAAGTCCTTTGGGGATCTGGAGAAACAGGAGGTGTTCAGATTGTCCTAAAACACAACCCTGCTCTATAAGCTCCAGGGACTCCTTATTGCCTTGGGGTCACATATGAGTTCATTCGTGTGTGTGTGCCATCTTCATAGGTTACCTCCTTCTTACCTTTCTAGCCCTCTCACACAATCCTCCCTTGGCAGCTTGGGAGTGGGGATGGAGGATGGAATAGAGGGGAGAGATGCTTTTGTCAGGAGACCAAATAAACTAATACAGGATTGCAGGAAAGATTCCATGAGAGCCTGAAGGAAAGAGGGACTGTGTACATCCCAAGAAAGGAGAAAGAGACTAGAGACCAAGGTCTCAATTCTCCTCTTCCCCGCATCTATTCTTTCTCAATGGCATAGCTGGAAGACTGGCTCCTCTCCACTTGCTTAAATCTCCCCTATGAAATGCTGCAATAACAGGTTCTGAACTAGCCTATTTTATAAATGACTCAAAAGGTATGACCAAGTTTCCTTAGGAATCTGAACACTTCTTGTTACTCCAATATCCCATAAGACTTTTCTTGCTAAATCTAAAGTCTTTAATGGATACCTGTTCTCTCCTTATTAAATTTATTGTTTATTTTAAATGGAGTGGGGTGATTTGATGGACTTCATCATACTCTACCATTATGCTAAGATGATGGAGATTCAAGAAAACTATGATTCCACGACCTTGAGATTATTGTGAATGACAGATACCATCAGAATCTTACCAGGTTGACATTAAATCCAATATAAACTGGGGTTGGTGGTTAATGCTAAAGACAATAAAAAAGATTAAAGCTCAGGAAAAGGAAAGGATCTCCTTAGAATGAATAAGATCAGATACTGGACAATAGAGAGAAACAACATTATGCAACTTCTATTTTGTTTCTGTTTGCTCTACTTAGAGCAATTGTTTTCAAGGCTAGAAGAATAGAACAAAATAATTAATAGGAAATTAAAGACTAAGACAAATGAGTTGCTGGTAAGAGATACTCATAGTGTCCTCGATGAGTACAGTCATCAGATCTGGATAACTTCATCCTGGGATATTGAAAAAGCTGATAGATGTGACAACTAGTCAACGTTGGTAATCTCGGAGATGGGGTCAATCATGTTTAGAAGAAGTGCTATGGGGTTAGAGCAGGCATATGTCTCTATCTTCAAAAGGGGGGAGAGGATAAAGTAGATACTTGAAGATAGAGGCAGTGAACTTGATGGACAGAGAAAGAGAGGGCTATATAGGCAGGTAGATCAATAGATGTATAAATGGATACATACATACATAAATACAAATGACAGGGAAGTGCAAGGGAAAAATATTTTTATAGGGCCTACTACAGGGAAGTGTGGGAGGCACAATAAATATCACCTCATAATATGAAATCAAGTGTCTATCTGTAGAAGAAGGATGAATTCCATAACTTCTAAGGTCTTTTCTGACATCCCATATTCTAAGGACTGCTCTAGCTCAAACATCTTTTGTCCCTTTCAGCTCTAATATTTTATGTTCTAAGGTCCTTCCTGGTCCCATTCATTTTATATCACAAGGTCCCTTTCAGTTGTCTTTGTTTTTGTTTTGTTTTTATTTTATTTTTTTGCAAGGCAATGGGGTAAAGTGACTTGCCCAAAGTCACACAGCTAAGAAAGAATTAAGTGTCTGAGACAGATTTGAGCTCAGGTCCTCCTGACTCCAGGGCTGGTGCCCTATCCACTTCCCCACTTAGCTGCCCCGCCCTTTCAGTTTTGCTAGTCTGATGTCTAACTCTTATGCACTATGTTCTTAGGTCCTTTCCATTGCTGAAATTCTATCTTATAATGTTCTTCCCAGTTCTGATGTATTACATTCAAAAGTCTCTTCTAGCACTAACATTCTATGTTTTAAAGTCCTTTGCCACTGTGACATTTCATTTTCTAAGATCCCTCATAATTCTGACATTTTGTGTCCTTGCAATGTCCTACATTACTTCCCAACTCTAGAATTCTAACATCCCTTTCTAAGAGTCTATGAATGGGTGTTTGGAGGGAGGCCCCTGAGACACAGCAGGTGCTTCCAACCTCGCAGAATTATTCCATCACAATCACTGCACTTTGCTGACTGAAGTAGGAACATTAGCAGATGCTGTTTGGAGCAAATTCTGGTGACACAGGATTGGAAGGCAAAGGGATTTGGGGCTGACCCCTAGTTGCCCAAAAAATCCAGGTCATCACACACCCATCCTTAGAGGACTGTAGTCAGCCAATATGTGACCCTTAGGAATTATCTCCTAATCTAAGCGGAGGGAAGGAGTGTCCTCATCATTGAAGAATAGCTGAACAAATCATGGAATATGAAAATAATGGAAAATTATCAGGCTATAAGAAATAATTACAAAGATAATTGTCGAGAATCCTGGCTAATATGAACTGATGAAGAATGAGTGAGACAGAACCATGAGAACAATTTATATTAGGACAACAACATTGTAATGAAAAACAACTTTAAAAGAATTAGTTCTGATCAATACAATAACCAGCCTTGTCTTCAGAGGACCAATGATGGAGCATTTTACCCATCTCCTGATAAAAAGGTGATGGAATAAAGGCAAAAACTGAAACATATTTTTGGATGTGATCCCAGAGTGGATTCATTTTGCTGGGCTATGCATATTTCTTACCAGGGTGGTTTCCCCCCATCCCCCCTTCTCTCTGTTTTTTAATTAGGGTGGGGAAAGGAGGATTATCACTAGGGAGACCAAATTAAAGAGGGCCATTGAAACTTTTTTTTTTAATGCACAGAGGAGAACTGAAGAGAGTTCAGAAGGAAGCATGGACAAGAAGGCTAATTTTGAAAGTAATAAATGGAATTTATTACATTATTATTTTTTCTAAAGCAAGCAGTACAGAAAGTCATGATTTCATTCAGAAACCTCTTACTGTATTTTGTTTATGTATGTAGAAATGGCATATTTTTTCATGCTTAAGTTAAGATTTTAAAATACAATTATTTTTTAATGAGAGATTTTACCTCTTCATATTCCATCCCCTCCCCCCAGTGTAAAAACCATCAAGATCACATTTTAGGAAGTAAACTCTCCTAGAAGCAGTGATCTACTTAGGTATCCTGGGAGAAGAGAAGAAAGGGACTGGTTTTCCCTGCTCAGGAAAAGTACAAAAGACAGTTGGGCTGTTTGAGTGAAATGTTAGAGAACCATCTAATCAATGTGTGATCAGTGGCTGCACTTGGTGCCAAGTCCACATGGACTTGGAGAAAAGAGCTAGAAGGAATAACAAATCCCTTGATCGAGGTGAGAAGCAGGAAGGTCTAATGGAAAGAGAGTGGTATTAGATGTCAGAAGGTCCTCTGCTTGCTCAAGTCCCAGGCCTGTCGTTGGGTAAATCATGGAAAGTTGAAACTAGAATGAAGTTTAGTCCAATCCTCTCATTTCATAGAGGAAGAATGCATGGCTCAGAGAAGGAAAAAAACTGGGCCCAGCTCCAACCCTACCCAACCCAACAGATAATTACTAAGCCCTTCCTCTATACTAAGTTCTGGGGATAAAAAGGAAAGGAGGGACAGTTCCTGCCCTCAAGGGAGCTTATTCTCTCTGGAGCAAATAGGATAACCTATAACCTGTAAACAGATAGATTTGTGGTCTTTTGGGGAAGAGGGAGGGACTCCTCATAACTACTAGCAAAACCTGACCTGGAACCTAAGTCTCCTGACTCCCATTCCAGAGTGTTCCACCCCCCCACCCCCCCCACCCCTGCCCCAGCACATACACAACTACATTGGAGCTCAGTTTCCTCCAGTGGAAAATGAAGGTGATCACTCTGGTTTTATCTGTCTACCAGGCTTGTTGGGAAGTGTGAAATGAGAAAATGGGCTTTGGAAATTATAGAGGGTGGCACAAATATTAAGTACTATTGTTAAAAACAATCACTTAAGAAAAAGGGAAAAAAAGAATAAGCATCTGTTCAGTACTTAAGGTGTCCCAGGTACCATGCTAAGCATTTTCTAAATATTACCTCATTTGGTTTTCACAACAACTTGGGAAGGGAGCTACTGTTATTATCCTCATCTTACAGAGGAGGAAATTCAGGCAGAAGAAAGTTAAGCATTTTGTTCAGGGTCACACAGCTGAGAAGTATCTGAGGCTGGATTTGAACTCAGGTCTTCCTGATTTCAGTTTCAGAGTTCTATCTACTGTGTCATCTAGCTAGTGCTTAAAGCAGAGATGAGGGTTTGGGAGTATTTATGTAATTCACATGTGTATATATGTGTGAGCACATATATCTGTGTGTGTAGAAAGAAATCATAGGTAGGCAAGTAGATAGATAAGAATATTGGTAGACTAAAGAGATAAGTAGATAGAAAGAAAGATAGGTAAATAGACTAAACATATAGAAAAATAGATGACAGATAAATAAATAGATGATAGATAGATGGATGCATGGATAGAGGTAAATAAATAAGTAGGTTGTAGATAGACGAATAGGTAGATAGATGCATAGATATATAGATCTCTCCTAAAATTTTTAGAATTGATTGTGCAGCATGGAAGACACTGGCACAGGACTGCTCAGCATGGTATACCCTCAACAGAGAAGTGCTACACTCTATGAGCAAGGCCTAATTGAACAGTTCAAAGGAAACATGGGGTATGGAAGTTTAGCTTAAACACTCCAGGTGTTCACATGGACTACTTATGGCAGAGCATGCTGAGTTTGTATTGGTCAGTTCAACCACAGTTGGACACGCTGTCATTTTTCTCTAACGTAGTGATGTCATTTTTTTCTCTTCTTTGATTAAAAAAAAATTCAAGAACCAACCAGATAGATAGCTAGATAAATAGCTAGCTAGCTAGATGATAGATAGATAGATGATAGATAGATAGATAGATAGATAGATAGAAAGATGGATGGATGATAGAAAGATGGATGGACAGATAGAAGGTTGGATGAATGGACAGATAGATAAAGTAGGTTATAGATACATAGATACATAACATAGATGATAAGTGGGTAGGTAGGTAGACAGATAAGAAGATATGTTGGTAGATAGATAAATAGATAGGTTGATAGAAAGTAGGTATGTTGGTAGATAGATAAGTAGCTAGACAGGTAAATGGATAGATAGATAAACAGGAAGGTTAGTAGATAAATATAGATTGAAATATCACATCACATCACAATACATAGATAAAATCTCAATGATGAGTTAAGGTCACATAGCCAGTGGATTCAGCATTGTACATCTGCCCAACCCAGAACACTGGGCTCCTTCAAATCACAAAATGCCCTTAATAGCATATAACACCCTCACCCTGCCAATGGGAGACCTTGTTTCATTTCTGTCTGTATCAAGTGATATCTCTCCTGATCCCTCAGTCCAGCAAAATGTCGTATAGCATATATTTAATAAATGTTTGACTGAATTTAGAGAAAGAATCTCATCGAGTTAAAGAGTTCAGCCTGGATGCTCATAGAGGGGACTCAGCCAAGGTCATACCAGGAAGGTAGCAGAGGTGGAACCAGCACTCAGTTCTCCCGGCTTGTGGTCCATGGAACCGTATTGCAATTGGGAAGTAAGCCTGATTGTCCTTCCTGGGCCCAAGCAAGAGCTTCCAGATGGAGGTAAGGGAGGGGGGAAGGGCTCAGGCTTGGGGGGGGCAGGGCAGAGAAGAAGAGCACAAAGAAATGAGCAGATTGGCGGAACATATGTCTTTGCACATTTCCCTGGGATTCTAAGTGACATCCTTCCCTTGCTGCTCGCCGGGCTCAATGGGAGGGGGGCTGATGGGCTATGTAGCTCAGGTCAGACATGTGGTCCTGAAACTGGGGGAGTAGGGAGAGCCATGGGTGCATCTTGATGTTTGTTCTCCTGCCTATGGCCTAGCACTCTGAGTTGGGAATCCATACTGTAGATATTCAAGATTGGAGAGAGAAGGGAGCTGCAGAGAGTGAGCCCCAGCCCTGCTAAATCTATGCAGCCTAGCTTCCAGGAAGAAGCAGAGACAAGCCCTCTCATTTACCAAGAGTCTGATCTTTTTTCATTTCTATTCTCTCAACACTTGATCAGCATAAGTCACCAAGGGTATAGCTATCTGTGCTTTTGGTTCTTTAAAGTTTAAAAAGTCCCTTTCCTCATGCTAGGAGCAGGTAGGTTAAGTATTATTCCCATTTTACAGATGAGAAAACTGAAGCTCAGCGAGTAAAAATGGATTTAGTCAAGACTGGAAAGCATGGGAGAAAGGATTTGAACCTGGCTTCTGGGTCTCTTAAGTCCATGATTCTTTTCATGGGACCTCTTTAGGGAGGTCTAGTCCATCCTGATTATCAGATCTCACAGAAGTGAGGCCAAAAGAGGTGAAATGATTTAGTCTGTGCCACACAGCTAATGAGCATCCTAGCCAAGTGGAAGCCTCGCTTCGTTTGCATTTCTAGGACAGATGGCATCTGTGAACAAACCCCCGGAGATAAGGGTAATTTATTCTTCAATCGATTTCCGGTCCTGGTTATCTTCAGCCCCATGGCCCTGGGGAAGCTGGGGGGCCACCTCCTTCCCTCAGCTGAGCCAGGAGCCAGCTGGGTTGCAGTTAGGGGAATAGAGATGATGGGAGGCAGCGCCAGGCAGACGCAAGGACGCTGGCTTTGAAGTCAGAGGACCAAGGTTGGAATCCCAGCTTTGCTGTTTACTGATCACTGGGTGACCTTGGGTAAAACCCTTTGTCTCTCCCAGCTTCAGTTTCCTGTTTGTAAAAGGGGGGATTTCAATGCGATGACCTCCAACAACCCTCTAGCTTAAAATCAAAAGTCCTATGATCTCTTTGTCCATTGGAACTTTGTATATTGAGATGTTTATGTTGGTGATGGTTACATCTTTAATAAAGAATTTTCTTAAAAGAAATATGATCCCGAGATCTCAAACCACACATTAAAAACTGGATTCTATCTTCCCCTGACTAAACCCTGCCTCCTTTCCAACTTCCTTATTATTGTCCCCTTCAGTCACCTAGACTTACCACCTCTGGACCATCCTTGAATTCTCCTTCTGGGTCACATGTCCACATTATTTCCAATAGATGTCAATTTTGTCTTCACGACACCTCTCTCATACATTTCCTTCTCTCTGTAGATGTGGTGACCACTTGGGTTAGAGCCCAAATCACCTATTGTCCTCACTAAGGCATTAGCCTCCTGGTATCTCCTTGCCTCAGATCTCTCCACTCTACTCCATCTTCCACTCAGCTGCCAAAGGGCTCTTCCTAAAAAATAGGTCTGATTAACATCCCCCTCCATTCATAAGCTCCAATGGTTTCCTATTACCTCTTTGCTGTTTAGTGTATTAGTTGTGTC